>NC_048900.1:29580598-29937436 GCF_011077185.1 Oxyura jamaicensis | reverse complement strand
ACGCTCTTCCTCTCTCCTGGTGTCCCGCCCGCGGCCGGGCCCGCCCCGCCGCCGGCAGCCCTCGCCCTGCCCCTGGCGGGGGGAGGCCGAGAGCGGCGGAGCCCCCGTGAGGGGGCCGCGGGCCCCGCCGCCCCGAGGCGGCACCGAGGGGGAAGCTGAAGCAGCTCGCCTACAAGTGCGAGCCCTCTGAGCAGCGGGGGGCAGAGGGCCAGGCTCTTTTCCGCACTAACACGTTTGAGTCAGGGTTTGGGGAAGCTGGGGTGTAGGGGAAGCCTCCCAGAACCGAGGTGACGGGCAGCCTAAGGAGGCAGAGGTCGAGGCATGGACAACAGCCCTGGCATGAAGGGGCTCATCTCTGCCTCCATGGGGTTCATCACCCCTCAAGGGATCACGTCCACAAAGTCCCCTTGCTGCTACCTTCCTTCAGTACAACTCTGCCTTCGACACCGAACTGCAGGGTAACAACAAAATAAAGCAGATGTTGGACGGGCCCAAATTCTCCATCAGCGGCTAGAGGGTTAGCGGGCGCGCTAGCCCAAGATGATCTCGTTCTAATTTTGTTCTTCATCAGAAACATACCAAACAAATTACAAAACATCCAAATGGGTAAATCAAACCCTGGGTGCTGCGCTTGTGGCAAAAGTCACCCTCTTGTGGCAAGGCACGCTGTAATAAGGGCTGTGGAGGCACAGAGATGGCAATGGTCACGCAAAGAAAAGGGCAACCTCCCCCCTGAAGGAAAGTAGTTCTGGAGGTCACTCTAAAAGAAGGTTTGCCTTCCGTGAAGCCTCCATTTTTAAAAACAGTTCATGGTCTTAGCTGGTGCATCAAAAAAAAAAAAAGTGTTCTCTTGGAAACCTAATTTCTCCATAACAGTTACTTGCAATGCCATTTACAACGCAATAAATTTAGCTGTTTAATGTTGTCATCGTAGCTATAAATGAATGAAGAATAATTTAAATAGTTGTATCCATTTTTAGATACGAGCCTGACCACAAAGAGCAAAAGAAAATCTCCAAACCTGAAAATCCGGACTGAAAAACAGTAGTCTTAAAAAGGAACTGGGAAACACACAGAGTTAAAATGCGCATATGTGAACACATCCTTATCTGAGAAGGATTTCAACCAGAATTAGATTTTCCTAAGTTTGCAGTGCCATTTTACAGACTGGATCACCAGCTACAGGAAACAAAAACCTGCCAAATACCAATACTGATTTTAGAAATTTGCTTTGGTCCAAACCAAAGCCTGCAAGTTAAGACTACAAAGAATATAGGACCTTCGTTACTTTTAAGAATTACATTTCAAACTACTGAGTAATCAACACTCAGGGTACTTTTTCTTTTGGTGTTGTTGCTGACAAAAGAAATGGTCAGAGCTAACAAGCTTCTGCCAGGAGTTTCCTTTTCCCTGATTTCTTTAAACAGGTAGTGTTCCTCTTCCTTCCCCATCTGCACTACGTTTAACCAATTGTTGGAGATCCAGAGCGTGAAGGACAGCTAGAAACAGTTCATGTATTTACCATGGAAGCGTTTTAGAGCTGCCAGATTGTCTGTCTGAACATTAGCTTAGCCTTCATACTTACACCACAAAACAGGAAAAAATACTTTATCACGTTATTAGTGTGAGAACTGATCTAGAGAATCAGGTGAGGCTGATGAGGATAAGCTGAAGTATAGGTTTCTTATGCCTATGGATGCATTAATTAATAATACCACTGTAAAATTACCCTTGCAAAAGATTAGAAAAACAAAACAAAACAAAACAAACACAAGCAATGACTGAAAAGGCTGCCAGTAAGTATTTACAAATTGATTTTCAGGTCAAGCTCTGAAAATAAAGAAGTGATACTGTCTTCTCAAAACATATCCAAGTCCCATCGTAAATTACATGATATAAATTGTTGAATCACTTTGCTAAGAATACTGCAGCACGTAACTACCTCCTCAGAAATACCTGCCAGATTAAGCAACCGGAGTATAAACGATGGTCCTGCTCCAACATTATACAGCTTAGGGAAGCTAAATAGCGTAATTAATTATAATCACCTGTGCGTTACTGATAATTAATCCTACCTATAGTGATTACCTTCTCAAAAGTTGTCTTTTTTTTTTTGATAGGCTGCAGGTGTACCCGAATGCAAGTCAAAAAAAAGTGCACTGCTGGAAGTAGTACACTGCGCTAGTAGTTCTGAGTAGGTCCAGAGAAACGTAAGCATTTTTCTTGCTTAGAAATACGTTAAAGACTATTTTACAGCTAAAAATACGCATTTTTTTTTTCTTTCCCTTGCAGGGCTCACAGTTCATCAGTACGCAGGCAGTTCGCATTGCGCAGGCAGGCTACGGAACCGCCTGCACCACGCAGCTGCTGCGAGGGGCTGCAGGACAAGAGCAGAAGTTTGAAGACGTTGCCGTTGTACGTGGAGATGTTCCATGAAAAGGGACAGGAAAAGGGGCCGTGCAGCACCTTATGTGACAGCCAAAATCAGCTGAACATGCATCAGCAGCAACAATCAGTCTGACCCAAGAAAATATTCCTTTTTGAACCCAAATGTCACGCTTGTTTTGAACTACGATACACCATCCAACAGGTACCTGGAGAATTAAAGTACTATTTGATATAAAACAATCCAAGTGAGTAAAACACCCAAGTCCTCTGGTGCCCTGACAGAGCACCTGTGGGTACGTTAACACAACAGAGATGGTGCAAACCAACAGCTCAGCGTCCGTTGAATCTCCAGAGAAATATCACTGCATCAGGTACGCAATTATCTTATTTCACAAATTAATCTTCTGCCCTCGGGAATCCTCCCATTTCACCACATAGTTTCTGCCAGAAGTTCCAAAACACCAGGCGGGTGTCACCGGTTACTGTCCCCTGAGCGGATTTTGGCCACTGCCTCTTCAGATCACCCTTGCCATGAGAGCTGACATGGCTTAGGGAACCCTCTCACGAGCCTCTCTGCTGCTGCATCCACAGGACTGAGAAACCTCTTCAGGAGGGTGGTGCTGAGCAACCCACAATGAAACGCAGGTGGTAACAGTCTCCAGGAATACAGCTGCATGCAGCAGAGGACAGCAATCCAATGCACGTATGCACTTCCCTTAATTTCCTGCTGTCGATTACAGATCATCCTTCTGTACGTACGCATCTGTTTGTATGAATATAGTTACTGTCTGTTGCTTTCCAAGCAAAGCCCTACATGTTGTTTTGCACTCTAAAAAGTCTCCAGTTTGCTAAGGAACTTCCATTTGCTTTCAAATTTGCTGCATAAGCAAAAAAAAAACCCTTAAATACTGGAGAAGTAGAGTGATCTGCAAGTGTAACGTTGGTTGCTAGCTTGATGCTATCAGAGATAAACCACTTTGCAGTAATTTATTTGTAGCTCACCAAATTCCTTGTTAATTAAGAACAGTGCACTTTTCCACAGGAGTTGCTTTTGTAGCTCTTCTAAGCTGAAAATTAACTTACCCAGGCTTTTACAGCTTTTAAGAAATACAAGCCTTTTCTTTATGTATTTATTAAGGGGCGAGAGCATTAAAAGAATTGTGGCACAAACATCCTTTCTGAATCACGGATGCATTCAGATGTAAGCGTCCACGTTCAAACAGGTTCTGATCCCTGCAGATAAAATAAAAGCTGAAGATTTAATATCTGCTAGGTTCTCAAGTACGGTGCATACTGGGAACGTATCTGTAAGCTGTTTGGAAAGTTGGTTTCTTATATGAAAGAGAAATACAAACAGCCTTCCAAAACCTGAAACAATTTGAATCATTTTCCTGCAACAAGGGTCTGGAATCCATCAGTTGCTGCAAATCGCAGCGTCCATTAAAATCCACGATTGCTAGAACCATTTCACGTGAGCAAAGTGTAAACAACGCTGTTCTCTCTAGTCTGTATTACCCCCATGGTTTCAACCTCTAGATACTTCTTTTGTTTCATTAGGAAACTACAATTTTGAAGCCCAAAGATGTCGATTTGAGTGTCAACAATATTAATTAGTTCAGCCATGCTCACGGAGGCACTCAATCAACGTGTTTATTTCACATCTGAGTTACCTCCAACGCGCACCAGAGGTGCCACGAGAGTTCCTTTCACCCTTTTCCTAACGAATTTGAATGCATTCAGCATTCTCAGTGTATCGTCGTCACGCAGTAACTGCGTGGTTCATTAAGCAACAAATGAAATTTCTTCTCAAATTACCAACCTAGCACAGCGCAGCAAGCAACCGATACCGTCAGCACGGTGATGAAGTAAAATCTTCATCACACTCCCCTGCAGCTGCTGCATCGTCTTGAGCTTTGCTCGTACAATTCGTTCACCAGTTAACCAGTAGAGTAACTCAGCATGTCTAGACTGCAATTTTGTTGAGACGAGCATTATGCCATGGTCAGTCTTCCCAATTAGCTGCTAAGCTCATTTTAATACCAGCGGCATTTCGATTAAAGTTTAGTTCTCTGAGCACTTCGGAACTGCGGTAATACAGGATCAGACTTCAGGTCCATCAAATCACAGCTCGCCAGTTGTGACAACCTCTTGTCTAAGAGATGCCAGATGGGCAACAGCTTGCCTCAGAGATCCCAGCAGCCACATGCTTCGTTGAGAGATGCAGACAACAAACAAGGACTTTCAGTTTGCTCGCGCTCCTCTCGGGGTGCCTTGTCTGTACCATACGGAGCTCACGCGTTCAGAGGAATCTGTCAGGTACTGCAGCGTATGACCAAAAATGGGATGTTTCTGCACTCCTGAAACATTCTTCCACACACACACACAAAACCACGCTGAGTAACTCTGCCTGCAGCTGAACATTTGAAGTGGGACTTGATAGCTATTACACTTGGTAATAGCACTGCTCCTAAGTGCGCTAGGAATGATGGATTAAGTCAGTAACAGAACTGGTTAGCAACATCGCCGTTTCCATTCTGTAACAGTGGTCGGCAAATAAACAGTAAAGATAAAAGAAGTAAGAGCTACAACTTATAAAGCGAGTAACTGTTCCGAGGAAACCATTACGCCGCAGGGTAGCGTAATGGGCTATTTTCGGAATCGTGGTCTTTGCAGTAGAATTTATAACCTTTGTTGCTTCATGCGTATCATTAGCAAATCACCGGGAAGGTTATATTTAAAGATAGTAAAAGCATAGTAAAACTCAAAATAAGCCACAAAACAAATCCAGCTTCTTGTATAATAACTGAAAGGATCAAGCAACTGTTAGTCCAGTCCTCTTCCATAAATGGCCCTGAAGGCTGGACCCTCTGCAATACCTCCTCCTAAAACAACTCTCCTCCTGCTTTAAATCACCACTCTTGCCTTCGTAGGCTTTATTTTTCCTCATCCAGACTCAATTTCAGATTTAACTTATTGAGAAAAAGTATATTTTGGCAATTTTAGTATAAAAAATAAGTGATGTTCCTCGGGCTTCCAGTAAAAGCAGGTACAGCCCACCCAGCATTCATTCCTGGAGTGTTTTTATGGGCTGACCTGTTGATATGCTACAGACCGTGGTTTGGAATCATTCTGCTTCAGCTTCTCCGTAAGTGCCCGTCTTCTAGGAACCAGAAACAAATGCTGGTAATTCAGAGGAAAACATGAAATCATTTCACATTAAAAAACAGTGCAGTCCCCACACCGAATTAAAGCATTCACTAGTGCAAACCAGTTCATCTCCATACCGTCTCTTTTACAGCCCCTACAGACCTGGCTAATTAATTATAAGCTTGAAGGAAATCTTCGAGATGAATGACTGAATTGCTGGTATGTATTGAGAGCGAGACAGGCATCACATGAACTATTTGTTTGGATGTGGTAAAGCAGCCAGCGATTCTTCCCTGCTAGTAGAGGTTGGAGACCTGAACCACCACCACAATATTTTGTCCTGAAAAACGCTGCAACTTGTTAAATATGGAAAGCTGGCAGGGAGGACATAACGCCAGCTCCGCTTTCCTAACGTGTTCTTAAAAAATTATGAGAGTTTAAAGTGTTCTGCCATTCAGTTATAGAAAGGTTTCCATAGGAACTGTCAGGCAACATGACTTTTTGCTATAAACATGCCAAAGTGTCAAACTAACCTCTACATGTTTGTTCTGCTTTCATGGGGAGCAAAAAAACCCATCCGCTTCCTGTTATCTAGGGTCCCTGGCAGGGGCTGGAACAGCAACGTGTTTTGGCTTGCTTAGAGAGATTTCCTCAGTTAAGCTGCAAATGAAATAAACACACTTAAGAGAGGTTAATGTTATTTTGCAGGGATTATCTAAGTTTAATTACTCAGCATTTAATCTCCCAGTTGTGTGATTTACATACGGTGTACCAAGAGAACTCATGTCAGAGGCAAATTAAATGTCGAAAACTGTCAGAAAGTTGGAAAACTGAAAATAAGTCTACTAAAACTATCTGACCAAGTTCCCAGTTTCCTGCTGTTCTCAGTGCCAACCTATCTCCGTGCCTGATTTTTTATTACCTCTAGGTGTGGCAGAAGAGTTTTAAAATTTGTAAAACCACCGATGTTGACCAAACTGGAAATATTTAGCAGTCTAACCTAAGGCCAGTCCATTGTTCAACGGGTGTGATGCTGCCTGCACTTAAAGAGCAGAGCCTGCCAGTTTTATAAGAGCTTTTGTATGGCAATACCTCTTTCTTCACATTTTTTCATGCAGACATTCTGCTTGTAAAAAGAGCTGGCTCGATGGCCTCGGAGACTGAGGTTACTCACTTCAGCAGCGGAGCAGCTGCTGTACTTGTGCCCTCACACTTCGCTGCCAGGTGCAGGGTGGGGTAGGAAGGCTCCTGGACTATGCTTTTTGGCCAACAGTTTCCCTTCCTTGCTATCATTATTTTTGTTCCATTAGTGGTAATAACAGCGGAGAGCAGTTCTTCAGGCAGTGCTCCAAGAAGCTGGTGGTTTTGCCAGTGTCAACTATAAAAAGGTAAAATCAAAACAAAACAAAACATAATGGTAACTGCTGGCTCCCAACTTCTTAGAGCAGCGCCATTTACTGCTACCACTGATGAAGCCAGCCCAGGAATAAAAAGTTATTATTATTTTTTTTTTTCCACAGAACTTAGATGAGGCCATTCCGATTTGTCTTTGAGCTGAAGGTAAAAATTCCAGACCTAATGAATATTCAGCCTGGCACCAAATTTGTACTTCTCCGCTCAGGCCGTCCGCATAGCTAACTGCTATCAACCAGCACTTCCTGATGGGCATAAAATTGCCTGGGTCAAAACAGAGTAGATCTGATCACTTGAAGGAAACTCTTCCTTTTATACTTTGGGTGCTTTTTTTCCCCCTGAATATACTACTGGATCAACTAGTCACTGAAAAATCTCAGTGGAAGCTGGCAGAAGAGGTTTACCCTGTGCCTGGTGCAGGCTGCTGTGCTATGCAAAGTCAGTAAGTCACTTTGGGAAACTGCTGTTCACATCGTGCTGGATATGCTCTAAATCCCTGCCAATTCAGGCTCCTTTGAGTTCCCAGGCAGAGGTTTTGTGTACCCCAGCCTCAAAAAGCACCATCCAAAGCAGGCAGTGTAAATCGGGCAGGGGCAGGGAAGCATCAGGCTCTTCTACTGGCAGCAATTCTGTGCAAGCACTGGCCAACATACCAGTTATGTTTGGCACTTTGCTAACAAGGCAGGGTTTGGAGGACTTCACTCTTGGACTTGAATGTCTGAATTCCACTGTAGCCTTGGCTTCAGGAACACAAGCCCTTCTGGGCCAAGGTCCTTCCGTGACTGAGTTCAGAGCACATCAAGGAAACAAAATAATTACGTCTCATCACAGAGACAGGCCGCAAATAAGTAGTATGAAATACTCTGACATTTCTGTTATTTTTTCATAGTTCGGACCAATGGCAAAGGGGACATTGTACAGAAAAACAACCCAGCAGTTACAGAATTAACTGCTGCAGGGATTAATGTTCCAAACATCACCAAATGACAAAAGAGTTGAAAGCTTAGTGCAGGCTCCTTTGAAAATCCCAGCCATAGCTGGGATTCTTTTTTGGAAAACAAATGCAATTGGTATGTAAGAGCTCCAAACACTGCAAACTAATCTCTATACTTGCATACAGCCTTTTGGATTACCTGCTCTCTCTTAACTCGACCCAGGATTTTCGCACCCTATTTTTTCCCCTCTTCCCTATTTGGTGCCAGCTGTGTGATAAATTCTACTCTGACAAACAGACTTTCCCTCCTCATCACCATTTCTGGGTTACTTTACAGAATAAAGTCTTTGAAAGCTAGAGATCTCATTTTGTCCAGTTATAGTCATAACTACTGCCCATGTGAACATCTGATGAATTCTTGCCTCTCCTCTCTCATTGCAAAGGGCAAGGGTAAAGATAATATTTCATGGTGTAAGTGGCCTTATAAAGTGTTTGTGAGCCAAATGTAACATACTCTTCTTTCCAAATCACATTTTTATCAAGGCAATAATGTAAGCAAATTAAAAAAGGAGTCTCAATTCATTTAGAAGCAGCGTATTCTGAACATGTGAACAGCTTCCATCTCTACTCAGGGTAGCTGGGTTTTGTGGATGGGTGGCCTGCTTGTACAGGAAAAGTCAATACACTTCAGTGCTCCCCGACTGAAAGCATTAAGTCTATTTATCTCTAGTGAATGCAAACCAAAGGCAAAACTCATTGTAATCTTGGAAAAAAAACCTTCCAAATAACTTATTTTTTTTCCTGGAAGAATGAAAGAAAACATACAGGAAAATAAGACAATTAAGTTTCAGAATGAAACTAGTAACAAACGGATGGCCATGATATCTACCAGCTATAGGTAAGGAAGATAGAGGATACAAATCCATGTCAGGCAAATAACTGCTCATTTTGTTCCTCAGTCAACACAATAAAATAATTATGGGGAGGGAAGGCCAGGGCAGCAATGCCTGCAATAAAACCGGTGGTGCTATCATGCAGCTTCTTAGAAACCTTGAGTACGTCAGTGAACAGCAGTGTCTTTATCAGCATTAAATGTATTCCTGCTGTAACAAGGTTAGCTGTCAGCATTTGAATCTGTGATCTGACACACCTCTAGATGTGTATATTTTCCTTAATTATTCCTTGATAGCAACAGCTTCGTCTCTTCTCCTTACTTCAAGCATAAACAAGGCTGTCCAGACGCCATGAATCAGGAACAGTTTGTATGTCCTAGAACAAAAGCAATGAAACAACAATGAGATGCAGCTCATAAAAAAAAAAAAAAATAAAGGTAAAATAAAAAGCAAGATAAAGGCAAAGGGCTTTTGAGGGCTTGGACTTTCTGATAGCTGTTCAAAGAGCAACGTTATATAACACGTAGATATATTTCTGGCAGGGCTGCAGAGAGCACTGCACACACTTTCTGCCCAGCACATAGTTCTAACACCACCACCAAAATCTCTGCACTGAAACTGTTTTAGTCAAGGAGGTAATTCATTTGGCTTTGCTCGTATTTTAAGAGAGGCATTTGGACCTATTGTCTTCTACACTTTGTGTGTTTATTTTCATATTACTTTCTAACATATTGAACTACTGGGATTTCTCACACACAAAAAGTACAGAATATGCCGGTGTGGCTGGGTATGGACATCGCAAGGTTAATAAGTTATTCAGTACGATCTGTGGAGAACACTCTTGTTTAATTAGAAAGGGACTCAGTGATTTGTTTTGCACTACAAACATGCTCCATAACTTACCTGGTGTAAATTAAGACTGGCAGCAGAGCAGGCAGGCAAGTGCGGATCTAGCCAAAGCTGCACTTTTATTTTTTGTTAATATTAGGTGCAAGGGAACAATCTAATGTTGCTTGCCCTAAAAAATGCTATGACTGGGGAGCAAATACTTAATTTCAAGAACTTGCGCAGCACAGTGAGATTCCTTCACTTGTAGATGGACAAGATAAAATTTAAATTCTGTTCTACAAATCGGTAACTTCCAGGGACACTTCTGTCACGTAGCAACAACTTTTGGCTGAAAGCCCTCTTCTGTTACATTCACAGATTCAAGCAAATAAAGTCCTGGCTGGAACTTCAAATCTCATCTACCTCTGAACTTTAACAAAATCACCTTCACGAGTTCTACAGGACTCGGACATCAACAAAGCATCTTGCTTGGTGTTTTACACAAACTTCTATTAAACTTACATATAGTTCAACAGTTTCCACATTGAAAGCTATTTTCCCTTCATGCTTACAAATTCTGCCTCTTGGCTGGGCATGCTTTTCTTTGGCCAAGCAGTGACATTAAGGTAATTCATTTTCTTTCAAAGTCAAACCTGAAAAAACAACCAGTTTGTGCACTGCCCAACAGCCAGCATCATTTTGGATCCAAAACTGGAGATTCTAGCAAGTTGTGTCTACAGATTGAACCATAAACTATTACAGGACATCGGATTCAGCCCTTTGAAAACATAAAACAGTGCTTAATAGATTTGTACAGCTGTTTCATCAGCAAAAAAAACCAACCAAATGAAACAAAACAAACACACAACCCCCTCTGACACAAAACACAGCAGAATGACAAATCCAACGCAACCGACTTTTCAGTAACACATAAGAAAAAGTAAACCATTAGCTTCGGTGAGCCTACAGAGTCACTGACCACTCCAAAATCCGTCACTTCCCAAACAACAACCAACAGGCTAAAAAAAGGAAAAAATCTTTAAAACACATGTCAGTGCTGTCATTTGTACGTAAAGCACAGATCTTTCAAGATCGCTGATAAAGACAAGAGGAACATGATCCAATGCTTCGCTCCTGCTACAGCGAAGCCAGAAACTTCAAGGAAATTCATTCAGCCAGAAAATTCAAGGAAATTGAGACCGAATAATTTCAATCTAGCCAGTTATCCACGGAACTATACGTTATATACAGTTTATTTCACTAGAGATTTTAAATTTATACATAGTATAAAGGGGTATCCTGATATCACACATATATTTTACCGTAATGTTTAAGAACCAATTTTTTTTACATAATACAGTATTAAGTACCATATTAATTAAAACAAGTGATTTAAAAAAAACTACGTATAAATGGATGTTTATCATATGCACAGTGCAAGAACGTTTTTATATCACTGTAATCACAAAATGTGAATCTAAAGTACAACACTGTGATTTAAAACTAATTTATAATTATGATGCCCTGTGTTGAAGACAGATCGATTAATCTTTGTTTGAATTACCAAGCAATGTTAAATTCCAGACAAACAGCAGCAGCTTATAATTATGATTTCAAAAAGATACCTTCCACAGTAACCCAAGTTGTACAAAATACTGGTTTATCCCTACTTCTGATCCTGTCGGTTTCCTAAAGAAACACAAATATGGCACAGATTTCATTTGCAATTCTCCGGTAACCAATGCTAAATAAACCCTTTATTACTTCCAAAAAGGAAACCTTTTAAGGATGACCAAAGAGGTTAAGATGGAGAGATTTATGGGCAGAATTCTCAGAATTTTAGTAACAAAGTACAGGATTTCTCCTCTGCAAATAGGAAGAAAATACTGTAATGTAAATCCGGTTGTAAAATTTACAGAAAACAATTGTGGAGAAGAAAGCATTCGTAATGTAAACACGTCAGAGACTACTTCTTCATTTTCCCTTTTGCAGAGTGGGGCAGTGGATGAATATCAGCTAATAAGAAACAGACGTCTTCCTCAGAAGAACCACTTCACCATCAGAGAGTATGTGGTAGTTGTTGAAAATTGCTAACATGTTTTCTCCTCTCCCTCCCCCCAAAGTTTCAAGTTCAATAAATAGTAGAAAAATAATCCTTTACTTAAAAATCTTGAGATGCATTGTCCCGGGTTCCATACAGCAATTGTCCGAGCAACGAACTTTTGACAAGCAAAAAAACTGCAGAGAACCCGACAGGCTTTTCCCCCGCCCTCTCAGTCTGGCACCTTTTTAGTCTTCAGCTGCAGAGTTTTCTGCTCTTCCAGTTAAGGAAACCAAGTCATCTCTGGCTCTTTTAAGCTCTCTCTTCTCTTGGCTCAGCATAACAGGGCTTCCAAAGCTTCAGCTGCTGTATAAACTTGCATCCCTGCTTTAGGAGGTCTAACGTGCCTCCTGCTCCATTTTATTAAATGTTATGGCAGGTCCATTCATCAAGCACATTTCCCTTCCAGTTCTGAGCCAACCTTACATTTATAAAAATGTAAAGCTTTATGCCTAACAATTTACTCAGGAAGTTAGCTAAATTGTTCCTGGTAAAACGCACAGAACAAAGCTGCCTGGTGCTGGCGCGGGTCGTTGTTCACAAGTTTTCTTTCTTTTGTTGTTCATTAGCATTCTGCATCCACAGTGTGTACCGTGACGGCGGCCTGCAAATGGTGGCTGTGGTGAAGAGTTGGGTGGTGCAACCGGTAGTGGTGAAACTTGTGACTCAACAGGGCAGCTGTTTGAGGTGGGGTATCCAGGTCTAAGTCTTCATCATGGTTTCCAACATCAACACCAGCTGACAACGGATCGTTGTTGCATGGAGGATTTTCACTGTCTTCCTGAGGACTCATAGTGCTGTAGCCTGGAACATAAAACAGCAGGGCTGAGAATTGAAAGCAGACTAAAAGGTCAACAGCCACAGTGCCGACTGCCACGTCCTGCAAGGAATCAGGCACAGCTGGTGCTTTATAGAGAATAAAAAAGGAGCTGCCTCAATTAAAAGAAAAGAACTCAAAACCCCACCTTCTCCTGTAATTACAAAATGCATCCCTTTTCCTGTCACCCTGTTTGGAACCTATCGCCTGTACAACACCTAGCAGCAAAACCAACTGTGCATTCAACAGTTTGTTATGGTAGAGTTGCTAGCACTGAATTTAGAAACAAAACATAGTAGAAGGGGTTTTTGGGTGTGGGGCGGGGATGGTATCTTAAGATACTACTTGGATTTTCCAAACTGACAAGAAATAAGTGGGCTCTACTACCACTACCTCTGTTATTGTCAAACTGCACCTTTCCTAGTACGGACCACCGACTTGTGTGTCTGGAAGTAGCAAAACTTACTCTCATCGTATTATACTTCATCATAACATTGTATTCTTAAAAGTGAAAGAACACTTGTCACCTATTAGTGGCCTATTTGCAAAAACCAAGCATATGTTTTCAAAGCTGGTGATCTTTTCACACCAATGAAGAAATCTACTGAATCCACATGGAAGTGTTTCACACAGTCCCATTAAGCCAAATAGTTCTGACTCTTCCAGATAAGCATGCACACACAGCATAATTAACTTGAGGCTCTTCCTTGGCTATAATATCCTGCTAACGAAGCCTGAGAAGTGAAAACAAAAACAAACCAGATCAGCCATCTTTGTGAGTGACGAGGCATTGCATTCACAGGGTTATCCTAGGGAAATTACGTCACTAGAGAGTTAGCTAACAGCCAGCTCTTGCAAGATTGCGCTTTCTCAGGGAGGAAGCCGTCTTGTAACACGTCCCTTGGACCTGCCCCCTTCTTTTGAAGCAGGTGCTAGTAGTTACTCTGAGGTTTGGATTTACCACTGAAACCAGCTGTTACCACTCAAAACCACTTTGCAGTGTCCCCAACAAAAACACCTCAGTATTTCTACATGCAGAAATGCCAACAAAAGTTTTCTTCTTTGAACACCTTGCTTTAATTAGAATGATAATCCTGAGAAAACTTTGGCTAAGAGCTGAACAACTCCTAGTGCTTCTGAGCACGTCAGGTTTTCAGCTTGAGACACCTAGAAGCAGCGTGTTAAGAAATATCAGGCTAAGTAGCCGAAGTTGGTTCTGGCTTTGAGTCCCCATCTCTGGGGATGGTCTTCAAGAAACGTGTAGATTTAGAGCTTAGTAGCATGGGTTAGTGGTAGACTTTAGCACTAGGTTAGAGGTTGGACTAGGTGATCTTAGAGGTCTTTTCCAACCTGAAGGATTCTATGATTCCATGGTCTGAGTCATGGCTTCTATTTGGCAGAGAAGAACTGGGGGAGAAGACTGGGCAGAAGACTTCAGCCTCAAGAATATTACAGACTAAAAACAGAAGTGCACATTCCAGAGACAGGCAGACAGTAACCCTGCTAACCCTCACATGTTAATGAGGAAAGATGGCAAGGATTTGCTGGGACTACAAGAAATGGAGCAAAAAGAGCATTAGTCTAGCAAATCTGTCTCAGCACAGGTAATCTGACCCCAAATCCCGGATAATGCCTCCTAGAGCAAGATTGTCTCTCAGACATCTGTTCTTTCACATTGCACGGTTTTGGCACTGAGATTTCTTGTCCATCAGTAATTCCATCAGTGCAACCACTGTCTTAAAATTAAATGGGTCTTCCACAGAATAGACACCCCCTATGGCAGGCTGTCGTCCGTAGCAGACTGCCTTGTCTCACCTTCTCTTAATGTCTATTAAGCCCTCCTCATGAGTCAACAGCACGACACCCTGCTTTTAAGACCTAAGTAGTTCAGGGCATGAGAGATGTATCAAAATTCTCTGAATCTAAACACTTCGTATGTGCATGTGTGTGGAACAGCCACGCAAGGCTGAACACCCTTCACAGCTACCCATGTACACAGTTAATATTAATACTTGCTTGACGGTGACATAAGATGCCGTCTGTGGTGATGACATTGAATGTGCAACAGAAAGGCTAAGGAGGCACCTGAGTCACTGACCTCTATTCCATGCTTACTTTACCCTTGCAAATACAGGCATCCAGCACGTTGCTAGAATTTTATGAAAGACATGCACGTCCCAAAGACAAAAAGCAGCAGAGATGCTGACTTGATTGCAAGGGATTTGTTTATCTCGTTGAGTAGGAGGTTTGACAGCAAGTTGAATATGAGCCAGCAGTGTGCCCTGGCAGCCAGGAGGGCCAACCGTGTCCTGGGGTGCATCAAGAACGGCATCGCTAGTAGGTCAAGGGAGGTGATTGTCCCGCTCTACTCTGCGCTGGTGCGGCCTCACCTCGAGTACTGTGTGCAGTTCTGGGCACCACAGTATAAAAAGGACATGAAACTGTTGGAGAGTGTCCAGAGGAGGGCTACGAAGATGGTGAAAGGCCTGGAGGGGAAGACGTACGAGGAACGGCTGAGGTCACTGGGCCTGTTCAGCCTGGAGAAGAGGAGGCTGAGGGGAGACCTCATCGCAGTCTACAACTTCCTCGTAAGGGGTTGTCAAGAGGCAGGAGACCTTTTCTCCATTAACACTAGTGACAGGACCCGCGGGAACGGGGTTAAGCTGAGGCAGGGGAAATTTAGGCTGGACGTCAGGAGGGGGTTCTTCACAGAGAGGGTGGTTGCACACTGGAACAGGCTCCCCAGGGAAGTGGTCACTGCACCGAGCCTGTCTGAATTTAAGAAGAGATTGGACTGTGAACTTAGGCACATGGTCTGAACTTTTGGGTAGACCTGTGCGGTGTCGAGAGTTGGACTTGATGATCCTTAAGGGTCCCTTCCAACTCAGGATATTCTATGATTCTATGATTCTATGATTCTATGATTTATTATCTCAACTGAACATCTAGATTGTTACGGCTGGCAGTGGAAAACCAGTGTGGGAAATGAAGCAACACTTCTGTTAGTCTGAATTCTGGTCACCCAGTGAAACTAGCAGAACCCAAGGATCAGACAGGGAGAGCACAGCGTTTAGCTGCTATGACAAAAACAGCTCCTTCGCTGGACAGCATCATTTGCTGTGTCAAAGCTGTTTAACTGTGAAGCAATAACGTGCAAGGTGGTTTATTTTTGGCAACCTTATCTGCAACATGCTACACATCTGAATAACCACACCAATTAACCTGTAATTAGGATGGTGATTTTAAGGTATTACCGTGGTCGCTCTCCGTTCCCGATCGACCCCAGTATCGGCGTCTGCGTTCTGGGCTGTGGGCGTGCCGCTCTATTACCGCTGCGATGAACCGAGTGTTACTGACTGGGGGAGAAAAAGAAACAGAACTGACCTTTATGAAAGTGCTTTTACTGAATTTTATCAGTGGGACAAATCAGGCACAGTGAAACAGGCTTTCTGCAAACTAATTCTACTCAAATGCTACTATTAAGACTAAATTAAGACTGTCAAGTGACAGAGGACTGGAAGTAAAAAGATGGTATCTAAATGTGGGATAGATCAAGATCCAAATGCATCAACCTCATCAACTTTTTACGGTATTAACTTATCCATGCTAACAAAAGGACTTGGAAAAGCAGGAGATGCAAGCCATGAAGCTCAGGTATGCTTATTTTTCCAATCTGTAAGTGTTGACAGAGTTTCAAATCTTAGATGTTTTAGTGTGGGATCAGAGGCAGGGATCTGGTCTGAATCTGGAGCTATCCCAAGATTTAGGTACACCTGTGACATTTTACAATACAGCAGCATTACAAATTGCCACTTTTACTGACAAAGAAGAACAGGCACCCCAAATTCAATGCAAGTAAGATTTACTGACATGTTTGTTGAAGGTACACGCTAGACTTGGCCTCTCCTTGCCAAGGCCGAACAAAGGTAGCAGCTTTGCATACCTTTTGCATATTGTCACAACTGTGATTTCTAAGCTGCAGCTCAGCTGCTGCTGGAAATGGTCATGATGGGGGGGCAAAAGAGGAAAACCTCCTCCACACAGAATCAAGATTATACTCTTTAAAAAATAAGAAACACAATTTTTCAGCACGAGACTGAAGGTACACTGCAAGTTAAGTTTAACTTAAGTTTAACTTAAGTTAAAACATTGCCCAGTCATTTTCTACCGCTAATCAGCACGGAGTTCCCTTTTTTAACAATTCTAGCTTATTAAGAAAACAAATAGCTCATTTACTTTAATATTTTTGACAGAGAAGGGACTTGGTACTTACTGATTCCTCTGTCTTCATGGCTGTCATCGTCTCTCTCGTCCCTATCATTTTCCAGGTTCGACATACGCACTGACATTTCTACACACCATTACAAACAGAAAAATGCAACTGTTAAGAGAAAAATTTTGGATCGACTTACTAATGGCTGTTACCCTGGTATTGTAGTGGAATCACTTTGTACAACTGCTTGAAGAGATGCAGCTTGGTGTGCTCTGTTTCCAAGAAAGATGGGGCACAGGGATACCAGGAAAATGATACAACCCACATCCCTGAACGGAACAGGCTTTATATAAAGAGAACTGATTCAAAATGTAGACAGGGTAATCAAATATACAGGTAATCAGCACCAATTACACTTTCCCCTTTGTAACTTTCTAACCACCATTGCTTCTCAGCAACATTTCTCCCAAATACAGTTTTGTCTCTCAGACTTCAGTGCTTCTGTGATGAAAATATCCTCTCATCACAAGTTTTTAAGGGCTCTGTGATTCCAGAAAAGCTTCGATGCCCTGCCCAGGCAGCCAGAAGAAAGGATTTTGCTCTGTCTTGCCTCTTTGATGGCTGTGATCACGAACATCACGTGGAACAGAAGCAGGGATACAAGTAAAAAACAAACACGTCCCAAACAGAAGGGGTGTGAAAACTGTACTACTCCCCGAATCACCGCTCCAGTGCAGAAATAAACATATTTGACCAGCATGCTATGACAAGGCCCCCAAAGCTGTGAACTTGGGCTTATCATTTTAGCTCTGGAAAAATCATAACTTCAGCTTCCTGATAGGAAATGCTTTTGAGTGTTTTGGGCAGACTTTCCTTTGGAGGCAGCAGGTTGGACTACACCCAGAAGAGGGCAGCAATACACAAGCACAATGGGTGTGACCTTTTACAGAGGCTGGCAAGAGAGAAATAAAATGGTGAGAAGCATTGAGGGGAGAAACAAAACCAAGAAAAAAGTTTTTTTTTTTTTTTTTTTTTTTCTGCTTGCGCTTTTGTTGTTGTTGTTTTCAGCTTTTAATATCATAACTACTACTTCTCTCAACAGTTATCAGCTCACCCTGTGCAGCCAAAGGTGACATGTGCTGGTGACTCCTCCGATGTATCTGGTGGCGATAGGCGTATACTGCTAGGACAAGCACCATAATGCAGCCCATAATGCCTCCAGCCACTGGCCCGACTGGTGCACTTTTTATCATGTTCAGAGTGATGACCTCATCTCCTAAATCAAAAGGTACAAAACATAGGGAAAAAACAAACATAAATGCTCTGCAGAAAGGTTAAAATTAACATTTCTAATGACTAGAGATGGAATCGGATGATCTTTAAGGTCCCTTCCAACCCAACCCATTTTATGATTTTATTAACTTGAAGCATGCTCTGACATTGCAAGGGTATGCTACCGAATGAAGAGTTCACGTAGCAACTGTTCAGAAAGACAGTTACCTATTGCTCCCAGGTCATCCACATAGGGGCTCTTGGCTCCCACAATGCCACCGAAGCATTCCTTCTGCGGGGCACAATAGGACTTATCCAGATGGGTCTTCCCATCGCTGTCTACCATACACCACTCACAGTCCAAGACACCAAAGCAATCCCTGAAAATTAAGAAAGAAAACGACATTTACTGCCAAGTCCAGAGCTTTTCATTTGACACAGCTCAGCCTATTTTAGAATCATGAGACAAAGGGATGCCAAAGTCATCTGTAAACTCTCCTCTCTCATTGTGTAACATTTGGCCACAAAAATTTCTCACTAAAATGGTCAGGTAGAAAAATGTAAGTTGTACAGGGGAGCTGTATCTTGAGCTTCCAAGCCTGTTTGTGTTTTGTTTTTTTTTCCTCCCTCCCTCACGTTGAGCAAAGGAGAACTTCCTGTTTGTAACTCCTCCAATAAGACATTTCTCAGCATAGTGAAGTCTGACTACAGACCCACCCCTTTTCTGCAATCCTTTGGAAGACAGAAGAAAGGGTTTGGAAAAGTCTGGTCAGAGCACGATGTGTTCTAGCAATCTCAGTTCCCTAGAGACCACTCAAAACTGGCAAAAACTAAATAAGCCCTCAAGCATCTCCACAGAATGCCAAGAGTAGAAGAGAGACACAGGAAGCTGACAGGCAGCTAACACTGCTAACATGCTCCAAAGTCACCACTGTTAATGTATTGTCTCCTTTCTGTGAACACTTCAGTCCACATATTCCTCCAGAAGGCAGACTAACATAGCAGCACTATCTGTTTTGCTAAAAAGAAGAATTCATCCTTTCAACAGCAAATGTTGTACTTGCACAACCCTCAGTTCTTCACAGAGTCATGATGTGTGACTGGAAAGCCATTTGTTTGTTATTAATGGTGTTATGTGACTCAGACAGAAATAGTGAGGTCTTGTGTTCCTGCACTACAACATAATGTCATCCTTGGTGTTTGCTATCTCTCTCTGGTATCCTATTTCCTTTTTTTTCTTCCTTCAAACCTTGTAAGGAGGAGCTATTTTCACTTAAAGGAATAATAGTAATTATTTCAAGAACACCGTGTATCTTCAGAAAGGGAGCACTGCACTTTACCCGCTCTCTGTCCTCTGATTGCACTGAGTGTTGATGCACTGCGGGAGGGCATCCTGGAGGCTTGGATCGATTGCTGTGAAAGTCATTGGCTCCTGATGTACTTCACAGCTAGGATTCCTATATTGGGGCAAAAAGTAAAGCTTTGAAACATAACAAGTGGTCAAGTAACAATCCATGAAATCATCATTTTTACCTACTACATTATCATTCGCTTAAATATACTAAAAATACTGTACATTCTTTCCTGTACCACCTGTCGATTGCATGAAGAAGCGCTTCTTTTTGTTAACTTCTGTTACACGAGACAGGACGTTTGTCCTCACCTGCTTTCAGCGTTGGTGAGGTTGCCGGTACACTCGTTTACCTCCAGAGGGCACTCGCACGGGCATTCGCATTCGTTCTGCTCCATTCTGCAGAGGCAGAAAACAAGAGCAACCATCAGACGGCTCTCGATTTTAACCCCACCGTGCAGCTGCCTAAGGACTGCTCACCACTGAGAACGCTGCTCAGTATCCCTTCTTCTCTTACCCCCTCTTGCAAACATGGCAAGAACAAACTACTCTGAATACAGTGACAGTATGGGTTAAAGGACCAAAGGAATGCTAAACCACCATGACCCCTACAAGCAGCATGAACAAATTAACTAGTTTTCTCTTTAGTTTTGCACTCCACGTTTTCATTTAGCTTATTAAATAAACACGTTTTAAAAACTTCTTATAAACTTCACAAAACGCCCGGACTAGCCCACTCGTATCAGATCTCCAGCTGACCTGTGGCAGTTCAGGCAGAGCCTGTCCACCATGCTGCAGGCACAGAAAGCAAGCGAGTCGCAGGTCTCGTTGACGATTCCCACAAAGGCATTGGTGCCCGGTATCCTCGTCAGCCTGTACTTGGAGCAGTGACTGCCGTGGACAAGGTTTGTCAGATCTCCCTAGGTAAAAAAAAGCAACACAAAAAACCGGTGTTAATGGTATACAAAGAAACCTGTTCTTTATGGAGCTGAAGATTTCCCCCCCTCCAAGGAAACACACACAAAGCTGGGGGAACAAAGACGCATGGGAGAGCTGCCTTTACAAATAAGAGGCTTATGAAGTTCTTCAACCTGTTGAGTTTTGCACATCTTCCAAGCTGCTACTGGGTGGAAAGACTTTGATGAAGATAGAAAAAAGATGCTTAGCTTGTAAACATTATGAGATGCAGCAGCAGGGCTGAGCCTGACGTCCCGCTGACAGCGGGTTACGTTTCACTCTGTGGCACCGCTCACCCCACCCGTCCCACTGCGCCAGCTCTCCGTGACCTCCGCTACGAGGCTCAGCTCTGACGGGGAGGCACCATCACGGCTTGTTGAAAACTTGCTGGCACGCGTGCATACAGAACCCCTACAGCACAGCACCGTACAGCTGCGATCTATTTGGTAGGCAGGCTAAGTTCTGATTCCGATTTGCACAGCGCAATCTTAAGGTTTTGCTCTGTCCTATACAATTTCCTTTAGAGTAACACGCTCTTTGCTTTGCACTTCAAATGTGGGGGAAACGTTTAAGCCTACCTGACACAAATCAGTGTATTCTGACACAACTCTCAAAGATTTTTGACGCTCATTTCCCACCTTCTCATTAATAATTGGAAAGTATTATTTGGAGAGCAACTTCTCCCACAGAGCTTAACATCTTTTGAACAATTCTGCAGTAATCTTGCCAGGGTGGATCTGTTACGCTGCAGTCGGCGCTCACCACGCAGCGAGAGGTGACAGCCCCTGGCTTGGGCCTCGAAGCACTGCTGAGCACAAGAGGAATTCAGGTCTCCAGACTGCAGTTTGACAAGTGATAACCTGGAAATGCTCGCACGCATGGCATCACCAAATGCATTTGTTTGCTTGCCTAGCAAACCTCGCTCGTTTTCCTGATGCTGGCCTAGACTTTGCTGACATCAACCAGAGTTGACCATCCATAATCCCTTGTGTGTCAACTGACTTCTCATGTGAGAACTATTTGTGCGGTTCAGATCACTGATTTCGTGTTTGGAGAGGGTGAACAGAGGCCAATCCACACAGAAGGCTGGCTTAGACTCATGTCTGCTGATCCTGGCAAGGATTTGTGTTTCCACCAAAAGAAACCCAACCCAACCAATGCACATCCAAAAGCAAAACAAATAAATAAAAAAAGCCAACCCACTTACCACTAAGCTGGTATTAAATTTATAAAACCGCTGAACTGTTCTGTCACTGAAGCTGTTGCAGAGGTTTTTCTTCACAAAGTTTGGGTGGTTAAGAATGTCATTCGCTACCAACGGCTCCTACGAGAAAAACACAGTATTTTATGCCTTTTAAATCAGGTACAAACAGCAACGTCTCTACAGTCCTTCTCACTGCAGGAGTTAAAAAAGGGAGGAAGAGATCGAGAAAAAAGGAGCCAGACCTTGTGTGTAATATGCTGCTGCTCTACCGGCGCATGTCCTTTGGGATCGATGAGGGTTGGGTGGGCCACGAGGTACCCCCTGTCCTCCATGATAAAGCACCTGCCCGCGACAAACAGACCCGTCAGTCTCCTGTTAGATTTCCTCGGGCGTTACAGGAACAAGGTGAAATTAAGCATGATCTTCAATTTACAACTGGAGGAAGAGCTCTTAAGGGCTTCCATTTATTAAAATAACAGGGCCATTCAACAAATTCACAGGCAAACAGTTCTGAAGGCTGCATCGGTGTTTCCCTGAAGCCTTTAAGCCTGTTACTGCTGCTGCAAGCCTGGGCTATGGAGAACTTGAAAACTGAACTGGTTAGACACAAAAAGGGAAACCGATCGGACATGGCCATGTCTGATCTGGAAAGATCCTGAACTCAAGGAAGCATACTGAACTTGAAAAGGTTTAAGAGTTTATTATCTACCATGTTACTGATTAAACAGAGGTTTCACACTCATCTAATGACCTCCTGCTTTCGAATTAAATCTTAGCAGAGAGAGAAATGACCTGTTTCACTCGCAGTCCCCCCAGCCTTTCCTCTCCCTTTGCAGCAATTCCCGTTAGTTTCCTGTGTGGTCTCAGGGAAACGATGCCCCCTCCGTGCCCCCACCCAGACAGCGGCATGCTGCGAGGCTGGAGCCTGCCCTGCCCGCGGCAGCCCCGGGCTCGGTGTTTCCATAGCCACAGACACGGCACTGGGAAGGCCAGGGAGCTGTGCAGAGCCGTTGCTGGCACGAGGGAGAAGGGAGGAAGGCACCGTGGCTGCCCGACACTGCCCAAAGGAGTCATGAAAACATTTCATGTTTTTTTTTTTTCCTAGGTTTTCATTTATATATTTATCTTTGCTCCCTCAATCTTTTGGGGTTTCGCGTTAGAAATTCCTGTTGTGGATGGTGTCTTCTATTTTTTTCCTAAAAGCTGTTAAAGGAAACAGGAGAACCAGTGGGCTCGTGACTACCCCAGAATGACTGCAGAGAACAGCTTTGTAGAGATGCATTTAAAAACAAACAAATGCCTGCCAAATAGATAGGACTGATATCCCCTGATACCTGCAAGCATTTATTCAAAGGCTGTAAGCATGAGGTCCAGCTTCTACATTAGAATGGTCTAACAAAGCATTAAATAATATGCTTGAAAATCCTGATTTAGGGAATACAGGAACAGAATGAAGTATAGAACTTTACTTCTGAAGTAAAGAATAAACTGGAAGGAAAAAAAAAAAAGAATGCCAAAGCAGAAATCCTGACATGCTTTTTAAACGTAATAAGATATACAAAAAACATCCAAACCAAACCAGAAAATAACTGGAAGGATGACAGAAAACCACTTCCCTTCCCCAATTCAAGATTTAAAAACAAAGAAAAAACCAACAATGCCCAAACTACATTATCAAGTTACTCCAGATCCAAACTACAACCTCCCCCCACGTGATTCTTCAAAGACAACCAAGGGAGGAGGAACAATTAGATACACATAGGTCAAACTAAAATTAGATACTCCGGACGCAACTGGACCTCTTACAACTAGTGCTGGGCTGGGTGTTTTTTAAAAATATAATAGAAGTGTATTTTAATAATCATAGTTAAGATAATTAGAGCTAATATGTCATTATTACATGCGAATAATCACTGCTCACAACAACTTGGTTGGATGGTCAGTGTTCCAGAAGGGAGGGATCTAGAACGTACCCAAATGAAAACAAACAGAAGAGAAAGGAAACGCGTTCGTTTAATGAAAACTATTGGTCTCCCGCCCCCCAAGATTTCAGTGAAGCCTAAATATACCAAATGGAAATCAGTTATCTTTTTTGTTTTTTAATTACTGCAGACTGTTTTCTTAGCTCATGAATTTAGTTTGATCTTGAGCAATAAAATACCCACATAACCTGTATGAGAACCAGCACAAGGTTCTAGTGCAAATCAGAGAATATCAACAGTAACAGAATCCCAGAGTAAGACGAGCTGGCAAGTACCCCTGGGTCACCTGGTCAAATAAAGAACAAAACCAAAAACCACTGAGGCCAGGTGTTACCTGAAAGAAAAGGCTTACCTTATTTTGTTTCCTCCATCTTGGTTACAAACGGGGAGCAGGTCCATGAGAACTTTGTAGAAGTACCGCAGGGTGAAGTCAATGCCCATCACAGCCACTGAATGTCCCGAAGACATCTGCGTGCTGCAAAGCAAGGAGAAAAAAAACAAAAAAGGCTTTAATGGTTGTATTAATTAATATTTTAATTGCTCAGCTCCCTACTTGAACAGGGGACTGGAATCCCCTGCATGTGGACAGCCAGCTCGGATCCATAGGTACATGGCTCAGATCCATCCGTACGCCAGCTGCCTGCAGAGGAGCGAAGCTCCAGCACCTCTATCAGGTGCTGTTAACCGAGCACCGTGTTAAATGCCTCACGCAGGGAAACTGCATCCTGTGACCAGGCCAGCTACCCATACTAGCAGGAATTAAACACGAGGAATTCAGGGATTAACCTCACACTGCCTCCCACTTGCCTACTGAGTGCCAAGTGACATTTCAATCCCTGTAACGTAACAAATGTTCTGATCCTGTATTTTTCCCCCGGTGCAGGGCAACAATAAACCACAGGAAAAGTGCAGAACCTGAAGTCTCTGTGGATGCTGACAAGCAGATGCAGCGAGAGCTGCTGTGCATTGCAATATCTTGCCCACACTGAAAACGTGCCCGTGTTCCTATTTCTATGCCTCAGCCCAGGAATACACACAGTTGCCTTAGCAACTGATAAATGAGAGACCACAGGACAGTCTCAGGCTGATGTACAGAGGCAGATTTTCTTGCAACTCTATAAAAGTAAAGATGTACAACTTCTGCTCAGTCCTAGCTTTTTAACTTTCCCCACCATCGGTACAGTAATTGCAGGAGCTCTCCTGGAAGAAGCACAGCCTTGACATTCGGCTGAAACCATCTGGCTGCTGACAGCTCCAAACACAAGTTGTGTTCCAATTACGCTGTTATTTTTCCCTAACTTTCTGTCCCAGAAAGTTTCCATCTTCCCCTCAGGAGATGTGTCCGGATAAACTTTAATTAAGGTGCAAATCCCCCCTGGGAAGCTGGGCATCAGGGCAGCGAGGTCCTGGAACAAAACCCTTCTAATACAATAATAGAGGAAAAAAATAATATTTATTATAATTATTTTTGTAAACTGCCTATTATGCAGCAGCCTGTAGTAGCCTGAGGCTGGACTGAATGACCAGGCAATCCCATCACATTTCTAACAGCCACATTCTCATCTTGCTGGCACGGCAAGAGTAAGTTAGCTCTCCTCCCTGAAGGACGTAAACCATCAGGCCACCCTCAAAGGGCAGGGTGTGCTATTTTGCACATAGGTAGGCCTTACAGAGATGACAAAGGAGATGCATTTGACGTGCTACTTAATCTACTCTTTTCAATAGTTTTATCTCTGAAGATAGGATTAAAAATGTTTAGAAGTGAGCAGCGCAGCTGGGCTATACAAAGTGGAGGCTGCTGGCAACCCCTCTGCATGTTAAACCAACCCCATTTACTGGGCTGAGGTTTGTTTGCTTTTAAAGAGGCGCGGTGAAGATGTAGTGAAATTTAACGTAGTCGACTCTGATTTGTAGATTTATAGATGTAGCTTTTAAAAATGGCACTGAATTTATTTATGGTGTTATCCATCTCGGGAAGAAGGAATGGGAAAAAGAATGACAGTGAAGCAGCACATTTAGCTGTCTGTGGCAAGGCACCAAGCTATGAAGTTAGTCCTCTGTCCTCATAGACAAAAAGCCATGAAGAATGCTGGAAATTATTGTAGCTTCATTATTAAGTATTAATTCCTTCTGGTTTACTGATGCAAGCTGTATTAATTAACCTCTTGCATGAATCTTCTACCCCCAGACTCCAAAAGAGAAGGAAGATATACGTAAGATGGCAATGAGAGAGAAACTTCAGTTCCAAATGAACTGATGTTGTTACACAGCTGTTTCTAACAAGTATGTGTATTAACTCCACTGATCCCCTTCCACGCCCCCCTTTCTGGGGGAGATTGTAACTGCATGTGACTCCAAGCTTCAGAGGTCGTATTTACCCAGGAATCACACTCACATCTGCCAAACTTCATTTAACTCTGCCTTAATCATGTTCTAGTAACCCACGCAACCTTGAAGTTTTTAATGCCAACTGAAACATCTCTTACTAGATAAAAATCAGAATTTTGATTAAGAGCACTTCCCTTCTTACAGAAGTGCTTATTTCCCTTGAATAAGTCTCTGTAAGAGGCACCACGCAGGCATCTGGCTTGATATCACTCCTGACAAAAAAGAGGCAGATGTTGTGCGGTGGGAAGCCCCAGACAAAGCCAAGATGTGTCCAAGAACTAAAAAAATGGAGCTTTGCTGCCTTTGTGATCTGTATCTGTTAGATAGAGCATGCAAGTAAGCCACACGCTCAGTGAAAACCTTGGGAGAGCCTCCACGTAAAAACCAAACTGCACACCAATATTTCTGGATCTTGGGAGTGCTTACAACAGAAAGCTTCAGTACCTATTCTACCAACTCCTGTAAGCAGCCTACGTCTCAAAATGAATCGCAGCCTTAGGCTGGGAGCCTGGCCAGGAGAGAGGTGAAACACCGAAGGTCTGGTCCTTGAGGAAAGGGTCACCTCAGCACTGGGAGGGTTTTCCCAGACAGACTCCGCTTCATGGCAGTAACATCAACTGCACTGAGACTAATGGAAACACCGAGATTCTCTTGATCAACTTTGAACAGAGCCATTAGAATGTTCCCTTTTTCCTTTTTCAAATCACAGAAGATGTTAATTATGAACATGTTCCCTCCCTGATGTCTGTGATGTTCCTTCAGCTCTACGTGGTGCTTTAACCCCAAAGGCACAGGCTGCTGCTTTCATTCTGATTTGTTTTCTGCAGTCCTGTAAGTACAGCTCAAGGGTTACGGGCTGCTCCACAAGTTGTGGAAATCCATCTTTTATTTCTGCTATTCTTACTCACGTATTAAATAAATAAACCAGAATATAAACTTATTCATATCCCAGGGATTCTTCACAATTCCAATATCCTGTTTCCAGTGAATCTTCCCAAGGTTAGACTACATTTTGTCAAATGCTCTTTAAAACCAGGCTGGTTTTCAGTTCTTGATCACACAGGAGTCACCCAGCCTGTTTCGGCCCTACCCAAAACAAATCTCTTCAGAAGATTTTCAGAGTATTCTCACTTGACAAAAACCTACAATTTACCTGGAAGAATGGACTGTGTGACTGATGGTAACGACATAGCCTGCGCCTCCAACATCTAAGTAGGGACCAGTAAAGGTAATTAGTCCTGGATTAGCCACGGCATGCAAGTACCTAAGGGGAGCCAAGAGAAACATTTGTAATGAGTGAAACACGGTTATTTTAATCTTTAAGACACTAAACCTGATTTTGCAGAGACACGGACAAGCATTGAATTCTGCACACTGTGAACAATGTGTGCTACCAAATTAATGCTTCTTAATATTAACCGAGTACTTAAGCATGATGAGGACCCGGATGCAAGAGACTAGCTCAATGAACGGCTCCTTGGTAGACAACTGCATATAAAAAACCAATTTACTCGTGCACAGAATATGCTAATGTCAGTTTAGACATTTTTGTCCCACAATAACGCAGGATGTGGTGTCAGTGGAGCCTCAGACTCTCAAAGGAAATACAATCAGAATCGTGACATTGCAGACACAGGAGAAAGCGCAGCCTACGAGCAGAATTCACACACAAAAATCTGGAAAGACATCGGAAAGCAGTAACAAATCACAATCTCTTAAAAACTTACTGTCAAAGTAGAATAATCCACAACCTTGTCAAACACCTTCCTACCACCGTAAGAAAATTTCTTAAGCATTCTAACTGTTGAAAACACTTATGCATGAAGAAGCTATCGCTCGGCTTTTGTCTGCCCCACTCTACTAACTTGCAAGTTTCTGCTGCTCTGTGCAAACAGCTTAGCCGACTTGTACTTCAGTACTGTGTTGGTTGCATCTTCTTCCCAAAACACGAACATTTGGCCCTATTTAACAGCTATCTGATGCTGCATGTGGAGACTTAAAATCGTGGTTTGAGGAAATCAGTGAAGTAGGAAAGCAAAAAAACAAAAACAAAAATCCCCAACCAATAATAAAACCAATAAGAAAGGCCTTTAAAATGGAAACAAGGGATTGTAAAGGTACAGTCGGCCCATTTACAACATGAATGCGCCCCATTTATCTCACTACAAAAGCAGAGCAATATTCCATCATCTTATTTGTCAGTAAAACCATAAGCAACAACAAAGAGGAAGAAAACCTAAAGAGAAGATAATCAAGAACTATGGTAATGATCTTTCAGGGGAAACGTGGGTCAGGAGAGCTGCAGCACGGGCGATGCCAGGAGCATTCAGAACCCTCCCCGTACAGCTGGAGGGCCAGGAGCCAGGCTCAGCTCGTGCCTCGCAGCCTTTCATGGGCTTGCTCCGAGTCAGTGCGGCAGCACCTGGCTGGCTGCTTTCAACAAAGTGCACGTCAAAACACACTCCAGACGGCTCTCATGTCTCAGGCTCTCATTTGTAATGTATACAAATATTTGCCCAAATCAAATGCTAGTGCATAATAGCTCGCAGCCAAGCCAGCAAATTCCTCTTTAAAGCAGCGAAGAACCCACTGTAAACAAACAAACAAGATGACTAAAATATTCACAACCAAAAATGGCACAAGGAGCTGAAAAGACTTCTGAGGGCTGAATTAGCTAATCCCTAAAGGGGATGCTCATTTTCTCAATATTTGCATTCCCATCTGCTATAGCAGGGATATGAAACAAATGATCCTTTAAAATAAAATGGTTTGAAATTAGAACCAATAAAGGTTTTAACTAGCTGCATTTAAGCACCTTTTACCCACGATGAAAACATTTCTAGTTACATAGCTTACAGCTGACCGTAACAAACCCAGGCTACGAAATCGATACCAAATATTTTTCTTTATTGCCCTCCCAGATTATCCAAAGCTTTGATAACAGGACCCTAAAACTCACCATTGTCTCCTGGTGGGATCAAATGCTTTGTCCATGAGGGAACCGGGGTAAATTCGGAGCACCCCATTGGGGGTTGCTATGTAACGGCGCACAATATAACTGTTCAGGCTACTCATTTCCATTTGTGTCATCCATTCATCTGTGACGTGACTGGTAGCCATTACTTCATTTCTGACAGAGAACTGCAAGACAAAGGCAGACCTAGCAGGGTTCCTCTAAGACTTGCATGAAAAGATAATAAGCTGCTCGCGGGGTTTCCTAAAGCGCGATCGGGGATCATCTAAACTCAATTACTTGTTTAAAGTCTTCTCACACCAGACGGATCTGGCGCATTCCAGGCACAGGAAAAGCTTATTATAATGAAATATCGTTGTCGTTATCTCTGTGGCTTTTAGCACTTGTTTTTTTTAATTCAGGTAAATAAAAATGCTGCTTTGCTCACAGAAAAAAATAATTTTCTCATTGATATGTCTAGAAACACAAAAGGTCATTTCCACTAACAATTTTCTGCAGCTTTATTTTTCCTGATGCTCATTTCAGTAGCTGCTTATCAACTTTTTTTTCCACCTCCTGGGGAAAGATGCCCTCCCCTTCCTCTCTGTGCTCCTTGTGCTCTGTGGGCCTTGAAGCCCATGGCCATCTCTCCAGGCATGGAAATACCACTCCAAACCACCCCTACTGCTTCACAGCCCTACGAGCACCGGGAAGTAAGTGTTTCAGGTAGTCCCCTCCAGGATGAATGTTATACAGTCCAGGAGGTCGAGCAAGAAGCCGTGGATGGGAGGAAAGCAGGGACAGAAGAGCGGCCAACGCCAAGGACATACCTTAAGGCCAGGATTAGCAATCAGGCGCGTGTTGTCGCTGAGGTACGCCGTGTAATGTTCCACCATCCGCTTTGTCTCGGGCTGGCTGAGATGCTCGTAAGGAGAGGAGAAGCTGCCTGCAGACAGCATTACTGTAGGGCTTTCTAAAAAGGGCAAAATAGTAGAAAAGATAAGGACAGTGAATTGGACGTGATGCATTGTAAATACATTCATATCATCAAAGGGTTTCTGACGCTGGTGTCCTGTCCGAGGATATGTGGAAGGAATTACGCTGGCGTGCTCTTTACTCCGTTTGCTCCTCCACTCTCCCACACACCAGTAGGAAAAGTGCACAGCTTTTTGGGGTCATCAATGGACTGTGAGCAAGGTGAGGAAATGTGAAGCTCTCCACCCAAACCAGGATGCTTACGGGCACAGCTTGTCTCCTCAGGCCCTGTCAAAACTCACTTGGCACAAACATTTCTACAGGGCTGGGTACAGTTTTGATAAAGCACCGATCCCGCAGTCATCGAGGCACAGCTCTGGCCCATTGGGCTATGCTGCTTCCAGGAGGTAGACAACATATTCTTTGCTTCTGGCAATAGTCTTAAAGAGGAAAATAAAGACCCGTAACAGCTCACTGCATCAGATTTGCTATGCTGTTACGCATACCCCTGAAAGGAGATCTTAATGAAAGCAAAGAAATGGCTAAATGGGATTTTGGCCACTCAGGACAGTGTAAAGGTGTGCAGCAAGGGAAGCCAGTACTGGGAAAACAGGCTGGCAGAGGAGTAATTTAATGTCTTAATGTAACATGAGTAAAGTTGTGAGGTTAAAAAAAAAAAAAAGCAGATATTGAAAAAGGGGAAGGCACTGAAGAGTCAGAGATGGAAACGCTCAGAAGGAAACAGGAGGCAGTGCCAGAGGTGGAGGAACCCAGTAGTCGTCCTGCACTCACTCAGCGCTACGAAAGCATGGCCCAATGTCAGCTGCATTCGTAAATCCGAAAATGCCACATAAAACAGGCTAAGAATGGAGAGGATGATGCAGCGTCATACGGCAAGGCTTGTAAAAGGCTAAGGGACTTCAACTCTCACACAAGGCAGTGGAGAACATAAATCACAACACAAGCTCCCAGTTCTGAAGCCAGCTCTCGACCCAACAGACCACACTAAGCGCTCATGAACTACCCTCCTTGTTTCAAACACAGAAGTGACAAAGTTAATCCACTTACTCTGATCTGTGTGTGTTATTTGGTAGACTTTAGTGCCCTTGTTCTCAAAGTCTAAACAATTTCTGAATTGTTGGTTTTTGGAAAAAAAACTACAGAAGTTGGTTTCCCTGAAGAAAAAAAGATTTTGTAATAAAGAAGAAATTATTTATCCATGTTAAGGTTGGCTGTGGCAGAGGAAGGCACAAGAGAAGCCTTCAGTTCTAGACAATGAACAATCAGAGAGTTACAAATACAGAGGAGGGAGCTTACTAATAAATGTATAGCTGGCAGGGCTGATTGTCAGAACAGAGCAGCAAATCATTTTTCATTTGGCATAACTGCAATACCAGACAGCTTTTTCTTTTTAAAAGAAAAATCGTGATGCTGGTGCAGGGCTGAAGGTTGAGAACAACATCTTTTCTGAGTATTTGACCCATGTAACCCAATTCTCAGTGTGCAATGGTCTCCAGAAGAAAAAATTAACTCAAGTGAAGCGATCTGCTTTTATTCGCATTCCTCTAAAACACATCACCGTACATCCAGCAACCATCTGTACTGCAGTCATAACTTATGAACTTCTATTATAGTCCTTCATCTGCTTCCCAGACCAAACATTCTGATATAACTACATTTTGCTTTGCATGAGGCTTTTCCACTTGTCAGCTTAGTACTGTGGTTTTTGGGTGTTTTCCATTCATATCTTGTCTTTCTGGATAGAAGACAATCAAGACTAGGCACCACATTAAAGAAAGAAAGAAAAAAACTATTTTAAACAATTGACAGCAATTTCTGTAGGTTTGTCAAAATGCCTCCATTACTCCTCCAGTCTGATCTCACTCACTGTTTGTGGCACTGCATTATTGCTAAGGAAACATCACAACTGTCTCTCTAATCCACCGTAAGACCTTAAAACCTTGCTACAAACAAAAGCAGTTAATGCAGAACTTCTTATAAACTAGCACAGGTTTTAGCAAAACCACCGAGATGAAAATGTCAATGTAAATGATTGCAATTTATGTAGATATATAAAAGGTGTATGTTCTTAGGATGTATTACGTGCCAATAAACTGCTTTACGGCCAAGTGAACAGAACTTGGTTTTAAGCTTGGTGAGACATCTTTCACTCTTCCCACTCCACTTCCTGGGAACTCGATCAAGCAGGACTGACAGTGTCGTTGTCTCCTGCTCGGGTGAGCAGTCCCACTGCATTCACCCACACACGTGCTTTCCAATGAGCAAGTTAGCTAGAAGAGCAAAAAAGCCAGGTAAGGCTGAGTTTCTAATCAGCCCTGGAGGAAAAAAAGTCTCTCCAGAGGACAGTTTCGTGAGAAGAGTTCTACTTTCTGCTGCCCCACTCCCCAGAAGCGTCATGACGTCAAGAAGAACTAGGAGAGCTTTACCTAAGGTTGCCAGCTGCTTGAAGTGCAGGCAGGCGTTGGGCTGGCCCAGCAGATCCAGTCGATGATACAGGAGCTTGCTGCTGGGGACAGTGTTGAGATTCTTAAGCTGCTTAACGGGTATTTCTGGTTGTATCACCACGACACACAGAATAAAGGAGGTGTCCTGGACCTGTAAAACACAGACAAGTCAGTAATACCTTCCCTCCGTTGCTTAGACAGCAGTGATTTCTAACACTGGGTCATGGATACTTATTGAAGGGTCTTTAACAGAGAGGCTCCAAGCTCACGGTTGATAAAAACACACTGGTATTCCCATTAGGAAGAGTAATAGCAATTTAACTCCTGGGAATAACATTTTTATCATTACCACACTTAATTGTGTGCTGCATGTGCCACAAGCTTTCATTGTTTGAATATATATATATAATTTTTTTTCTTAAGCACCCTCGAGTACTTCAAACTAGCAAAACTTGGAGCTGCCCAGCTGCCCCGTAAGGGCGTTTGATATTTAATGTGGCACTACAACATTAGACAACCTCTTCTGCAAATTTCTGTTACCCAATGAGAGGTTTAATCTCTTAAAGTTGCTCAGCTTAATCTTTAAGGTCTCTGAAATGATCCACAAGCACCCTCTTAAGCTTGCTGACACATAGAAGTAGCCAATTACTTCTGGCATCAGTAAAATTCACCTGGATTGTATTTAATTTTTGGTTCCATTTTAATCCCAAAGTCAAGATTAGCGTTCAGATATGTTCAAAAACTGAACTGAAGAAACCAAGACGGCTGTTAGAAGCTCTCTTAAGGCTCTGACAACTGGCAATATAGCCTGTTGCATATACATTGTACTCAGCTTCAAGGAAAGCTGTTATATAACTCATGTTAATGAGAGAAGTGTTAAATTACAGCAAACATCATTAACGGCTTCTGATATAATTCTGAAATGAGATAGTATCAGAATGAGAAGCTGACATCTTCCCTATTAAGTTAATTAAGGAATCACACCACTCTGCCCCAAACATAATAAATGGTAATAAACAAAAGAGTGACTTAACGCCGTAAGATGCCTCAGCCCTGTTGTTGTACTTGGCCTCCTCACACATCACTCAGCACGCAGTATGCCCTGCAGCCCAGCACAGATTTACCTCCACTGGGAAAGCAGAGGTACAGTCACTGCGTAACTGTACATCACAGATGTCTTATGAAATGGGTGTCGTCATGGAGAGAGAGCACACATGTCCATACAGACATGCGTCTGGAGTTTACATGGTAACAAACTCATTTCACTCGTTCTTTACTAAAAAAAAACATATTCAAGCAGTTTGAGTAATTGAAACCTTTCATGCCTCAACAACAGTTTGTGCTTCACTATATTCAATGTTAATCTGCTCTTCAATACTTCAGCTTACTTGATGCCAACATGCAACTGGGTCACTTTAAGCACTTACCATTTTCCAGGCATAGCTGACATTGTAGGCTTCTTTCCCAATTTCTCTCAGTTTGTTTACATGCCAAGACAGTGAGGAGTTCACAGGAACCGTAATGATCTGACTGCCCAGAGGAATGCTACATTGGCAAAAACAACATCCAACGTTTTATTAAACACAGAGAAGACTCCTAAGCAGTACGCTTATAAAACAGATCACAAGATATGAAGAGGTCAACTGTTATCTGTCTTCAATGAACAGAAAGATTGTTTGCTGAAAGCGTACTTGTGTACCACCACGGTTTGAGTCAAATCTGTCTTTTCCAACAAAAGAAAAAAGAAGCCTTTCAATTTCTGTTCTGTACATTCATATAGCTCATGACCACAACTCATCTTTTCCTGGCACACTGTTAATACTGGAACGGTGCTCATTTACTCTCACTGTAAATTTAAACTAGGAAAGGCAAGGCAGACTTGAAATTAGATGTAATTTACAGCATCAGCAAGGTTTACATTTACATACATCACCTTGTATCTTTGTCTGCTCTACTGTTGCTTTCTGGCCAGAAGTGTTGAAATTCATGCTTGAAGACAAGAACTAGTCTACTCTAGCAACATGCCAGTTCTTAGGAAGGAAGTCAAGAATAAGATTTGCAATGTTGGTCACAAAAGTATAATTTCTTCAATGTCTATCAGACAGAGAGGAAGAAGGTAAGGAAGTTCATCCCCTCAAAAAACAAATAATGCTTACATGATTAAGACTAGGAGATACCCAATTATAGCTGTAAGCACAGTAATGCAAGGGAATGGACACAATTAAAGTCCTGTACTGACGATCATGTTAATGAGAATTCATTTACTCATTTGGACTTGCATCCTGGATCGCTTACCTCAGGATGTTCTGCCGCACCAGCTCAAATTTAGGAATGTTCTCGTAATGTATAATATCTGTGTGGAGTGGTGGCTCAGACAGCAGGTAGGGCCTGGTGAGGGATGGGTGCATAAGAGTGTATCCTGAAAAATCAAGACAAAGACATGCGCTAAATGCATGAAGATAACTAAGCACAGAGCGAATGTTTATGGGGAAAAAAGAAAAACAATACAGTAACTACATACAGGTGCTGCTCAAATTATACACATTAATAAAAGTGAAAAAGCAATTTTATCATAGAAGCTGCAAAGTAAAAACTACTGCACTTCCAAACAAGGGATAGCTGAAAGAACCAAGTAATAAAAACAATTCAGGGTCAGAAGAAAACAGTTGACACAGGTATGCACCAGTTTTTGCCTTTCGCCCTACACACAGAAACACGTAACAACAATTTCAGCAGCAGCAAACATTTCCACATCAGAACTCCAACACTGAAATTTCGTGTCATGAATCCACCTACTAGCTGGCTAGCAACTCTCAAGCAAAACTAACCAAACACCACGCAATTAATCCTCTAATAACCATTACCGTTCATTATTTATAGGCAATTCAGATACATGAGAATTAAGCATTTACTTTTGATAGCCAATGACCTCAGTGGGAGTAAGATTATTTTAACCAAAAAGTTACCTTTGTTATCGATGAGAAACGTGTAGGAACCCAAGGAGTCCTGGTAATAGGTGACATCTTCCAAGATATATGCAAGATTAACATCTACTCCAACAATCCCCAGCAGCAGGTTTCCAAAGTAACATGGTTTACTTACAGTCATTATCAGGCCTTAGAATGAGAGAAATAACAGAAAAACATCAGCAATCTCCAGTTAATTTCTGGCAGAGGTAACAGCATGTGCTTCATCATTTCAAAATGTTATGCAGTAAGTTTCACGCAGTATTACACGCTGAAATATGGGAAAAAAATGGTGTACCAATGGGGAAGGTGAGCAGGTCATCTGTTGTGTCTGGCTGTTTTTAGCTACTCTTACCAGTTATTTTCTGTTTCTGACAGTGACCTAAGGTACATTTAATCAATTTATTAAAAAGCACAGAACATGTAATGTTTTGGGTTTGTTGATTATTTTTTTTGTCAGCCTACAAGTGAATGCCTTACAAATAAGAATCATTCACATGAAAAGCCAAGATATTATTTTGTTCCTTCCATGCTGTCATTTAAGGCAATTGCAAAAAAGGAGGGAGGGGGGAAAGGAGACAGAATTCATACCTGTAAAGCAACAATAGGGATGAATTATTGCTCATCTAATTGCATATTCAGAATATTAAACCTCCTCTGCTTAACTAAACCCCAATACAGACACTGTACTGGGAATTATACCTGTAATTACACGATCGTTTGAGAAGCATCTCTTGTGCCTGAGGTAGGAACTTTAGGTAATACCTTACTTCTCCTACTTTCTATGCCATTGCTATTTAGAAACTCTTCCTTCAAACCAATCTACAGTTCATTTGCATGTATAAATACTGAAGTGTACTTAAAAGCTTATGTAAGCAAAACTTTCTCTCTGTTGCACCACTTCTAATCCTTCTGATGCTCACATTTTCCATTATACTTGGATATGGCTTTGTGAGAGAATAAAGCTTAATTACAGAGGTTAGGAAACACAGCAAGAAACAAGCACTGACTCAGAGCAGATTTACTTGGGAATGGTCTTAAATTTGTTTTGGGACTCAAAACAAAACCTAAACTCGGGCACCTTTGAAAACCATTCAGCCTAACCCCTAACTACTCCTAGGTAAGAGCCAACACTAAGAATATGCAAAGTCTTGAAGGAATGAACAAATACAGAATCTGTATGTTGTTGTAGCAATATAAAATCACCAGCGTGACTTCCTTACATCATTGTCATGTTTTTCACCTCTCTTTACAGAAAGTCCTAGAAATATGTCAGGTGAGCTACCCAAGCCCAAGCAGGGGTAAACCCTACAGCTCTGACCTTTCAGGTGCATGCACTGATACCCATCATTGATGTCCATCAGTGCCTACACCTTGATTCTCTGTTATCTGGATGTAGGAATTAAATCAGATGAAGTTGAACACACGGTGTTTGTTACTGTGGCATCGTGTTTTAAGGTAAAAGGGCAGATCCACACACCTTCCACCAGGTCAACACAAATTAGGCAGTGATGGGAGAACCAGGCTGCAGACATCCGCTGCGTTAAGTATTCTTCAGGATGCAATCAGTCTAGGGAAAAACTGACAGCAGGCTTCCACTAAATTCGATGTATGCCTTGCTGCCAGACTGCTCGGGGCCATGGACAGCCGGCTGTCAGGGCAGCCCAGCTCTGCTGAAGCTAAAGGAAGAGCTAAGGACAGCAAATTTTGGACAGTATTTAATAATCTCTCTTTATGCCACTGTTAAGCTGGTTGCCTTCCCTCTCTTACAGGGGTCTGACTGCCAGTGCCTGGCATCCCCATCTTCACAGACAGGACAGAAAAAAAGGAAATTGCAGCAGCAATGACGACTCAAAAGTCATGTGCATGGCTCCAGAGCAGAGGAGGAAAGGGAGGATTGGGTGATAAGTTTTCTCTCTTCTAGTGTGGGAAACTATACAATCCCCTGAGTCTACTGTAAGGCCTCAAGCCATATGCAAGTACTGAAATAATGAACCTGCAATGGTGCAGCATGGTCGTGGGTGTCCCTTCAATGTGACAGCATTGCTTTGCTCAGGTAGAATTTCTCTCCACAGATTACATTCAGGGATGCTCTATGTACATATTCACATACATGAGAACCAATTCACCCCTGAGAATCCAACCTAAATGTTTCTACCTCCATGTCCTATTGCCCCTCTTTTCATAACTAGACTTTCTGCAGATAAAAGGCCTATGGGCATGAAAGGCTCATTTTACATCTGCCTTGGAAACATGCCCAGAAGCATCACCTTACAAGACTACAGCATATTTGGGGATACGTGAGCAAAAGGGAACCTAGTCTCTTAGGTTTTTATACCCAATTTCAGTGTAAGCACTTACCATCTCCCATTTCATCCGAGAAAGGCAGGCTGAAGACTGCCTCATCAATCATTCGGTTGGGGAGGTTGGTATAGAACCGGCCAACTGTAGTTTCCAGGTTACTCAGCTGGTTTAGGACCATCATGCTGCCCTTGATCACCGGCAGGGCTGTTCGATCCGGCACCCCATACTTCACCGAGTTCTGCTCTGCCAAGTCTCGCAGGAAGGCCAGTTCTTTCAGACCTGTCACTCCCTCTGAAACCAAGAAATGTAAGGAAGGAGATAAAGGAAGCTTACTGTCCATCAAGACTTCTGTATCTTACTCCAAAGTGCCATAAATACAAGCAAGTAATTAGCTAGTACAGAACATAATAAGGTTACCTCTTCACATACTCTGACATACAGCACACAACAATTCAACACGCTGTTCGTACCACCACTTCAAACAGATTTCTTTTCACAAAGACTTATGTGACCTCTAAATCCACAGGACAGCTTTGTTCTCCACTGGTGGCTAGTCCACGTAAAGGACCCGGAGCATATTATACGCCCTTGGAGATAACAGGCTTTGTTCTTTAGCTTAAACATTAAAGCCTCACGTTTTACATAAGTCCCAGGCTCAATTCCTGCAGGCAAATCAAAGACTTTTGTACCTATTAGGACTCAAATGAGTATTTAAACGTACAGCAAAATGAAATATTAGCTTAAGCATTAGTTTCCTTGGCTAGAGTCTGGGTGCAGTTTTCAGTAGTGCAATGTGTAGCCTTCTCAGTGAAGAGCTTTGCTGGAAAACAGAGGAAGCCAAACTGAGCGGGTGATCGTCATATTTAACGTCACCCTCAAGTTAGGTCCTAAGCTATCAAAGTACTTCACGTTGTTTGATGTTACGTTCAAGCTCACCGGCTAACAACTCCATGTAAGTCACATGGATGCTCGTTCTGTGGGAGCAAGGAACACTGGCAGTGCCAGGAAGGTTTACAGTTGCAATAGTTATCAAATTTAACTCAGTCTGATTACCACTAGACATCCTAGGCAAAAATCTTTTCTATCCTGAGCAGCTGCACTTCGATACACAAGCATATCACGGCACAGGGTTTTATACATTAAAGGGGCAACATCTGGATATGGCCTGGGGATTACACGGACCAAAATCCATTGACAAACTCCTCCCAACAGGGTGTGGAATTACACTTGGCTGAGCTTAACAAACTGGCTGTGCTACGAAAGGGAATTTCCATCCACTGGAAGGAGAACGTTTCTCACCATTCATAAGCGCGTAAGTGAGAATCATCACTGAGTTGTTGAGAAAACTATTTTCTTCATTGATGACGCGTAGAGTAGCCTTTTTATCATCTTCTGAGGAATCTTTCGATGTGATCCCAGCCGAGAGATAAATTACGACCATATCAGTATCTAAAACGAATATAGCAAAAGGTGCATTAGAGCGTTAACTCAGGGAAGTACTGTGGTAAGAGTCCTTACATCTGCTTGCAAATACACGCTGCCAACAGCTTCATTTGTAAGATTCACAGGAATCTACAGTGGATAAACGCGCTGGAGCCTTACAAATTACATCTTTCGTTATTAAACACCCATTCACAGCATTTAGCACAGCCCCGGTTGGTTTGGTGCCTACCAGCTTCCCAGAAGGAACATCGATGGGGTTTGCAGAGCAGACCCCACCGACACAGCCTGGCCTGGCCGCAACCAGGCAGAAGCACGCTCGAGATGAGCACGCAGCGTGCTGCCTGTTAACAAGACTTAACAAGAGCAATATGCCTGCAAGTGTCCCCCGCTGAGCCCTGCTCTCCCCTGCAGAGCGGAGCTGTGCGCCTCGCGGGGCAGCACCTGACTGCATTGCCTACAAGAGGAGCGCACGGTGCTTTGTGACAGGCAGCACGAGAGCTCAGGGTGCCAGGGGATGAAGGGCACCTCACCTCCCCGCGGTGTAGGTCAGAGCGTAATGCCTGAGAAGCGCAGCGCGCAGCCCTTCATCGCGGGCTCACTTTGCATGAAGCTGAACACGTTTTTCAAGCCAAGGATGTTCTGTGCGAACGGCCTGCCTGGAAGCCTTTGAACATGCAAATCCCCATCTTTGCTTACACGCAATCTGATTTCATCATCTCAGTGTTGGAAGTGTTTAATGCATATAATTAGGACACTTGTAGTGATCGTGCAACACCACATAATCTGAAGCACATGAGGTTTGTTGGTTAGACGCCAACTTTGTTGTCCCATCTGTTATCTTTTATTTTTAAAGTACTGATGAATATTGACCTGTATATTTTGTCCTCCTGCCTTGAAAGGACCTTCAGCCAGAACTGGGTTTTGACACAAACGGGAATGAGGAGCTGTTTATTTGTGGGGAATTCCTGCTGTATTTTTTAAGAAGCTAAAGTCAAAGCAAAGCCAGGGATTAATACAGCCTTAGCTGTATTGAAGGAAAGCCATTCATCTGTTTCCCAGACTACAGCACAGATATTTGATATCGCAGCCTGGGCACGGTGCTTTTAACACTTTTTAAACATAGATGTGTGATTTAACATATCTGTGTGTATATACACACATATAGACGGACTACCTATCTGCCTAGGGTTTTCAAGGAGTGGTGGCTCTCAGGGACAGCATTTTCTTACGCTTTGGGATGAGGGTCTGCTGAGCAGGACTGCAGTAGGAACTGGCACAAGGCAGGAAATTCTGACGTGTTCAGCAGCACAATGCCTCCATCACATAGCAGTAGTTCCCTCCTAACTTTTCCAACGCGAATTCAGGAGCAAGGTTGTATCTCAATAGCTTCCCTGACACACCCACACATTGTTCTTCAGGAACAGGATGTTAGAAAATTAACATTCAAATGAATAATACTTTTTCTGGGTTTATGTTTTTTAAAAGATAAAAAGATTATTTATATGAAAGCTAATCATGGTTTATAAACATCCTCTTCTCAAATCTGTTGTTTCACCCTACGAATGCTGAAGCTTGCTATATTCATATTAGATCTTCAAAACTCTTTTACTGAGAGGAAACCTAACTCCATAGCATTTACCTTGTATTTTAATTTCACATACTTCTGCTCCCAAATAATTGCCCTAAATGAAACCTAGTAAAAATGTGTTCTTCCACGTTAGCCAAGAGGCCACCAAAACCTGCTCATCCTAATACACAAACAATGCCAAGCAGAACGGGTACGTAGGAGGATGTTGTAAGATTCTCAGACAGTGTTCTTGGAATAACTACCCATGACTAATACGTCTTATCCCAGCCAGCTTCAGCAGCCATAGATTTTTTTTTCTCCCTCTAGAAAGTTGCACCCCTTTCATCATTTTGCCAGAGGATGGTAAAAACCTGCCCTTGACAACCCTGTCTTTCAGCTAAGCAATGTACAGCCAGATAAATGCTTCACTTTATCTATGGCCTAAAGCTCAGAAGTTGAATGAACCTTGAAGAGCAAAAGCACCATTTTATAAACTGAGGGAAAGTGACCTGAAACAGGAGCACATTTCCATAGTCTTTCAAAAGCACTTTTAACCCTGGGCTTTTCTTTTTAACCTTCTTCCGTTCTGTCATGCAATCTGAGCTGCTGCCCTCCAGGACAACGAAGAATTTGCAATCATCTGAGCAGGCCCAGGCCCAGGCCATGGGAGCTGCGTTACATTAACGAATCGGCTGAAATGACAGGGATCAGGCTGCTCCCTCCACCCTGCCACGGCCCTGGCAGTGCTACTTGACTCCCGTGAGCACTCAGAGCCTTAAGAGCCGCCTTTCCTCGGCTTCCTGGGAAGCAAATGTGCCACTCAAATTCACATCTGTCTTTTCCACATCTTGCACCACGTCCCCATTACAAAAAACACACAAAATAAAACAGTTTTGGGAACGGGAAGGAGAAAGCCCATTATGCGTACACCAAACTTCAGCAGGATATCAGAGGAATTGGTACTCTCAAAACACCCTTTTCCCTGAGAAGTATGGACCGCATCCCAGGATTCTCGTATGGGAATTACCCACATCCATACATTTTAGCAATGTGCCAATGAACCTGCAGCATCTGCAATTTCCATTGATTTCCCCTGCACACCTCTGGGACAGAATTCTGTTATCGGCAATGCGCTCCTGCAACTTCATAATATAGTTTAAAAGAAAGGAAAGTCAGCAAGTAGAATAAATTTAAAAGGAATGGCGACATTCAACAGCCACTTGTGAAGATGTCAGATCAAGTATATGCTATTTAATAAAAACCATGAGTGGTTTTTTTGGGGGGCGATACTCCAGACACTACATTTCTTTGGCCTCTGTCAAAGTGAGAATCTCAAAAAATATATCATTGCAAGCCTCAGAAATAATCAGGATTACACAACAAGAGACTTACTTCCTTGGAGTTTGGTGCCATTGTTTGTATTTCGTATCAACTGGAAAGCCTTTTGAAATCCTACTGCATGCTGCGTAGGGCTGTCAGATGACTTTATGCTGCTAACGAAGGTGGACATCTTCCTTTTTGTCTCACTAGTGGCAGGAGACAGAAACGTCTTATAGCACTGATCCAGCGAGCAGGTTCTTACTGTGTCTGCCACAGTTAACACGGAGATCTTAAAAGAGAAGAAACCATATTGGATTACCTTACCATTTATAATTCCTTACATACCAGTATAGGAAACACAATGATAAGCCAACTGAAGAGATTTGGTGGATTTAAATTCAATTGTTAAGAAATAAATGCTGGAGGCATAAATCCATCCAATTTGAAAAGGATTAGACTTATGGTGATTTCAAGAAAAAGAGACTTTGGTCTTTGTTTCTCAGACGAAGTCAGCTCTGCTCATACGTAATAGTTACTGCGCTGTTCAGGGCAGAAACCTAAAGCGGACTGGAGATATCTGAAAACAAAATCAGCAGAGAGCATTTCCAGGAAATCCTCGGGTGTCTGTAGAAAAGTGGAGGCTGCACAGAAAATGGAAAAAAAGAAAACCCTCTCCAGAGTTTTCACAAGAGAATTGTTACGATTTTTTAACAACGTTTTAATCAAAGCAACCAAAATCTACCATCAATTTTTATCCTGTAAGTGAGCTAAGGCATGTAGTGGTACCACCTGCATTCATATACATATAACATACCAATCTAATTAAATGAGTGGCATACTTTATTCTAAATTATGACTGATGCAAGAAAGTCACAGAATAAAGCTGTAATTATTTACTCGTTTAGCAGGTTTCGTAACCACTGAGCTACGCTACTGACCACGTAATCTCTCTCTCAAATGTATTTTCTTCGTTACAGGTCTGTATTCAGACAAATAGGTTTGACACTTAAGTGTAAGTACTATTAATTCTGGCTAACTGTAAGCATTATTACACTGCATTAAATCTCTCTAAAAGCAAAGAAGTTTGAGGTGTTTTTTCTACCTTATTAACTTAAGGCCAAGATTGTAACCAGTAATTCTTCAATGTAATTTGACTGAAACTCCCAACTAGGAAAACAAGCAGCAAGAAGAAGTAAGGTCCCACTGACAGAGAATTACTGGAAGTAAAGACAAAACTGGGGACTGCTTGTGGACTTGCAGAAGCACCTTTTGTGCCTGTGTTGTAATCCCTACTTCAAAAAAAATTATGGGTTAAGTGACTTCCTCAGCGTCAAGTTGAATGTATATGGCAGAACAAGAACTACAATGCAGATTTCTTGGCCCTTTGCTTTATCCTTTTCTTGCTGGTATCACGGCTGCCTGGGAATCTTCCAAACGCTAATTACGTTTCAGATCACTCCGGTATAGCAGCAGAATAAATCATTTCCATTTTCCCAGGCGAAAAGACAGCCTCAGAGGCAAAATGAGTCACTCAAAGCAACACTTCAGAAGTCAGCCATCAAGCTCTGAGCATGGTTCCAATTGCCTACTGTATCCCACTGCTGACCATCACCTCAAGTCTCTGCCAAGATTGAGAGCCTCTAAGGATTACTCAGAAACAAGATTTTGCCTTAAATCAGTGGATTTCAATTTTTTCAGCCTCTGGATCCCCAGACGCTTTCCCCACAGCAACACAGGCTTCCAGAAGTGATTCTTCGTCACCCACCAGAAGTAGACCACAGATCCCCATGACTCCACGGACCACGAGTTAAAGCCACCGCTTGGGCTGAAAGCATCAAGCAGAGCTGAAACCAACAGAACCACGCTCATCGCTTACAGAAAGCTCACCTTATCGTGTTCATCTATAGAGCTCAGAATAACCTGAGCAGCGTCTTTGGCGATCTGAAGCTGTGTCTCAGTGACCGAAGCCCCGTGGTCCACAATGACGACGATATGCTTGGACTGAGGTCGGACAGTAGAAACGTAGACGGGCCTGCAGGAGAAGGGAACGCAAACCACTGCCCTGAGTCGTCATTGCCACAAGATGTTTACAAGTGAAAATAGTCAAGAACTAAAAACAAAAACTGCCTCACAAAGAAACAATGAATTACAAAAGGAATTTTTGATTTTTTAAGAACTTCTGGCAGGGAAGACCAGCTGGGAATCCAGACCCAAGGAAAGGCCCTTGCTTTCACTCTGACTTTAACCCAAGTCAGGTGTCAGATCCTTCTCCCTCGAGCACAGCAGCTGCTTCCAACTAGAAATAAAAAAAAAAATGCCGAAGCAGTGGCAGTGTTTGGGACTACTGTTTGCAGCAGGCTTTGGACTGGGCACGATAAGCACCAGTTGTTTAATGATAACTCTTGGGTGCCGGGAACATTACTCACGCAGAAAGGTAAGTGCAGCGGTGGGTATTTGCTGGTTACACGACAAGTAAAAACCTGTGCAGCTGTGCAGAGTTGTATTAGCATAGGGAGCTTGGTTTATTTTAATAAGAGAAGGCTTCTGGCCAAGAGAAGTTTTTCTCTTGGAGCCCTGGAGGATTTCACACGGGTTGTGCTCCACATCCCCTCAGGTATGCGCAGCTCTGAGCCGCATGGCCCACCTGCCTCAAACCTGGGTCAGGGCTCAGCGCTGCCACGCGTCTGTTTGTGCTAACATCAAAAACCATATTTTCAGTGAAGCGCTGCTCAGATATAGTTCAATACTGTGAGGTATGTGAGAAAGATTTCACGAGCTCTCTCGCCAAGGTTTCAACCTGGAAGAAATTAGGAGGATCTTCAGCAAGAAGGAAGGGGAAAAAAGAGACAGGCCCCTTTTTCTTCTTTAGCCCAGACCCAAAAACTACCTAAGAGTCAAGTGAGAGTTCTGGAACCTAAATTTTGTTATATTAAAGACAGCCACAGCAATCATATCAGCAGATAAAGAAATGCAGGAGGTTTTAGACAAGGCACTGCAGTGAGCAACTGGCACAAATCTGTTCTTAATTGTGGAAGAGCCTGCAGCTCTACACTGGTACAAATACCTAGAACTTAAGGAGCATGTTTGATCTTCAAAGCACTTAGTATTAACTAATTAATCTGCCCAAACTACCCTGTAAGGTAAATATTAGCAGAAAAATAATACCCCTCATTTATCCACGGAGAAGCTAAGACCAAGATTAAGTGATAGGGATGAAATCTCCAATGGTTTGAGTGTCAAAATTCTGATGGAGACTCGGGTACTCCCAGCTCTCACGTCTCCAGACCGCACCTTTCCAAGGCTACAGGAAGCTTAATCAAGCCGAGACGCTTCAAGCTTTGATGATACATGGGAGATAGCACCAGTAAACAGCCGATTGCTCAACACTGTCGAGAAACCAAAGTGCTGCTCAGCTTCTGTGCATTCAGCTCTGTGGAAATGTACTTGGATGGGCTAATGCTTCCCCCGCACAGATTGATTAGCTGGTACAATTAGCTAACTTGTGACCTAACAGTGACTAAAGCTGCTGCACTTTCTCAGAAGAATCCACCCTTGAGTCTTGATCAATCCCCGTAGCGTTGACAGCAAACGCCAGGGGTAAAATACCACGTTGCAACTGCTTTGCTGCGTGCCTACAGACGGAACAGGCAAGTTATTCCCCTGAACAGGGGAGCCATGTCGCCATTTGATCCTTTTTTCCTACAATTTTCTCAGTAGAAACAGAAAGCGTCCACTCTTGCTGCTTCCCTGCTACCCACGACGTGCCACTTGAACCTCGGGGAGGGTCCAGAAGCGCTCTGGCCGAGGGCCTTTCCCATCTGTTCTCTCTCCAGCCCCCTTCCCTAAAGCGATGTCCCTGCCTCAGCAGCAGAGTACGTGCTTACTGCTCTGCTAATAGGGGTCACGTATGAGTCAAATACAAACCCAATTTTGCCTGTGGGCTGACCTTCGATTCACAGGGTACTGCTCTTTACAGCTTGATTTGAGAGAGGTGAGGAAACTGTACGCAACTGTATTGTACTTGCAAGTTCCTGTATCTTAAAAATGAAATCTATTACTTTAAAAACAAACCTAAGGAAACCAAAGGTAACCCGACAGAGGTTACTCCAGAATGTTGTCGTCTTGGAAAAGCAAAACGCTGGAAAAAAATCAGTACTCGAGGGACGCAATTTTTGTGCTTTGCCCACTAAATGTGAGGAGTCGAGTCGTACCTGCTGCGGTGTTCATAGCTGCCTTTGCACCGGAACTTGTGGGCTGGGAACACGGTGAAAATGCCTTCTTCTGAGCTGAAATACTGCCACTTGATTCCCGGGTTTGACTTCAGGTTATCAGCAAGAACTGGAAGGCGGACAGGAAAAATGACAAATGAAGAAGAGTTATGAAGGGAGGACAAACATGGAGCTGTGTTTAACGAAAGGCCTCTCTCATATGTACTTGGGGAAGAATAACCAGGGTCCCAAGCAGCCCTACTGGAGGATTGCTCGAGCTTCACGTCTGATCTGCAAACAGTTGAAGTCTTTCAGAAACGTAACATTAGACTTCCTGGATTTTACTTAATGGGATGACCATTCCCGAACCTCTGAAGCGTAACTGCGACAAAAGAAGCCAAGGCAGGTGCAAAGAAGGAAGAGATTAAGGCAATTATATATAACATACATGCAAAGACATTTACACATAAACACAATGTCTGTATGGAATTTTCATAAAGAAAAAATGCTAAAAAAAGGAAGTATGTTCTTTACGCTGAAGTAACCCCAAAATACAAAATCGGTTTGCAGCTTACAGCCCCGTAACCCAAGCTACTAACATTACCTGTTTAAAAATGTCTACACGAACATTTGGCAAAAATAGTTTTACACACAAATGTGGATCAAGGAAAACCTCGCCGAAGAAATAGCTGAAAGGGTTAAAGAACAGGGAGCATCTTTCTTTGTTCATCATGCTTTTATTTGTGAAGGGTAGACAGGTACAGCTCCCACTCTCGGGGCTGAAGAATTTCTTCAAGTTTCTCATTATCCCTGTGCCATAATTGACAGGGCTGCAGGCTCTCATGTGTGGCTTGTTAGGAGAAATAACCACTTCTCAGGAAAATCACAGAATGCCCTGGGGGCTATGCAGCAGCCGTCCTGTCCAAGCGCTGCCTGGCAGTTGGTGGCCCCATGCTGGTTCCACCAAAGTCACCACGAGCATCACCACCAGGTTCCCACTTTCAAAATCAAAGCAGGGAAAGAACGAAGGTAACAGCTCTTAGCAGCTGCACAGTGACTTTCCTCCAGATCTCTCCAACTCCTCTGTGCCAGGTGATTATTGATTACTTGACGTATGGATAAGAGCTATGAATAAAGAAGGTAAATGCCATAATACCAGGCGACGTGATCGAGCACAAACCGAGTTCAGAACATAACTGGGGAGCACGGATCTCAAACCTTCTTGTAGTGTATAGACCACCTTCATTCTTCTTAAAATGTGCTTACCTTCCCTTTCAAATAATCCTTAAGAAAGCGCTACTGAACACCCACAGTGTCATTTGAAAGCTCAGCAGCGTTAACAAAACCGACTGCGTCAGTAAAAACACAAAGCACCACCAAAACCAAGTAAAGCAGCTTCCCCAGGGCTGAGACTGCTCACACCAACAACCTGAAGATACTTAAAGCATCACAGCAAAGAACAGCTTGTCAGGATACTGCAGAAATCACGAGCACTGAGAGCCCAGGAGAGGAGAACCAGCTTTGAGGCGCCCGCTGCAGAGGTGGCACTGGGCTCTCTGCCTTGTGGTGACACGGGGACAGGCTCACCACAGCGATCGCCAGCTCTGCCACGTGGCTGACGTTAGGCAGCCGTGGGCTGGCTGAGGCCCTTAGAGTGAGAGGGGAGCTCTGCCGTACAGCTCTTCACCTTTTCGTGAGCAGTTCACTTCTGGCACTCCGCTTTGGGCTGACACCGAAAATAGGCCAGACAGCTTCGTCTCCTGGATCTCACTCATTATCAAACACCCCAATATTTGGGTTGGAAACCACCGCAGGGCACATTTCAAACCCTAACCAGATGTTCTGCCACAAACTACGCAGGCAGCCCCAGTTTAGGTTCCCATCCTCGGCAGTTTAGCACCTTCTCGAGTTTCCCAGACTGGCTGTGGCCACGACATTCTCCCAGCACTCAGCTCAGGGTAATTACCCCATAAAAACCACTCTCTCTCCCCCCCCACCACCTTGTGCTACAGTTGTTTGCATTTCCACTGTGCCTACGAGCCCCCAGGAAAGCCGGGGCTGCATCACGCTGGCCTCTGCCCAGCGCAGCAGCTCGGCACGACCTTCACGCCGAAAAAGCTGCTGCTTGATGAGATGAGACGAGGAAGAGGACCAAGGAAGAAACCGAAGAACAAGGCTCCAAATTCCCACAATGATGTCAAAGCTCGTTTCTCTGCCCCTGCATGCAGGTAACAGCAACCTGGTGATACTCATGGGAGCACGGATCATTTTTCTACTTCATTGTCACGCTTTCAAAGACAGCGCCCGTGATCTTGCTACCAGAAGTCAAACTCATTTGCAAATGTTTTATTGTTCCACTCGAGCTCTCCCTAATTTCTCTCAAGTCCTTGTGTTGGTGTCACACCGGAGACGATGCCAGTTTATCGGTGCCATTTCTGTTTTGTACAAAAAGCAGGTTTTTGTCACGGACGAGTAGTTTCTGTGTGGCAGGGACACAAAGCCGTGTCATTTCAGTACTGCCAAATCGGAACTTTTGAGAAAAAAAAATCACTTTTCATTACAAATGAAACAAACCAAAAACCCACGCCGAATTTCCAGCTGTTATAGCTAGGCCTACCAGCAATTCCTCTCCCCAGCCCCCTCCCGAGCGCACCCATCCTCTTTTCCTCTCCAAACTCCTGTCTGGAAAGCCGAGAGGTATTTCTGAGCTCCTCTAGGGTGCTGCAGCCTCGTCCTCCACGCACGGGAGCACGATGCTCAGACCCAGCCGTGGGGATCCAGGGAAGGATCTGACGGCCTTTTATTAAGCTGCAAAGAAACACTTGAGGGGGTAAAACACAACAACTCAGCACCAGCTCCCCAAAAGCACCAAAACCTCGTAAATATCTATATGCAGTTCATAATTATGTCAAAATGTAACTGATGTTGATCAAGACTGCCTCTCGGCATCACGTGACAATGCTTTATTTTCTGAAAGACTCTGACCCAGGCTTCCTTCGCCCTCCTGGAACCGCTGGGGAATCCAGGTGTCTCATTAAGCTAATTGCTCGGACTGCTTTTACTAACCGACACCGAGCTGGCACCTTCCGAGGGCTCTTCACGGGCTCGTCCTCGCCGGCTGCGCGCTGAGCTGCCAGAACCCCAGGCTCAGGGGAGCTGAACCTGCCCTCAGAAGTCAGCAAGGCTGAACTTAGCTCATTAGCAACATTATATATTTATAATGTAATTGCCATCATAAAGAGGCTGAATTTCTGGCGTTTGTCTTATTTCTTACAGAGTCTGAAGACTAGATTTTCAAATCAGGTACCTGAGCACTCAAAGCCTGGCTAGAACAACTTGCCCATTTTAATTTCACCAAGAGCATTAAAATAAACGAGTTTATAATTACAGGGATTTTTTTAAATCATTGCTGTATTGAAGGTAAACTCATTCCCACAAGGCCATGCTTTGTATTTACTTTCCCATGACAGCATCTTGGTTTCAGTGCTCGTTTTCCCAATAAAACAAATTTGTTTGGGGTTCGTTAGGGGTTTTGAACCCCTACAGAATTCCTCGCAGCCTCAGTGCTCTCCCCCTCTGCTTTTCCTCCTCTGCTCATGCTTCCTTTGACAAGTACATCAGCTCGATATTGCCTTCCCTCGACACCACCCCTTTCACCGTGACTCGTTGCTTACTGCTTTTTCCCTTGACCACAGGAGACAAACTCCCATCAGATAAGCAAAAGCTGAAAAATACTTTTTTTTCTTCCCTCTTTTGTAGATATTTCCTCATTTCTTGGTCTCTGCCAGGACACACAGCAAATGTTCTCTTGTTTTTGACAAACCTCCCCTCCCCTAAACTTCTCACTCCCTCAGCTGCCTGCCTGTACTTCATTACCTGCAGCAAAGCCAGGCTTTGGGCAGGTTAGACAACCAAAAGACCCCCAAAAACCACCTCGTGAGCTGCCTGCCCGGCCTAGAGCTAACGTCGACGTTTGTCCGAGCTGGCAGCACTAGCAGAAAAGCGTGCAGGGCATTTCACTGCTACTCATTTTCTAGGCTTGTTAAGACCCGTGGCTCCCATTTTAACTCAAACACCCATCTAATTTTTCATTTTCTGCTCAGGTTCCAGTTACTTTTGCATGTACCTAGAGCTACCCATCTCCCTGCTGTAACACAGGTAACTGTTCTGCTTTACATGCAATGATTTTGCAGTTCTAAAATGAACTTCCCTGCTCCACAAAGACCCAGCCTTGATATCCCACTGCCGGGGGGAACCCGGAGGTCTAAGCCTAACGCAGAAATCCCAGAGGTGTCCCTCCCTTGGAGGCACGGACGGGACACGAACGTCCAGCTGGGACCTGCCACCAGCAGGCAGCCCCGAAGCCTCCGGCCTCGCACAACGCGGCACCACCTGACCCCAAACGCGGCTGCAGACAGAAGTTGGGAAGAAGGAGCATGAGAGCATTTGAAATGATCATTCTCTCTCATAACAAATATCTAACAAAACAAAAAGGACTTTTAGAGAGAAAGCCCTGTGTGCTAGAGTTTATAAAACTTCAAAGGGAATGCGATATGATAACACTTAGCACTTCTAGATACCACTTTACGTCTTCAAAGCGTAGTCAAATCATTAACTAATTAATCTTCAAAGAAAAGCACAGTCAGTAAAAAAAAAAAAAGGAACTGCTGAACATAATTGCTCATTATAAGAGTTTCTTACAGTCCTCTCCTTCAGCATTATATTTATGGAGCTGCAGACCTCACTGTGCTCGCCAGGCAAATAAGAGAAGTTGAGTTTTCAGTGAAACACACACATACTGCAGCTCTTCTCCAAGAGGAACTTCTGTTCAAAGTCATCATCATGGAGATACTTTAGTGATGCTCTGGAACAGCAGCAGACAGGGAATGAGTTTAGCGTCCAAGTAAAGACATCCTCCGACTCCCCAGACCCACGAGACTTATCCAGGACATTCTGAGTCAAGCTGCATTCTGGCTCACGCATTTTCTCCAGAAATAAAAGCCTGCAGCTTGGACCCGATTGAAATTCTGCTGATGGCACGAGCCAGGACTGAGCCCAGCTCACTCCCTGGGAGCTGTTTGGACTCTGAAGGGCAAAGAAGTAACAAACATCACGTAAAGGAGGGATCCCAGCTTCCGAGCTTTAAAAGGATTTGAGCCAGGAGTTACCACCCCCTCCCAACACCTCCCGACTCCTTTACCTCACCCGAACTATCAGCTCCAAGCCCAGCAACGTACGGAGCACGACCAAGGCGTGATCAAGACCTCGAATAAGGCACAGACAAAATCTGTTGGGAAACGTGGTCCCAACCCCGCATGCTCCTGGGGAAAAGCACTCTGCTAAAGCTGCCTGACTTGAAACAGACACTTGGGCGTTTTGGAGGCTGAGAAAAAGGAAGATTTACTGGTTCCTTGTTTATTCAAGAAGATAAAGCAATCTGATAACATAACGCACGGGCTCTGGGCAGAGTTTTGTCATCTAATAAATAAAGGGCTACTCACAGAGTGAGGGCAGATCTCTTAATCTGACTGACTGAAGCCTGCGATTCCCCGTGAAGAATAAAGACTCGCTCCTCATCTATTTTGTAGTCATGGCTAAAGGCAATCCAAACGGAACACTCGAGCCAAGACAAAAACAGAACCTTTTCAAGGAGAAAAAAAAAATGACAACCACCAGCACACCGCCTTATCTCAAGAAAACAGTGCCCAAACTGGAATTGAAGGGCTGGGAGAAGAGAAGTACATCTATTTCTTTCCTCTTCCTCCCTTCTCCAAGATCAGGTTTACCTTCTGTGTTATAAAAGTCCAATTGAAAATTACAAAAAATGTTTATTTTTGCAAGCTTCACGAGCTCCACTGCCCCTGTTTAAGGCATTGCTCTGACTAGCAGCCACGCTGGTTGTCTGCACCACGGGCTCTCCGAGGCTCGGGTCCTGCGGCTCGCGGTGCCGATTCCATCCCGTGCCGACACCTCCAGCTCCGCCACGCCAGCCCCGCGCTCCGACTCTGTGCCTGGAGCCAGCCAAGATGAGCATTTAAAGAACTGGCATCGAGGCCCAAGGCGGCAGAGTTAAATTTACGTCTTGCTGAGAGCTTTTTATAGGCCAGATTATTGCAACTGCAAAATCCGTGCAGGGAAAGAGGGCTACCCGTGGGGATTTTTTTACATTAAGAATGAACCAAGCGACCCGTTCAGGAGGACAACCCGGCTGCCGGAGCTGCCAGCCTTGTTTGGGAAACCCTGAGCAAACCAGAGCAGGGTACAGGAGCTCCTGCTCTGGGAGCTGGGGCAGCAGAAGGCTTGCAAACCTCAGCCCCATCACCAGGCTGGCATCCCCAGCCTGTCTAAGGTCATCTGTGGTTACAAGACTCTAAATTTTTGGGGCCAGGCTGCCTTTTTGGCACGGTAGGTTGTGGCCTGTGACTACACAAGCAAGAGCTCCAAACAGCACCCACACGATAACCCCAACAGTTTGGCAGGGACACGCGACGTGCTGCTTGGGCAGCAGGCGATGGCAGCCCCGTGCCAGCCCAGAGCCAGGCCAGCCCCACATTTCCCGGCCGGGGCAGCAGAGCTGAGGCACGTTAGGTGTTCTCACCTGAGGGACGGGGAAGGGAAGGTGAGAAACCTCACCTAATGGACTTCCAAACACCTCCAGAAAAGGAGGTGAGGGCTAAGGGTGCTTACTGCTTGCAGCTCTCCTGCGGAGAACTCAACTCGGTGTTTCAGCGGGTTTCACTCAGCATCAGCTGGCGGTTCTCAAAGAAACCTGTTTCGGCCTCATTTTTCAGCACCAGCCCACTCTTTCTGTTCCATTTCTCTCTCGGGGCATCTTCTCACTAGTAGAAAAAATCCCACCAAAGGCCATGCTTGAGGAAAGCCAGAGGAGAGTTGTTCACTGTCACCAAGCCCTGCAGCATTTCCCTGCTCTCACCGGCACTCCAGTTCCCTTGTTGTGTGCTGCCCCGCGCTGCCAAGGCCATTTCAGGAAGCTTTCAAGACGGAGGCAAGGGCAGAGGAGGCACTCGAGTCTCCGTGGTGAGTCAGGACAGCGAGAACTTGCGCTCCCTTTGTTTTTGTAAAAATTCAGAAAAAAACGTAAATGTTTAAGGGAAACTCTAGCTTGGGTTATTTATTTTCCACCGCTCAAGGAGAAGGAATACTTCTTAATGCATTTTTTACATGGATGTTCTGCACTATAAAAGCAGAGAATGGCTTTTCTGTTTCAAAGGAGCAGTAAGCGACCGAGTCAGTGATTTGCTTTTACTGCCGGGCCTGAAAATCTGCTTTCCACAATTGTTCTGCTTAAGGAACAATTGAACGTGATTCTGAGCATTACTATACTACTAATTAGTACTTATTATTGTTATTATTTATAAAGAGAGCTTGCAAGTAAAACAAAGGCCAGTAGAACACAGTGAACAAAGACCGCACATCTTCAGGATGAAAACCACCGTACAAATTATGGTGATGAGACGTGTCAGGAAATCAGCTTGTATGGCCTGCACCTGTATTCAAGATGTCATACAGAGTAGATGGGGCTAAGCATCTATATATTTATGTATATATTCATCTCATTTTATCCTTTTTTTTAATGCTCTGTGTGGGGTAAGTATAGAATGCTGGGTCTGGTGCGTAAACAGTAGGGTTAAAAAAAATCAGCATTTTGTTCCAAAAGAGGAGTGAGAATTAAAATAAAAAACTTTCTCTCTGGAGTCTGCATCACTTGTCAAAAAACCAAACCAAGAACTTCACGCTAAATGAAATCCTCAAGCAAAATCTGCAGTGCTCTCTAATTTACAGCGCTAAGCATAAAAAGCTGAAAAGCAAGAAAAAACAGCTGGGCAAAACCTGAACCGTGACAGAAGAACCTGAAAACCACGTGTTCATTTCAGTTGGCTGTGTAAAAAAATGAAAATCAAAAGAAAAAAGCAAACTGTGCCACACTGCAGAACCAACAGCTCGATTGCCCAGGGATAAGTCACGTGCATTTACGGGTCTGAAGCACATTTCCAGCTCTTCAAGTGTGGTAAGAAAACAGGTTGACAGTCAAGATAGAAACACCCTACGACAAAGAAAGGGAGTATTTTAGAACGTCCTTGTATTTTGTAGTTTTGGCACGTCACTGCAAACACAGCCTCACATTAGCTGAGCTCAGCTAAGAAGATCAGAGGAACTTCTTTGCTTGGCCCCATCAGGAGCCGACACTACCGATGCCAAAGCAGACAGGCCTAGGAAGGGAAGTGCCTTGGAAGAAAAAAGAAGAAAAGCGCATAAACCACAACAAAATTATCCATGCTAGGCTGGAATAAAATCTTCATGACATTTTTATAAAGCACTTAAGACTAAGGGCATACTTTAGGTATCATCTTGCCATCATGAAATCTCAAATTAAGAGCATTGTGACAGTTTCAAGGAGAAATAGCTTGTTGCTATGGCAATCCGTGCTAATTCCCTATGCCAAAGGAAATGTTACAGTCCAGTGGAAAAAACCTGCAAGAGAAGGAAAATACCCGAGGCAGACTACTCACCGGAATTTAAATCACGCCCGGGATTGAAGGCTCTGCTGTTGACAGTGGTGGACAGTCTATCGCAGCTGATCGTTCTAGACACGTTGGTGTTAAAATTGCCATCGAACCTGAAACGACAACAGCGGGATCAGCAGAGCAGCCATTACCCATTAAACACCCCCAGCATCTACAACGGAGATAAATCTTTCTGAAGGTTCAATGGAAAAGAATTAGTTGTTTGGATACTCCAACGTGACACGTGTTGCTAGGGTCCACGACAACTTGTGAAACCCAAGAGGAGGGGGGATAAAGGCGTCACGGCTGGATGGCACCTGCTCCCTAACGTGATACGTCGCATTTTGCCTCTCAGTACTCCCCGAAAGACAGAACCAGGGGAGACTGAGCCCTTTCATCTCGATCTGCAGAGGTTCCAGCTTGGCAACAGGCCGAGCATCCAGGCACGCCATCAGCACCTATATTTTCTCCATCCCTTTTAAAAAACATACATGAATCCAACACCTCTACGAAGAGGATTTCCTCTTTGCGTCCTTGGGAAAAAAAGTCTAGAAGTAGATCAACACAAACCCGTTTTCTGTAGCAATATTTGAGGATTTACATTCTGAAGAGCGTAAGGAATTTGAGTCGGAAGTTTTGTTACATTTTAGTAGGTAAAATAATTCCAATACATCCCTAATTCTAACCCCAGAATCATCTAGGCTGGAAAAGACCTTCAAGATCACCAAGTCAAGGCGATAAGTAACTCAGCATGCAATTTTAATGACAACAAAGCCTAATTAAACCAAGGCCTTAACAAAATAAAAGGGCTTTTAAAGGTTTTGAAGTAACTATAAACATTTCTGAAGCTTTCAAGGACTTAAAGGCGGTTTTGTTTCATTTACATAAGGCCAATTTTGCTCATTAAGAACTCTGTGACCTTGAACCCTTGACGGCATCCGGCTTACAGTTCACGGACCTCCAGAACCATTTACCTTCTATCAGAGGTTTTTCCTACCATCAGTTTATTTCTGAGAAATCACAGCAAACTGCAAGTGCAAATCGTGTTTTGGAAGAGGAGCCTGGCTCGCCTTGCTGGAGTGCCGATAAGAAGCAAGTCTTGGAGAGAAACCGGGCAGAACAGGGGGCTGTTGAATACCGTCAAGACCGAAATAGCAAATGACAGGACATATGGCTGTGTCAGAAGATACTACCTTGGCCACAGCACGGACGTGTTGTATACACACTCATCATTTAGTTGCTTATCGTCAACTGCGCAGAGATGTTTAACCTGCGGTTACCTTTTTTACGCCCGTGTATACGCACAACCAGAAACGTACGCGCACGCACAAAGACACACGTGCTACAGCACAGGGGAAGCCCAAAATACTGGGAGCAACGCTGCTGAGGACAAGCAGCACCGCTCTTCTGGGTGAAAGCTGTCATTAAGAAATTGAAATCCAGGAAGATGGAACTAGTTCAACAAGCAAGGTGCCCGGTGAGATGGGAAGAGATGCATCTTCTTGTTCTGAACTTACAGGGCGCGTGCCGTAACGGCTGGGCTTCCCAGGCACGACAGATAATTAGACAACGAGCTTCTAAACCATCCCGCTAGAGCAACAATCAACAGAAACAAAAACTGAGCCCACAGACAGATGGAACTGGTTACCACGAGGAAATATCAAGTTATGACCACAGGAAGCGAGCCTTTTAAAGCAAACTAAATCTCTCCTAATCCGCTATCGTCTTGTTCAGCCCAATTCCAAGTAATTTCTTCCCAAAGAAACAAAGCTGAGGCTGCCTCAAGCCAGCCAGACCCAGGATCTGCCCCATCTCCTGGCTATGGGACCCTCGCATGCGGAAGCTTTTATGACTTGGAAGAGAACTGCAGAGAGAAAAGAACTTTCCTGAGAACTCGGTACTCAGCTCCTGAATAATTTCCCGAACCACAAATAATTTCTCTTACGCAAACGCGTAACAGAACGTCAGACACTGACTTCTTTGGTCTTAACATCAAATTAAGTATGATGACTTCTGCAGAGCCACAAGATGTTTGGTTTTACATGGCTACAGCCCACGAGAGCCGTGGCTGTGTTTGCAGAAGCCCTCTTAACTTACCTTCGGAATACACAAAAATAAGCATCACTGATTACAACTCTTTAATTTTTAGGATCTTCACTGCTGTGTAGAAACGTCATTGAAAAACAAGTTATCTCCTTAAACTAGCATGCTTTAAAATTGATTTAATCAGTACTCAGAAACACTACATACATTATCAAGTAATTGTATTGGTCTTTAAAAGGCCAACAAGGCTGTCAATGGACAGAGGTGGAGTTACTGAGGCACCCATGTTTTTTCCAGCTCCTACCAAGCAAGCAAAAGTTGAGTTGTTTTTTTGTTGGATGGGAATCCCAGGATTAAGCCGAGCTGATGAAGGATGGGCTGCCCAAAGAACACATTTATCTTCGGACAAAACCAGCTGGGGAAGAGCTAGAGACTGCAAATTACACCTCTCGGTGCTAAAGAAATAATTCCAAGGAATACTACGGAACGAACTCTGAGGGAGGGATAACGACTTCCCAGGATGTCAGCTAATTGCCCCAGTGCTCCCATCCAAATCTATTAGCAATGGCAACAGGCTACCTCATTAGCAATTAACGTCATGCGCGTCTCAGAACACCAGCAAGAAATGTTGGGGTTTAACTCAGAATCATCCGGAGTCTTCCTCTGCTCCTGATTTTATTTTCTGGCAAAAATCACCCCTCACACTCACTGCAAACAGCACGCGCACCCTGCCGTCCAGTTCTCACGCCGCTCAGACTTGAAGTTACCAGAGCGAGAAGTTGCATTTATCCGGATTTATAACATCATGCAAAAGATCAACCCAGGCAAGGCCTTCAGCTCTTCCCGGGGAGTCCTGTGCTGCCACCAGGAAAGCCAAGGAATCGTTTCTAAACAATCAGCAGAGCTGAAGGAAAGCAAAACGTTACCGCAGCCTAGGCCAGCCCTCCTTTTTCTTGCCAGAGCTGACATATGACAGGAGGATAAAGTGAACGGGAAAGTGATATAAATAAAGCACAGAATTCTTGAAAATGCCACGAATTAAACATCAGCCCTCAGACAGGGCTGCTGCCCTAGCGCCGGGCTCCTCCAGCCTGAGCCGTGAGGGACACAGCCCGCCCTAAAGCTGACTTTGGGGTTTTTGCACCTTGCAGAATGGAAATGGGCTGCGACACGCGGAGCTGGAGGGGAGCAGCTCCTGTCACTGGTGGGGGACCAGAACAGGAGCCGCACCGAGGCATTGTGCAGCCAGCTGATATTCCAGCATTTGTTGACCATTGATCGTGCTGGAGAACCTGGGGTGTGCTTTTTTGGCTGCCTTGTTTCAATTGAGAAGGGGCGATTAAGCAACCTGGTGATCCTCACCATTAAAACAGCAATTAAAGCAAAGCCTCAACACCGCAGCGTGTTCGTTGCGCTGAACTCGTTTAGAGGCTGCACCTGCTGGCGTGACCTCCCCTACGATGGGCGCACGCGATGCACATTCTCAACAGGAGCTGTGCAAATCTTCACATCATTTAGATTGGAAGAAGTTATTAAAAATCAGTGCTTGAGGTTTTGCAGACACGTATCGATCTCCACCCTTTCTCTGTACAAAAGGGACTGAATTTTAACAGTGTTTCTCATGTAATTTTAACGGTGTTTCTCATTTCTGCCAGCAGGAAAGACGACAGAGCGGACAAAGTGAGGACCAGCTGTCTGACCAAGATCTCAGTTGCAATTTGGCCCCAAAATCTACGATACCATGGCCAAAACTTAGGGACATCCTCCAAAATTCTTACCAGAAGGAAAAACAAAACCACCACCACAACCCTCTGGTCAGATGTCATTAGTTTTTGTATAAACTCAAACAAGAGCCAAAAATAAATAAAAAAAGCCCCCACACTGGCTGAAATCCACCCCCCTTTCCCTGCCTCTCTCTAAAAATCCCTTCCTTCTGGATTCACTTTAATGAACAACTGATCGAAACTGCATCCCGAGGGAGCAAACAGAGCCGCGACTCCCACTTTGATCTCTTCCCCATGGAGAAACGCGCTCCCTGCCTGGCTTGCAAGATGTTCACTTGATTGACGTTTGCTCTGATGTGCAAACTGCTTTGAACTTCAGACATTTAATTCCCATCAGGCTGCACTCATTTTTATTCTCCTTCAACAGGATTTACAAGCAGGAGATCAGCAAATGCAGAAGATAAAATGAATTTGCAGAAGCTTTGAATCTTACATCAAAACAGCGCTCAAGTGAGCTCCAATTGGATTTTGCTCGGCCTGACTTTGCAGCGTAAATCAACCGCTTTTGTACGGTTGCAGTTTAGGGAGAAATGGAGGAGCTGCGCGCAAAAAGGGCATCCGGGCAGCCACCGCGGGGCCCACGCTGCTTTGAGACTCGTTTTGTTCTGTCCCGGTCCATTAATACAAATTTCCGGATGGTTTCGGTATGCAAATGAAATGAGGTAAAGTTCACTGAGAATTGCGCGTTTCCTTTGAACTGCTCAGCCAGGTGCATTTTCCTGAGAGCAAGACGAGAGCTTCACTCACGTGCTTACGTACTCAGGTAGAGCAGGAACCATCTATTTAAGCAGAGCATTGGAAAAACAAAGCTTCCATGAACAAATTCAAGAAAAAGCTACCGATGATTCAGTTCGCCACTTCCTTACGGCATACAACTTGCTCTAATTATTTCAACTCCTGCTTGACGAAGTCGAAGTGGATTTATTTGTATAAAGACAGGAATTTGTCCACGACAGGGATTTCCTACCTACCTGCTGCAGCTCCCGAACACGACCAGGCAGTGCCAGGAGTGGCCCAGTGCAGGCTCCCTACATCTTCTAGAATCCCACATGCATTGCTGCGCTCTGATCCTCTGCAGGAACAGCAAACACAGCTTAAATTTCATCGGAGTGCGGCCCACCCACTTCTCCTTTGGAAGTGCAGCTCTTAAGATACTGCAGCGGCTGAATGGATGCCCGTTATCTCCCACTTGACTGCTCCGAGAGCAAAGATAAACACCCAAAGAGCTGCGATAAAACCCGAGCGGGTTAGCAAATATTTAACCATCTGTTTCGAAAGGAAAAAGGCAGACCACTTCTGACGGCGCTATCGCGGTCCGGGAGTAAATGATTTTCCAAAATCGCTTTGTAAGCTCGCTTCTTCCAACGGCTCGAGCAGCGCGGGTAGCGCAGCGCTGCCCAGCGGTGTTTCACCACCAAATATTTCTCCGTTCTGCTCCTTTCCCAACTTTAGATAAAGGCGTTCCTCCAGCACTTGTCGACGTTGTTAGACAAAGAACCGAAATAGCTTTCCAGCTGCCTCGGACCACGTGCATTAGCAGCAGCAGCGCTGAATGTAGCCAAGCGCATCTTCAGGTCACCGTGAGAGTTTTCCACGAGCGCCAGCGGTGACGCCCGTGTCGGGGAGCAGCGAGGGGGACGCTGCCACCTGCACACACGAGGTCAGAACCGCAGAACGTCACGGGAGCGCCCTGTTGGGCGCTGTTTCTGTAAGGTGTGTACTCCCAGGCGGTGCCTGCCGCGTCCTCGTGGCGTGAGCGTGCCTGCAGCTTCCCTGGTGAAGCCACTCCTGCGGACACCCACTGCTGGAAGCCTCACAGCTCCTCCCCAGAAGCTGTTTGTACACCTGGTAGGTGACCGCTCCAGCATTACACAGGCAGCCACACCCTTTCCTTCCCTGCCGTTTTATTTTCCTTTACCTGCAAACCTCCAGCGTAAGTCACCCGTGTGACCTACTCGTGGCCATCCAGCCCGACCCCATTTTTACCCGTGCAGCCACTCCAGCTGCCGTCCCCAAGGCAGACAACACAGACCTGCAGAATGCTCCCAGAACAGCTCCCCCAGCCCCCTAAGCCCTTATTTAGATGCACTTTTGCCAAGAACCCCGTGGGTTCCCACTGGGGGCAGGGCAGCAGCAGGCACTCGGCAGAGCCCAGCGGCAGCTGCACTTCTCCCTGCCTGCTGCAGCCCCATCTCCCCCCACACACACCAACACCAGGCCCTGTTTCTCTGTATGACTTGCAGACAACTTCCTAAGGATGGCAGTGGATATTCTTCCAGCGGTCTGCTGCGCTGCAGTTCTTCCATCAGAACTACCTGCCTGGTCCTTGCTGAAGCAGTCCGGAAGATCCTGCAGACTGATCCAGTAACCGCTTCAACGGATTTACTCTGATCAAGCTAACTAAATAATGGACATCACATTGTAAAGCCCAGATGAGGAGCTCTGCAAACAGAAAATTCACGTCTGTGCTTTGCCAGCTGTGAGCTCCAGTTCGGATTTCAAGCTGCTTTCTGTGAAGGTTCCTCACGCAGGCCCACCGTCGGCAGGAACATTCCTGAAGGCCTTCCAACCTGAGCCATTTCAGAGGACCAAGTGAAAAGAAACGCATGGAAGTTCCCAGACTAAGAGCACTCATTTTTTTATTAAAAATTATGCCATTGGGACAGAGGATGTGTGTTTCCTCATTCCTCCTCTTCACCTGAAGGTGTTACTGCTGGTGGTCGGCTCCTCCATGGAGGTATTGGACAGCTGGGAAGTTTTCATCCTCAACTAATTCCTGACCTTCCTACTAACGCTGCCCAAAGCCTGGCCATTTAGCACCAGATGCTCTAGCATTTTATGCAGCCCCTCTGTCCAGCAGGAACTGCACTGAGACCACGAGATTTACCCCACAGCCACAACCAAACAGCAAGGTACTGCTTTCTTCAGAGCCACCTGAGGCTTAACCCTATCCACGTTTCTTCCTTCCATGCCAAGCAAAACAAACAGAACCCAAAAAGCATCCTCTCTCTCCATACACAGATTGATAACACACACTTGAACGCAGTGAATATTTTAAAACCTTACGTAAATAAAGGTTAATGCTGTAATTCAGAAAAGATGAAAGAAAGCTGTCATTAAGAGCTGTCTTATAAAGTTAGATTACAGAAAATACTTCTAGGATTTATTACCCAAATTACCTTCCTCTCTTAAACGTTTTTAAATCAGAAATGAGTTATAAACAATGAAAACACACTCTGTATTCAAAGTTTGCAGTGTATGATAAATGATGAGAAAGTTACTCTTGTTCTTTCCTAGCACACACGGAAGCGTTTAAAATGTTGATGGTTTAAAAGGAACAATTACACTGCTAGTGGAAAAATCAGACAGTCCATCACACCTTCCTGCAACCAGGAAACACACAGACGCTCCTGCAAACACGCAACAGGATACGAGGTGATTAAAGACAACCAACTGCCTGGATGGGGGCTATGCAGAGCTCTTTAAAAAACGAACTGCAAAAGAACAAACTCGGTTTTCAAGCAATGTTCTCGGTTTCTGGAAATCTGCGTATCAAGCAGCAGCGAGTCAACTCGATTAAGCTGTACCGCAACACTTGTAGCATGTGATGTACTGACCAGCTCGTGATTTTGGTTACTGCCCTTCAAAGGGGAAGAAAAAGTCCCATGACCAGCTTCAGAAGAGTTATTCAGCCTAAGTAGGGTCTCGGAGCAAAACAGGTATCTTGGATACAGACAGGCTCATTTGTTTGTTCAACCCTTAATTGCATGAAATAAACTTTCTTGCGTGTGTTTGTGTTTTGTTTTACGAGCTATCACAGCGGAGCCCAGTGCTTGTGAGCTCCTCATTAAACGTGTGTCTACTAGAAGCGTAAGAGCAGAGGAGGACAGGCCAAGGAGCACCTCTGGGGTATCGCTTTCCCCATTTTCTCAGGTGATCAAGACTACCAGAAAATATACGCTACTTTGCAGAAGAAAGCTTCATCTTTCTCTTCACATATGAAGTCATGTCAGAAATCGGTACTTACTCCATCATAGAGGGTGGAATAGTGCAGCAGTCCTGGATTGCAGTCAAGGGCGACGTGAGATGAGCGGTGTACGACGCTTCTACTACTTGCTTGTTGCGATTCACGACATCCAAGTAGCGGTTAAACTTCTCACGGATTTTTTTTGCCAACTGAAAAAAATAAGAAGAAGATGAAAATTCAGCCAGTTTCTTCGCAAGACCACGTTCCTTGTTAAGAAAATTGAACAGAAAGTAAAAACCACCTAAGTTAAAGCTAGCAGTTGGCTGCCTTGCTCGCTGTACTCCCTGTTCGGCTGTCTCAAGGTACGGTAAGTCAGGTAATTAATAATATTGGCCACAGAAAGCAGTATATTTAATTAAATCAAGTAATTTTGCCATCTAGTACTTGAGTGCTGAGTTCTGCATGCTTGAGGAGTGAAGTTTTCATTTTACCAAACTTTCCTTTCACCAACCTGGCCCCCAACAGGGCTCTGCCCATGCTGCTGCGCTCAGCACGAAGCTCCAACACGACGCCCTTGCGAGGTCTGACGAGGATACGATGGAGACTAAAACAGACTGATTTGTGCTCTCGGACTCCTAAGCAAAGCCCAAGTAAAACCCCCACTGTTACCCGCTGTGAAAATGGGGCTAAATATCGTACAGCCTCAGGAGCAAACAGGCAACAGCGCACCTGGCAGAGCACCGCATGTATTTAGGAGCAAGCTCAGGACCCGGACAGCTCAAATACTGTCATGCACATTTTCTCTTGGCCAACCGTCTCCTCAGGCAGGTCGATCGGTGCAGAAGGATTTCGCAATTCCTTTCACGTACTTCTTTTCACTGTGGTTCGGGCAAAACGAACCCTCCCAGTTCTTGCTTCTGTCTTTGCCTCTCCTGCTGCCTTCCTGGGGTGCCCCAGGGACCGAGTCGAGCATCTCCCAAGCGAGGCTCTGTGCAGATCCAGCAGCTCACCGTGGCTTGCCCCAGGCTGCAGCTATTTAACTACGGTCTAACTTCAAATAATAAAATGAAGAATCTATAATTACTATTATAATCCAACAGGAAAAAGAAGGCAGCATCTCACAAGACGGAATTATTCCGCAAGGTTTTTGTCCCTGTGACGGAGGCGGCCTCTCACAAACCAGGACACGGTTTGGAGGTTGCCCTACGTCCTGTACCAGCAGGCAGTCACAGTTCTCTCCTTTCGGAAAGTAAAGCCGATCAGCCTGGCGTCCTGCCCCAGCAATTCTCAGACCTTCAGAGATGAGCAACTGCTACAAACTAATTCTAACTTCAGAAATCGCTGATTTGTGTACATTTGCCTCTTTCTTAAACGTGTCTTTTAAACATTTCTTTTAAAACAATGAGATCACAGGCGTGTTTTCCATCTAGCAATGGTGTTTGTGCAAACATGCAGCATGGGCTGGCGGCTGTGCCACCCGAGCTGGGGTCACAGCCCTGCTCTCCCCGTGCCCAGCGACTCCGAACCAAGGCTGAGAGGCTGGGGGTGCTGCGGGGGCACGGGGCAGGACTGCTGCTGCTGCCCTGCTGCGGGCAGGCGCTTGCTCGTGCATCACCCGAGGCACTTCACGGCGGGCCTGCCTCATGACTTGCAGAGAAAAAATGGAAGGGAAAACTTGTGGCTGTTACTTGAGCGGCCGTGACAGCAAACGCAGCCACCAGGGAGCATCGGGCTGTACGAGGAATGTTTATTAGGGCTTTTGCTCCATCTTTCATTCAAGGTTAGGAATAACTAAAGTAGGCTGGGCACACAGAAAGCTTGGGCTGGCGCACTCGGCGTGCTTTTCACACCTACACCGTCATCCCCCACGTGCACCCGAAATGAGAGAGAACGCTCTCTGAGCAGCATGCTGCGGTGCTGAATACTCGGAAATATTTCATCCTGCATTTCTGCAGACTCTCAGGGCTGGGTTCATTTGTGAGTTCACAGCTCCCACCCGTCCTGCTCTGCTCCTCCCGCACGCCCCAGCTCTGCCAGCCTGATCGAGCGGTGCCGCAGCGTTTGTGCACCCAGACCCACGACGGGTTGTGCCAGACCCCCTGGCTGGCCAATGTCTCCCCTACCTGTTATTAACAGGCCCCTTCCCCACGGTGTACTTCGTTAGGAGAATAACGAGGCCCAGAGTGGTAACAGCCATGGGCTGGCCTCCACTGTTCCCATCGCACGCTGCAGCTCAGCGGCAGGTCTCCGAGGGGCACAAGCATTTACAGCTCTTGCTGACCAAGCTCCCCTCTCAGTTTGGGTAAACGAAATACTTGGGCTTAAGCACTACGTAGTCCAGGTACTTGGATCTATACACTTCTTTCTTGGGTTCCCTATTTGAAAGCTCTAAATGGGGAAAGAGTTTCCTGAAGAAGGAACCGCGTGTCCCTCATTAGCAGAGGGAAAACCAACGTGGAACATGAGAGCAGAAGGAGGCCCGCCTGCACTCGCTGCCTCTCGCTGATAAACGCCTCCTGCACGGGGCGAGATTTAGCTACTGACGAGCTTTCACCGTGCAGGTTGTGCGATGAAAGCTCCCCACAGCCTCTGAACTCACCCTGCCGGGCAGGGCCTGAGGATCCGAGCGATCTGTTGTCAGAAGAGCCTGCACCTCAGAGGCTGGTAAAAAGCAACTGCTTCGTGCCTAAACTGCATCTCCCGCCTAAGGCCCGCCGAGTGGCTCCAAGTCATGACATTGCCTTTGTTAAACGGGCTCCAACGCTTCAGCAAGGGAACCAAAGCCCCCCCGTGCTACCCGACCAGCCAGCCTGCCCCCTGATACTGAGGATATGCTCCCAACAACCAGAACAGATGAAAACCAGCTGGCTCGGAACACGCCATTAACGGTGAGATGATCCAAAAGCAAGTTTTTCATTGAGAACTCCTCCCCATGCTCAAATCGCGTTAAGACTCTAAGGACAACACAGCAATCAGCTGCAAAATTGCTTTAAAAACGGTTCGAAGTCATCAAATCGAGATGCGTAATCCGCATGAAGCCTAACAAAGCTAACTTCAGTTTTCTTCCATAGCTGGGCTTCACTGGAGCACAAAGCATCCTGAAAGCCAGGACAGCGTGCAGCCATTCCAGCTCGGGGTGATTAAACCAGCAGCAAAAACTACCACACGTTTCCCAGCTCCTCACCTCGGCGCTGCGTGCCCATGCACGCACACACACATCATTAGCTCGGGAACATCATTCAGCTTGCAAAGGGATGCACTCGGCTGTTGGAAGAAAAGCTGCAGCCTTAAATCAGCTTGTTATTTTTCTAAATTAAAAAAAAAAAAAGAAGAAAATAAAAAGGAAAAAGAAAAATCCTTCATCCAGAGATCGCTCGCTGCTTTTCCAGCCCACGCCCTGCCTCTTCCAAGCTGCCCAGAACTGCACACTGAAGGGTGCAAGAGCTGCGCCACGTTTGTGGCCAAAACTCAAAGGTACAGAAGGAAAGAAAGGACAAATGACAGAGGGACAGAGCTCTTCAACACAAAAACATCCTAACGGGGCTATTTAAAATATTTTAGAAGGCAAAAATGGAAAGCTGTGTCCTCAATCAAGCACCTAAAACGGATGGAAGCTCACATGCCAGAGCTACCCAGGGGCGCAGACCGGCTGGGACAGACGTTTCCTGCTCCTGCAGAAGGGCTCAAATCCACCCGGTTTAATGCAGGCTAAAATAAACCCGGATACCTCGAGATTGACATAAAATGCTCTTATCCTCGGGTCAATTCTCAAAGTGCTCTTCATTTAAAAAACAGAGGGAAAAAAAAAAACCCTTGCTCAGCATTCATTGCAATTTATTTATTTATTTATTTTCCAAGCTGGATTTTTACCTTTTCTCCCTAATTTTAAGAAACTGGCTACCAAGAAACGAGCGCTGGCTCCAAACAATGCAGCCATTAGCTCTATTTTTTTCCCCCTTTTTGGGGGCTGGCGTGCAGCCAGCGCCTTTCAGTTTGCAGCCAGGTTGGACGGTAACACCTGTTCCTATTACGGCAGCACCCATGGGTAATGCACTTCAATTGTCACCATCTCCACTGACAACCTTTCATCACCACATCAGTGAGCTTCCCTAATCTTCCCAGAGACATTTTGCTCATTTGCATCGCTCCCTGGAGCTTTGTTAAAGCCTCGCTCCCCTCAAAGCTCGGCTGCTCTGAAGTCTTCCTTTTTCAGGGGGCGCGGAGGGAAAGCAGAGCTCCGAGGTTAGGTTTTAGTTCTGGCTGCCTCTGAAAAGCCGAGGGATTTTTCATGTTCTCGGGACTGTATATAAAATATGTATCAACGAGGCTGACAGGCACGGATGCCCTAACGGACTTAGGGGGGATTTAGCGCCACCAGGCTCCTCGGGAAGCGCTGCTCGCACGCTAACGAGTTCAGGCAGTGGGTTTGTTTTTAAACCCCATTTCTGAACCAGCAGAATCTGGAACAAAAGACGTCCATCCCACACCCCCCTGCTGCATCACAACATCACGGTGCTAGGGATCCACAGAGCCCTGTTCTAAGAGGTTTTTCCCATACTTGTCCCCAGCCTGCTGGGCTCCTAAAGAAGCCGCTGCTGCTGTACAGGCTCCGAGCAGGGTCTTGATGTCTGCAGAAAGGACTCAGAACCACCGCCAGGTTATTCGTACGCCTTTGTATTAACTTCAAATCATTCTTCCTTCTCTGGATGATAATTAAAATAATCTAGATCATTGCAGCAGGAGACAGAAAACTACTTTCCAATACACATTTCTTCCAAGGAAACGGCACTCATTTATGGCACTCCATCCTCCAGTAATTTTAGCAAGGTTTCCCAAGATGCACCAAAGGAAAGGGATTTCAAGTGCGGTCCACAACAAAACCTAGAGAACGGACCACAGTTCCCGTAAGTTATTCTGAAGAAGCGTTAAATGCCGTACATATCGCCTTTAATCACAAGCCTCATGATTAACCAACGTGAAATTCAACATCTTGTGACCATATCGTGGCTCCCAGCCTGGGAGATGTCATGCTTAACAGTAAAATCTTGATTTTTCACCGCGCTCGTTTCCTTTGGAAATTTGAGCCGTGTCTGCCAACAAGGGCCGTGCCCTGAGTGACACGAGACAAGTCAGGTGCTAAAACATCGGGAGGCCGCAGAGGCTGTCCTTTGATTGTCACTCGGGTCATTAACAGGCAGTGCTGCCATGTTGCCCCCACCCTCCAGAGGAAGAACCGCAGGAGGAGTCCCCAGCAATCTCACCAACTATTGTTGGAACAAAACCTGTTCCTTCTTTTCTCAGAACAGTTCCAGAAATAATTTTTTCACAGGTTGTGTGGAAGCCCTCCACGAATCCAGAAGATGAGAGCAGCCCAGGAGCACTGGAACAAATGGGGGAGCAGCAGTGATGACCAAACTCCCAGAAGCCAAGTCCAGAAGCGCAGCATTTCAATTGGTGGTAGAAAAATAAAGCACCTCAAGCTTTATTTATAAACAGCATAACAATCCAGCGAAAGAAACCCAGAATATCACCATCTGGGAGTTGTATTTGTCCAATGTCTTCCATGGGACAAAAAGCTAAGATAGTTTGCAAAGAGGCTCTTTAATCTTTAGGGAGTTCTCCCCAGTTCAGTGAGCACCTGTGTGTGACCGCGTCTGGCAGCTCCCCGTCCATCCCTTAGGGTATTTTCAGAAGGAAAGCTGACCTTCTCTGGAGGAGCTCCTTCCGTAACAGTCACCAGAGAGCACCATGTGAGTTACCACCTCGGACATCCCTGAGACCCCTTCACAAGCACACAACCACGTGCACTTCACTCATGCGGTGCTACGGATCTAAGAGCAACTCAGAAAGGCGCCCTACCTACCATCGAGAGCGCCCCAGCAGCTGCATCCCACTTGTGCCCCATTTTCAATTACCGTAGCTCAAGCATGAACAACACGCGCCTCCCAGAACTCGCCCACGTGTGACAGCAAGATCAGTATCTGAAATAATATTGTCCATCGGGAGTGTAGGACCAACGCAGACAGAGCTCCGCCAACAGTGGATCTGCAAACTTGGATAAGAAGTTCTCCAGCAGGCAGTAAGAAATAAGAAGTACAGATCGCTGCTCCTTGTAACACAGTAAATAAGGAAACACAAGTTCTGCTTTACATTAGGTAACGTTTCACTTGATGTCTGAATATTTTAACCATTTGTTTCAGCTTTTATAACTCTGAAAAACACGTATCATCTCTGAATTAAAAATACATTCTGCTGTTCTAACAAGAACGCTTTGTTTTTCTCCAAAAGGCATTTTGAGGCAGGCGTAATCCAAACAGTTCAACCACAAGTCACTGATGATTTCAGCTTTCAGAGGTTTATTTATTTAAGATATGCTCTTCATCAAAAAATCCTTTTGGTAACCTGGTTCTATTAGAAACAAACACGTACACACACAAATATAAGTGTTTTGCCTTAAAATTCTGTTCCTGAGCCTCCTAACCAACTTCCTTCAGTTCCTGAGCAGCTCCTGGCAGCTTTACACAAATTGATTCTCTAGGCTACTATGGATGTTTTTAGAGCTGGTAATTATGCTCTGGATGAGCTAGCAGGAAAGGAAATGACTTTTCTAGCTCCAAATATAGAAGTTAAATAGAGACTAGGAGCTATTAAATCAGGTAAAGCCCGATGACAGAAGACATATCACACTGCTAGCGCATTTACTTATTGCAAACTAAAGTCCTTCCTCTGTCCCTGTCCTTCCCAGACTTAAACTTGAGTGACTATGCCCAAGAATATTCCAGCAAGGCAATTTTCAAGGGACACGTGTGTCCTTACAACTGGCCATCTCAGCTAAAGCAGTCACCAGGGGCGCACGGGCAGGCTCTGTAGAACCAGAAGCAACCACACATTTGTCTCTGCAGGGATGTCCCTGCGGAGTGCCGTGGCCCGACCGCGCTCCCCCCGCTGCAGGAGGCAGGGCAGGGCTAAGGGCTCGGGATGGGCGTGCTGCTGTCAGACTTCGGTTGTGTCATCAAGACAGAAAGGAGGACAAAGAGACAAGGCCACCTCTAGGAGGAAGATTAAAATTAAATAAATCTGTTTTACTGTGCATCATTTCCTAGGCTGGTTTTAAACCTAGAGGTATTTTAGCCTGGCTCACAAATACAATCAAAAGGGAACCCAATTGGAGACTGCAATAATTTGCAAGGCAGGAAGGTTCAGGCAGTGGGGAAGAGGGCACCCACCTGGTGAAGCAGCTCCCTGGAGCAGCCCCTGGGATTTGTGCTGCTATCGTGGCTGCTGCACTCTCAGTTCTCTGGCTAGAGCTCAAGCAACAAGACTTTCTGCATGAGGCCGCTCAACACACACCTGCTTGGGGCTGCTCCGCCATCCACTTTCCTCTCCCGTTTCCAGTGTCACGCTCTCTGTACTGCAGAACCCAGACGTCTGGCACGATGCTGAACGCACGCTGCCTTCCCTGAAAAGGGCTAACCTAGACTAAAACTAACCATTTTCCACCTTTTTACATCATGAGTTCACACCACCACAATTTTCTTAGCGTATGAGTTCTGATACGCAAATAACTGTCAGGAAAGGTATTCAAGTTATTTTTGGCAACTGTCATCCAATTTTTAATAACCTATTGAAAGTGAAAAAGGATACTTTGGAAAGCAATCCTACAACTCTGGACCTTAAAAGTGTAAGCAGATTAACGTCAAAAGGTAAACCTCTCCCTGTGTGGCACGAAGAAAGCCAAGCGTATTAAATTGTTCGGCCTGAAGGCCAACAGCTGTAGTTTTTCCCCTTTCCCAACAAACTGAAAGTCATTATTTACACAGTTTGGTATATAAAAAACCAACCCACACAACAATCCAGTGGCCTGCCAGACAAAAATCCCAGCTGACAAAACCGTACTTAATTGCCTTCGGGTATCAGTTGCTAAGGAAATGTTAATGAATGGCAAAAGCAGGAAAAAATGACAGGGGAGTGAAATTTGCTTACATTTGTTTGCATTTGCTCAAGATGTTCCCCTTCGATGCACTCCTCTTACTCATAAAACTCGGTTACATCGCTTGTGATTCATTAGGGCTCGAAGACCCAGTTATTAATGAAACAGAAGTGCTCAATTATTCTGCTATCCACTTCGCCGGTGAGCTTTTAACCGCAGTAATTACGCTTCACCGGGGCCTCGTTTTTCTCCTCTGACAGCTCAGAATTCATCACAGTACCTACAGTGTTTAGACAGTTATTTGTATCTCCTTGGAGTGAATACGTCCATCTGTGAGCGAGAGACGAGCAGTGCCTTTTTCTAAGGGCAGAATCTATAGTCAAAACTTCAAAGAAGTTTTAATTCGGTTTCTTGGTTTCCCCAAAACACTTTTGGCTTTCAAGAGCCATCTGATACGTATAATCTAGCCCACATGGCCCTTTTGTGGTGTGCAGACCACCCAGACACACTCGTGAAAACCCGATTGCTGAGTCAAAGCCAGCGAAGCCTTCGGTGGAGATGTCGGGCTGGTTTCAGGCTGACGCTTGTGAGGCCACGCCGCAGCTCCTCTTCTGCAGCGAGCGCACCTGCGCGTGCCCCAGCGCCTCTCTCCTGTCCGTGCGTCCGACCTCAGCCACTAGGGAAAGAAGCTGCCAGCAGAAGTGGGGGTGCAGTGCCCGGCCAGCAGTGGATTTCTTGCTCAGGATCCCAGTTTGGGCACCCAAAACCTCTGTGCACTCTCCCCTCAGCTTTAGGTGAAGACGGCTTTTGTAATTTTTTTGTTTAGTTTCACTTCTGCAGCCAAACTGCAGGTGTAGGGCAGGGTCCCACAACAAGACCATGCCTCCAGAAAAACCTGGATCAATGTTCCTTAGCTGCCTGCAGCTAGGAAAAACCCCCATAACGCTTAATTTCCATGAGAGGGGTTGAGACTCCATTATCCACAGGGTCAAGCAATTGTTAATGCCAGAATCTGGGTAATTTACTAGAGTTAATTCTTCGCTCTAGTTTCTTCTATCGTTCCTCACATAGATCTGTACCTCACCGAACAAAAATCTGACACAGACACAAGCAGTAGCAAAGGTTAAGCACAAACAACTTTTTTTTGGGGGGAGGGGGGCAAACCTTACCATTTTTTAGTTAACAGACACTAGAGATTCAGCCTAAAGTCTACATGATGTCATTCTAACAGCCTAATTTAAACCCCTTATCATCACTCACGCAGCCGTATATTAACACAGTTTGTCAGCATTACTGCACGCTCCACTTTAGTGCTGGTATGGGATAAGATTCCTACAGCAAAGACTCGGTTTTTGTTTAACAGAAACGCGGCGTTGCTGGGACTTTTCCGGCACTCCCCCATTTTCTGCAGATTAACCAAGTTCCCGCATTGATCATAATCCTATCAAAAGCCACCGTGTTTGTTCTGAAAGAGCAGAGGAGCTGAGCCCCGCTCTCCATTTCAAATTCACCCAAAGCCTAAACCCATCGCTCATAGATTCAAAATCTCACTTGATCCAATCCCGCTTTGGCTTATTCCTTGGAGAAAAAAGAAGTATCTGGCAATTTCACTATTTTACAGTGAACATAAATTTGCTGCTATTGCATGACTCTTTTTAATGCACGCGTGCACATACGATATGCTCTAGGAAACATCCAACAGAGCTCACATCTGACTACCTGCACAGCTAGACAGCAGTGCCCCTTTCCCCAGGGAAAGCTCCACTCTGAGGCACTTTTGTTTTCACTGAACATTAAAACTGGTTTGATAAGGGTCTAAGAAGGTCAGGTTACTCGCTGAAGGTTGTACAAATGAGTCAGTGCTTCAACTGGAAGGAAAAGACGGTTCTTTGTTCCAGCCCCCAAGCAGCGCCTGCCACTGCTATCAAAATTCATCATGTTCCAAATGAAGGTGCAAAAGGAAGAGTGCAGGACTGCTACCTTAATTTCTTAAAGATGAAAATGGGATCTCGTTGATCTATCTTTAAATTTATCCACTACTGATTTTCCAAATGTATACATGCATTAAAATGCAAACAGCCTACATGTTAAAAGATACACCACCCTGATGTTAAATTGAAAGTTTATTTTCCCCACATTTTCAAATGTGATCTCATATGGGGAAAGAAAACACATAAAACAACAAAAAATCCTAAAACAGCTGTCTCATATTTACATACAGCAATTGATATCATTTCCATATTTACAAACAATATTAGTGTTTTCGCCTCAAATGAAAACAGTTTTAAGAGACACTTCCAATGTGAAAACCAGACAATTAACATGAGATACTACACAAGGGCCCCACCTCTGCATTTGTTTTTTGTTTCTAAAGGGAAGAACCCACAGAAAGCAGATGGAAAAGCTTTTCAAGACAACAAAAAACTGTCAAATACACAGTCAGCTCATACAATACATTTCCATTTATATTCTATTCCACTTACTTTCCTTGGTGTTGCATGTTAGAAAAGTGGCCACAATAAATTCAGACAGAACTGTAACCGCTAAGCTGACAGTGTTTGTGAAGCTAAACAGAGCTTTTGTCTGTGCCAGGTGGGCAGGGGGGGCTGACTTACCTGTTGAACTTCACTTTCTCCATTCGATATTTTCTCCGTGTACACAAAGGAGTTGAATATCCTCTGCAAAAAAATCAGAAAGGATGCATTAGAGACATTTTGCCCCAAAAGTCACATGAACGCAGTTTCAAAAGGTGCACGTGAGGAAATCTGTGGCAGAGATGGACCATTTCACCTGGAAGTCTCTGATGCCAGGTCTGCCTAAGGGGAATCAAGTTCAGCCGTACCTGCTTCTGGGTCTGCATGAAGCATCTGTTCTCATGTTTGAAGGCAAAAAACATAACAGGTTGTGGCTCCCAGAACATCTGTTAGTTTACTAATAAAGTGAGGATATTTAGGATTATACACTAGAAAACTGAAAAAACACCCATTGCTTTGTGTCCTTCCCTTGATGCGATACTGGTGAAATTGCTAAGGCTTGTGATTTTAAGCAAGATAGTAAGACAGAATCAGATCACAGAATTATTGGCAGTAAGTGCAGATACTAAAGGAGTTTAAATATTCTCCAAACACAGGGTAACCATCGGTTAGCAACTCCACGAGTTTTCCTGAGGCAGGTTTGGCTGATTTCCTCCTAGGAAGGACACCCGCAGCCACAGCTGGCAGAGGCAGCCTGGAAAACCCTTCAGTATGCTCTGCTGCGCTTCCCATCATCACTTTCCTCCCTTATCCCTCTCCCTCCTGAGGGCTCCAGGAATTTCAGAAATTTGAACTCTTAATTCTAAAGCAGCTTTTGGAAGGGCAGCAATAAATCTCCTCAGTTTACAAGTCTCAGAGAGCCAAAGAGGAGAGGGGGGGAAAAAAATCTGCTCTTAAAAGCTGCCTGTACATTGAGACTTCCTCTTCTTCCAGACCTTTGTTTAAAGTTCTGCTTGGGTACTTTAACTACAAACATGTTTTTTTTTTCCTTCCCCCTTCATGAGATGAAAAGATAATTTAAACATCAGAAGAAAATACATTAAAGCATGTCATTTTGATGCAAAATGTTTCAAATGAATTGAATTTTTCTCTCCACGCAGCATTTAGTCTGCAGACATCAAAAGGAGTGAGAAGGAAGCAGTCTGTCAGCTACCAGAATGGGCCCTCCTGGCCTCAGCACGGAGCTGACCCCTTCCTCCGCGCCTTCAGAGCACAGCTGTGCTTCTAGAAGTCCAACATGATGACAGAGACCATCATACGCAGTTATATAGAGTCACAACGTGAGCAGGAATTTACCTGCGCTAAGCTTTCGATCTATTTTAGCTTGATTTGTGATCTAAACAAGTTCTTCGAAGTGTTGTGTCTCCTACCAGCTGAGCGCCCTCACGGACCAAGCCCAGACACCAACAGCTCAACGTGGACCCCGAGCACGAGCCGCATGGCGGCTGGTCAGTCCCAGGCCACGCAGTGACTGCCCCGCTGCTAACCACGGCCGTGACCCTCTCATCGGGATTAAAACATGCTGAACATGAAGAGAAGTCACTCGTTAGCGTCTGTACTTCATTCCTCCCAGCCCGGCCGTGCAGCGGGGCCTGCCGAGCAGATGGCCGCCGCCTGGGCTGCTCCACCAGGCCCCGCTCCACACGGCGCAGGCCTCGACGGCCATCACCCAGCCCTGTCACACCCCACCTGCAGCCGGCACCGTCCCAGCCTGCTGCACCATCACAAACTGCCTGAATGATCCCGCCCAGGTTGCCCCCCTTTTTGTCAGTGTGGTGGTTTTACCGTGCTAGGCAGTTGAACACCACAACCGCTCTCTCACTCCCCCTCCTCAGATGAGGAGGGGAAGAAGTAAAGGAAAGAACAACTCACGGGTTGAGATAAGGATGATTTAATTAAAGAGGGGAAAATATATATATATATATATATATATATAATTAAGGAAATATTATTATTAATTAAACAATTTAACTAAAGGGAAAAAAAAAAAAGAAAGGGGAAAAGGGAAGGGGAAAGGGAATAACTAAACAAAACAAGTAAAGGCTATGTGGAAGTGCAGAGGAAAGAAATTACTCTCTACTTCCCACAAATGAGCGATGCTTGACCACATCCTTGAAGCAGGGCCTCAACGCACGTAGCCGGTGTTCGGGAGGAGGACAGACGTTTTCGCAACGAGAGCCCACCCCTCCCCTCTTCTTCCTTTTTCCACCTATTATGGCTGAGTGGGACATCATATGGTATGGAATATCCCTCTGGTTGGTTTAGGTCAGCTGCCCTGCTGATGTTTCTTTCTCACTTTTTGCCCACCCCCTAGGAGGGTCAGAGAGAGTCCTGATGCTGTGCCAGCACTGCTCAGCAGCAGACACAACACCGGTGTGATATACCACTGCTGTTCTAGCTACAAGTGCAGAGCGCAGCACTGTATGGGCTGCTGCAGGGAAAGTTAACATCCCAGCCAGACCCAGTACAGTCAGCACCATCTATTTAAAGTGTATCATCATCCAGAGTACTCAGGTTCTTGCTGAGCACCGCTCACCTGTGTGAAAAACATTCGCTTTCCCTGCATTTCTCTAGTTCCCCTAAAGCCAATATCTATAAAAGACACCAGCTCCATCATGGTGGCAGAGGGCAGAGCTGGGCTCAGCTCCCTGCTGATCCACCAGACCGGGCTCCCTTCCCACACCGCTCTTCCGCCATCTCCTTCCCTCAGGAAAAATGCCTTCACTTTTGTAATTCCTCCCTACCCAAGGTCTGGCCGTGGCACTAATTAAGCTGGTCAGTCCACTCCGATTCCTCTGCAGCAATTTTAAAGATTTGGGGACAGTTGTTTCATGGTTATGCTGTGTCCCCATGTGCCGTAACACACCTGGCATGGGCAAAGAGTGCATTTCAGCCCCTCAGGTGGCTTGGTTTCATCAAGCAGATTTCCATAAACTCTTTTCACTTAAAATAAATAAATAAATACATACATACAGAAAGACAAAGCAGCTTTTGTTTTCTGATCCAAACTCTGAATTAAATTTCAGGATGGTTTTAAACCCAGAGTTCTTACCACTCTTTATGCTGCCAGAGATTACCCAGAACGGCAAGCAACCTTCACCTCATTTCCACCACAAAGCATCGGTTTTCAAACACAACCTTAAGAAGCAAACAAAACTGAAAACGTCTTCAGAACCTACATAAGTTTGAAATCATCTGCATTTTCCATACTTTGTTCTGAAGGAAAGCTTCAGCAGTGACACGTAATTCTAGATTTGGCCAGGCTACAGTACTGGAAAGGAGGGAAAGGGTAGTTTGCATTTCTCCTTTTCCAAGTCCCTCAGCGGGGGCCCACGCTTGCCGGGCTGGCTGCACCCACTGTTTCACTGTGCGTGGCACTCAAGCCCAGCAATATGAGCAGAAGCCAAGGGAAATTTAATACATAAAAACCAAAAATTAATCAAATGCAGTATCTGCAGGGACCGCTGCAGGATTTCTGGTGACCTGCAACATCTCCAGATAAGAAGCACCAAGAGGTGCAGATGCGTCCACGTCAGCCCACTGAGGGTGAACACAGCCAGGATGGAGTCCTCAGAAGACTGGCTTTTGTCTTACAAACACACATTTCAACACATTAGAGACCCTTCGCTTTTCTAGGATTGTTAATTACCTGTCTGGTTCAAATTACTTGCAACTTCCTAGGAAATACTCCTCTGCGCCAACCAGCTTTAATGACTTCCATGTAACCGAGTGCTTCTCGGTGCCACCAGCTGCCTCGCTTTCAGCTTGGAGGACAAGCACTCGATGAGCGAGATAAATCACGATGTGACCAGAGGCTCCAAGGGCAGGGGTCCATGGGGGACCCCTTGGGACAGGGAAGATTTGGGATGCCGCCGTCGTGATGCCTTCCACAGGTGCGGTCTGACAGTGATGAATGGGCATAGCGCCGCAGCCAGCGCCTCCTGCTAGAAGGGGGTCAGGCTTCCTACCGAGCCTCCGAGATAAGGGGCAGCTTGGGTTCAGCTTGGTTGCATACTGAAACGAGGCTTTGGACATTCACAATCTGTAGTTTGAAATTCGGGAGGTGACTAAACCAAGGTTAGCATAGGAAGCAGGATATTAACCAACATGTTCCCTCAGTGCCTTGAGGTGAGAACGAACTCAGCAGCAACGCACTGCAGCAAGAAAGCACTTCAAAAGCCCTCAACTTGACAAAAAAGCGCAACCACTGCATCAAAACAAACAACACCACAAAAGCAACAACCCCCAAAACCAAGCCTCCAAGATCCCCAACCAAACACAAGCAGCAGCTGCTCTTGAGAGCCGCCAAGCAGCTGCACATCGCTGTTTGCCAGGCGAGATACGAATCCATCCCCTTACCAACAAGAACTGAGTTTTTACAGACCAAGAGCATCAGGAGAAACAAATACAAGATCAGCAAAACATTAATTGAGCTGTAAATACACTGAGGCTGCTTTAACATCTGTACTGCAAGGCATTTTAAGGAAGAAAAGGTTTGAGCAGATTTTGGACATGGACTGCTGTTACCTCGTATTTGGATCATGACAGGATGAAAAAATGACCGTATTAAGCAAGGATACAAACCAGCAGTAGCAAAACGTACACGTGTCAAATACAAGCAGTATTAACTCAGCGGGGCTGCAGCACTTCTTAACCTCAAGTAGCAACTAACCAGGGTCTGTTTCTTATTTTAAAGGTTAATGTTTTAAAGTGAGCAAACAAATATATAGCAAATCCTTTTTATGATGGAACTCGCAGAGCTAGACTGTTTTGAGGGAAACCTGCGGCTTCTTCTGGAGTTTGTTTTTGCAGTGTCTGAAGCCGTATCACATTATGTTTTGTTACCATTTTCTAAAACTGAGAAACATTAAATAGTGGGTTCCCGTGAGATCGAGGATATGCTTCATGTTTTCCTCCAAGAAATCTCTCTATGTATTTATATACGAAACTAAATTGGAGGAAATCATAGCAAAAGGCAAACTCCGACGAGAGCAATGCCCCCAGCAGCTCTGCTACAGCCCCTGCTCAGTGCAGCTCAGCATCCCAAAGGACTGTCCTCACGTTGTACTGCCAACACCGTTCTCTTTCAGGGGGTTTCAGAAAAGAACAAGTTTGCAGGAAGGATTTAACTAATTGATGCTTTTTTTGTTACACTATTTGTCAAGCAGCGCCAGGCATCCTCTTCAGACAGCAAGACAAAGAGATGAGACCAGAGCTATGCTGGGTCCGTACTCTTGTGGGTGCGAGCCTCTCCCTGAGAGCAAGGCACCATGAGAAGAGAAGCATCTTCAGTTAATAATAATAAAATTAAAAAATAAAAGCAGGAATGTAAGGACTCCCATAACCTGTGATTTCTGCAGTCCCAGCCCAGTTCATCTACTGTCAGCTACTTAAAATTCTCTTTTCCAATTCGTTTTCCTGTTGTTGTCCTCTCTTTTCTCCCCTTTTCTCCCCTGCTGTCCATCCTCTCCAGCAGCTCCTCACATCGGCCTGATGCTCTCTCCTCACACCTCCACCTGTCTGATGGGCAGACCTGCAGAGAATCACTGCAAGGTCTTCAGTGCTGTTAGGTAACCCGATCCCAAATCGGCCTTGTGTTCATAGGGAAAACAGCCAAAAGCAATCTGCGGTAAGGTACGGGTCTTGATTCTGAGCACAGAGAGCACAACCTGAACAAGCACTTTTTAAAATCATCAGTATCTCTGGTGAAGTGCTTATTCTTAAAACAGCTGGCTCTGAATTCAGAGGCCTGAGCATGCATCTTCCTTCAGACTCTCGCAGGGGCCATTGCCAGTTCACCAAGCCGCAAAATGGTTCTGTGGGACCAAAACCTTCCCGGTAATCCCTCCCGAGGCAGATGCACAAGAGCCCTGTGTGCAGCTGGTACCCAAGTGGGCTGCTGCAGCCCCCCGTGCAGTGGGTGCCCAGGGCACCGGTGAGATCTCCCGGTGTCCTTCTTAACCCACAACAAGAAGCCTCAACTTCTGCATGACCTTCAGACACTTCTTTGGGCAATCTGTATGGTAAATGACTGCAAAATTACAGCAAGATACCTGCATAGGTGCAGCCAGCTGTATCTGGGGCTCGGGGTCTGCCAACAGCATTCGGACACCACGTGGAAATCCCGCTCCTGTTCCCATCTCACTCGGTGCAAGGATATTGTTTGCTCCTATGCCAGCACCTGCATTTTGCTTGGAAAGGCTCTGCGTGTTGCGAGCAGGCAGAATCAGTCCACGCTTGCTGGTCTTCCTTGCTAGAGCATTGTCAAACCACACCACCGTTTAAAACATCCCTTTGGCAGCTTCATGGAATGATTTTGCTATTTTACACGTAAGCTTTACACAAGGTTAGCTGGAATGGGGGGGAATTTGTGGAAGAAATTCAGTTGTGAGAAAACGCTCAGAGTACCTAACACCGCTGTCCCACAGGCAAACCGAACACAGACCCTCCTGGTACTGAAAACGCAGGCGTGCATTTGCAGATGGATCTTAATTCTGAGGGGAGAAAGTGTCGCAGAGCCTGTGTTTATTACAGCTCACCTACCGCCATCAGCCTGTGGCAGATAAAAGCCGTTCGGAGCATTTCAAGAGCTGCATTCAGAACCGGAGGGGCTAAGTAGGTAGGGCATTGCTTGGAAAGAGTTCAGCACAGTTCTTGTAAACGTGTTTCCTTGGAAAACTTCGGGCATTTACAGTGAGGGAAAACTATGGAAAAGTGAGGATCTGCCAAAAATGCAATCAGGCACCGGCAGATTTTTCCCTCTCCTTTTTCAAGGGAATGGGGGGGGGGGGGAAGAGAGTGAGAGGGGAAAATACCCTAGGAAAATTAGTTCCACATGTTAAAAAGATTATTCATTTAGCCAATGTAACTTGACTAAAGTTATACTCATGACAATGTCAATGGCAGTATTTCAGAAAAAGGAAAGTTATGCTACCCAACCTTCAAATATAAAGCAGATGGGCTTCTCAATAAAAGGGGATTTTTTTTCTCCCTACCCTTATCCCCCATTCTAGACTTTAGGATGTGAAACTTACAATATTTATATGGATTTCTTCACGTTTTCAGTGTATTTAAAACAGATTAACTGTCTATAACCAAACGGAGCTGAAGTTACCGGAGCAACCCAGAGCAACACAAATGCAGCGAAATGTTGAATCTGAGATTCAAGTTTTGCAGCCTGAGAGCTTGAAAGGACCCGCAAAAACTGCGCCTCTGCAATTCTCTGTCCCTGAACGGGGACACTGCCTCGCAGCCTTCCCAGGAAGGGATTTAAGAACTGACAATGACGAGGGCTGCTATCTTTTGCCCTCCTAGGAGAACGGCCAGAAGACATTTGTATTGATCTCCTCCCAAGGACAAGGCTTGCAGAGAGGCAGAGTGCTCGGGCTGAGCTCTCTGTTCCTCCTCGGGTGCCCTCGGGTGCAGGGTGAGACGATCCGATGCCGACACGAGCGAGCAGCTTGCCGTCTCACCCGCCTGCTTCTAGGCACCAGGACGGCACGGCGAGCACTGTAACACATTTCTAATAATTACTTTTAAAGTAAAAATAACAAACAATGGTACTCCTACAGAACATTTTCCAACTCCCTGCCTTTTTTCAGTCTTCCTAAGTCTACAGACAAGTCGCCTTGGTGCTCTTTATGCTTCCTTGGGCAGTATTTGGCTGGATGTTGTGCCCACCGCTCAAACAACGCAGAGTTACCCTGATTTACACGTGTAATTTTACAGCGAAGTCAAAAGAAAAATAAAAAAAAAAGAAAGAGGGAGGGTGGGATGGGAAACCGAGAGCACATGATTTTTTTTCCTGATGCGTTTAACACAATCGAGGCAGAAGCTGTTTGGCTTTGCTTGGACAAGCGCTGCAGCACAGAAACACTGAGGCTAGAGCAACGTATTAAACAGATCGACTTGAATCAGGAAAAAAAAAAGCCCCAGACCGGCCAGCTTAAACGTAGGAATGTATACATCATTACACTGAACTTCTGTGCATAAAATGGATGGGCTGATGCTAACGCAAATACAGGCTGTTTTCTTTCAGCGGCCGAGAGCATCATTTGTCAGGATCTCTCAGCAAGAGCCATCACCGTTCGGAGCTAACGCCCTGACGGCAGCCTGCCCCTGCAAACCGCTGCCGCAGCGCTTCTGAACCGTAACCCCCCAGCGCTGCCTGCATTCCCAATGCGACGAGGTTTAAACCTTTAAACACGCTCTGTAGCCAGATCTCAGCTGTCTCCAAGCAAGGCACTACACTTTTTCCAAGAGAACAATCATCTATCAGCAACAACCTGACGCAGACTGTCGGTACACAAGTGCTTTCCTGTCCGCGTCGGTGTCCACAACAAGAAGCACAGGAGCACCCTCTGATTACAACGTTAATTCGTTAGCAGAAGTTTCAAGATCAGGTATTTCCCTACCTCATTTGTGTCGTTTTGCTTTGCTATAGTCCCCCCATTTCCTTGTTTGAAAGGCAGGGAGCAGGAAGAATTCCTCGTGCTCCTGAAGCCTTACACCATTTCATTTCCCAAATGCTTTTAAAAGCAGATAAAAAACTAACTCCGGGAGATAAACACTTTGCGTTATCTTCATTACCTCCATCACTCTGGCTAACTTGGATGTAAAGTTGTTCTTAGGTAACTGCTACGTTTTCAGCTGATCCCAGACCTGAGGCCAGCCCCATCCCGGTGCTTCCCGGCACCGACTCCCACCCGCGTCTGTGGGCACAGCAGCCCGGGCACGCCAGCTCTGTCCGTCACACCCGGGTGAACAGGACAAGCCTCCAGAAGCGCTCCGGGAGCGCAAGGCTGGTGCCTGCGAGGTCTGTCACCTCCAGCCGCTGCAGCTGCACGCCTGACTCCTCTCCTGGCTTCCACGTGGCTGCTTTTGGCAGGCTGGCTCTCATAGGTGTTGTGGCTAAAAAACAGCCTTAAATGAACCTGACAGGACAGCGTGTATGCATTAAAAATCTTCCAGTTAAATGTCAACATATCGCATGGGTTACAAAGAAGTAATTCCTGCACGTACCATGGACAATGGCCCATTTGCAGGTGGAGCCTTTCGAAACACTCCTCCAACTAGTCTCACCTGGTTTACGCAGTGGCTGGGAGAGCTGGAGGCGTGCAGAGAACTGGGACTGCAGGGGGATCTTACCCGTGTGGACAAATCCCCGAAGGAGGGAACCAGGCTCTCCTCCGTGGCACCCAGAGACAGGACGGGAGACAACGGGCACAAATTAAAGCCTGTGAAATTCCACTTGGTCACAAGAAAATATTTACTCGCTGCAAGGCTGGTCCCACGTTGGAACAGGCTGCCCAGGGAAGCTGCAGAGCCCCCTCCCGCCAACAACCCCACAGCTCACATCCCATTGCAGCCAACTCAGGATTCTCGGCGCCCGTCCCACAGCCACGACCCCCACGCCAAAACGCTGGATTAATCACCGGATTTTTACAGAAGCAGAAACAAGCTAGTTTAATTTTCTCTCTGGTTTTGGCATTTGAAATCCCCTGTCCTCTCTGAGTGTTAAGCACAGTGAAACGTTGTTTCCTTAAGTGCTGAGGAAAATAGAATTACTCATCAAGCAGCGCTGGCAATATCCCGTTCCTCTTCTCATTTTCCAACCAGGAGCGGAATGAGCTCAGGGAACAAGCTCACTAACAGGTTACTTATCTGACAGTCCCTCTCCATTATGTTTCACGAGCCAGAAGACCATCGGACATTATCGACACGATGGTACAGACCTGCACCAGAAGCGAACGGTGTACCCTGGACCCCCCAAAAATACCGCACGGGTGCAAAGTAGCAACTAGGTGCTAGGATGGTCAGACTGAAGAAGACTTAGAGGAAAGTGCCAGAGCCCACCGAAGCGAATCGCTAGCACTCATCCAAGGTCGGCTGCCTCGCAGAGACAATGACACCAGCAGCAGCAGGGCTGACCCAGGGCACCCAGCAGCCCCGCTCCCGCTGAGCAGAGTCCCTGTGGTCCCCAGGAGCACTTTTCCCTCGCTCTGTGAGAGCAGCAGCCCAGCAGGAGTCACCCCGACGTTAAACAAAAGCTGGCAGGAGCGCTCAGCGGAGGCCGGCCGGTTCAGCGGTCCTGCTCGTGTTTAACTCATCTCAGGGCACAGGAGGAGGCAGCGCAACCCGCAGAAAACAAATGCAGTCTTCGGGAAAGAGCCGAGCCATTAGATGTTATCTGCTCACAGAGAAATTAAAAATTGAGACCAAGGAGAGGCTCGTGAATTGAATTCCTACGGCACTTCAAAGCAATTTGTGCATGAATGCAAGCATTTATTCTTCTAATTAAAAAAGAAAAAAAAAGCAAGTAAAAAAGCAAGCCATCATTTACATGAAAGGGGGGAGTTGGAAAGAAAAAAAACACAACAAAAACTCCAGTGTTAATCAAGAGCAGAGCAGCTTCCAACCCAGAGATGGGAGAGAGAGCTCAAAATTTAATGAGGGAAAGAACCAAAGAAGAGCAGGACTTGCCTCAGAGTCTTTTGTAGCTCGGCCTCACTGCAGCCAAAACCCACGCCGAGGCAGCCCAGGAGAATTGCCACTGCCAGCCTTTGGGAGCAAAAATTATCTGACGCCTTACAAAGCGCAGTCCTTTATCTTGTATCCTCATTGTTTCATGAGCCGAGCAGGCTGCAGGCCAAGGGTGGGACACCAGAGGCCGGAGGGGAGGACGGACTGGCAGGAGGGAACCATCTCGCCGACGGAGCCGCGGAGACGTGAGACGAGTCGGGGCTGCGTGACCCGCGCCCTGGCCGGCCCTAGGAGAGCTTGGCACCACCAGGAGCTTGCTCAGATTTTGCTTTCTTGTGCCCTAATTTTGTTCTTACAAAGAAAGCCTGCATAATACCGGAGAGGTGGCTCTTTGGCATCCCCTTCTTTTCCACCTTTATTCTGGGTCTCCTCACTACAGGGGCACAAGACCTTGCGTGCGTGTCCGTGGCCTCATGTGACGGGCACTGGGAAGCTCGCTTAACATCCCAGTCCGTGCTAGTCACGTAGGCACAACTACTTCAGCTGAACAGACTCCACGGGTGGACATTTAAGTACAAATTTCTGGAGGTATTCTATCGGTCTCTGAGACTGCCTGACAGACCCTGTTGTAATCAGGGAGTCCCCGGCTGACTTCGTTTCCGTTGTGAAGCCCTGGTTAGGTTCTGCTTCTTGCCACAACAGCAACTTTAACATAAGAACTCGTATTTCAAGGGAAGAATACTACGTAGCACAACTGCTTATGGAAAAAAGTCTGAAAACGAGACAGATTCTCTAATCCGCTGTTCTAATTCTGTGAATATTGCCAAACCAGCATTTATTGCCTTACATAAAGATACTAAATACACACCATGAAAGCAATTGTTCCATTGGAGTGATGCTACCTGCAGTGCCTCATAGCTGAAAGTAATCATTCCGGCCTTCTAAACAAAGATGTTTTTGCTGAAATTCTTACAAATACACTCATTTTCAAACACTCAGTAGCAAGAAAAGATGCTGAATAGCAATTTAAAAATCAGCGTATGCACTCCTCTGATAAGCTGCTGAATAGCAATACTGAGATGGAAAGCACCTGAATTATTTCTGCCTTTCAAAAAGGATGCTACAGATCAGCGGCTGAAACCTGTAGGATTCCCCTCCCGCCCCAAATCTCGACAAGTGGTTCACCCACTGAAGACCTCCGACTGCAGCGCAGGATTTGCCCGTTTCCAGCCCTTTTCGGCCGGTCAGTGGAGGGGCTTCTTGCAACATACCAGATCCTCAGCGCCGTGCGGTCAGATTCCTGTGGTTTCACGTGAAAGCCGTACAAGCTCAGCATGAGAGCGGGAGGAGCTTTCTGCCAGGACTGGCCTGGCATCGCCCCTGTTCGCCATGTAGTTTTCAAGAGGAACACATTATTTTCAGCTATAGCAGGCCTGTGCTGCGATGAACTTCTGCAAACTGTCCTTGGTTTGGGTTTTGTGTTGGTTTTAACAAAAAAAAAAGTTTATTTTTATTTTTTTTTTAGTTTTTTTTTGGTGTTGGTCTTTGCAAAATATACTCGTCCTAGGGTAATTAACAGTGGTCACTTGATAAGTGCACCAAACGGGCAAATTGATGATGCTGAGCAGATCTTACTTAGGTATTAAAGGTACATCAAATACATGTCAGCATGATTCCTTTCTACTTACTGAAAGGGACATCAATATTTAAAAAGATAAAGACTAGTTCTTCTAATTTATACCAGAGCTTACAGGTGCACATTCCTGTATTCCTCCTCTAACTTAAAGGGAGGACAATCTCCAGTACCTGTTCTCCTTCAGCCCTCTGAGAAGAGGACTCCGATTTACTTTGAAAGCTTGACTTCTTTCTGAAAATGCTAAGCAAAGGAGCTCGGACACAAATTGTGGGGTTTTTTGTTTTGCTTTGTTTGTTTTGATGCTTAGCTGAACTGGCTTCTGTGGATTACTGACAAACAAGTACGTCCACTCAGGATGCAGTCAGCCCGAGGAGGACCAGCACCAGCACCGCGGCACAGCACCGCTCGGCGGGACGAGAGGCTGAGCTGGTAGCTCCCACGTCCCTTCCATCACCAGATTTGACTGACATCAAGTTTAGGTTTTGCAACCCCAAAAAAACACATAGAAACCATGGAAGTGGTTGAGTCACTGTCCCTGGATGTCTTTAAAAGACATTTGGATGTAGAGCTTAGGGATATGGCTTAGTGGAGGACTTGTTAGCGCTACGTCAGAGGTTGGACTCAGTGATCTTGGAGATCCCTTCCAACCTAGATGATTCTGGGAAACCACACAAGGCAATCGCTACAAACCTATGAGCCCAGTCCTGGGATCCTGCACATCCACACGGCCTTGCAGTTTACGGCCAACCTCACACAACACCGCGAGGGCAGGAGGAATGGAGCAAACACCACAACTGGGAGCAGATTTCCACGGTAAAAATGAAGCTAAACTGGAAGGAACCAAATTGCAGAAGAGAACAAAACAACACAACGTTGGAAACGCGTTATAGCACCATTAATTCCTTTTATAACCTGATGTCATTGCCAGCTGGGTTGTACCTATTAGAAAGATCAAAAAGGACTCATGCATACACACGCTGTTAAAATTAAAACAATGACAAAGGCAATTCCTATTTTCATTCCTTCTGTAAATATTATTACAAGCTGCTTTTCCGCAAAACACAAACCATTAAGTGAGCTCCACTGCTCCTGTCAAACGAACACAATTAAAACAATTTCTGTTTCAAAAGAGAAGAGAATTACTTGACCTTTTTGTAAGCCTCCATTCATGTTTAACTTTGTCTAAATAAAGTATTTTTGAACCTCTGGAGAGGAGCCTGCTCATTTGCTCCGAATAAATCTCTGCTGTGATTTCCTTCAGAAGGAACCACTTAGGTGAACACTCCTATTTAAGCAGCCCTCATGCTGATCACACATTCAGTGCCATCTTCATTAAGAATAATCAAGAATCCCTAGGCGGACGTTTGCTCTTGGAATGATAAAATCTCAGGGTTTCATAGTATTCAAGGTTTCCTAACATTCATTCATATTTAATTTTTTGAGGATGCACGTGAAAACCCCTTTGAGTGGAAAATGTTTTAATTTGAAGCGTTTGGTATCAGCTTCTTCCTCAGAATAGTTTTGCATTTTCAGTAAATCCTCCAAGCTTTCCTTTGTTAGAGGAAATTTTATCCAAATTCAGCAATACGAGGAATCGATGAAAAGCCTACCCTTGCATTAGAAAAAGAAGTGTTTTACTAAACCCTGTCATTCCCAAACTTTTAAAGCACTCGATGCTAATACCAGCCTTTAGGCTCGCTGGATGAGCTGCGTTAACAGGCATCGACATCGTGCTCCGGTGGGAGCCCAGCTGGTTGCGGCATTCCAAGCCACGCCGAAGCGTGCCCAGGCAGCACCTAGGGCTGGGAGGAGGCACACGCCAGGGAAGCAGCGGCTGCCCACCTCGTTATTTGACGTTTTCCATTACACAGAGATGACTGCAGTCTTCGGGAGGCTCTGACAGCTGCGTTACTTCCAGTGCTACCAGCGAGCACGAGGAAAGGCCAGAGCTTCCCTTGCGCTTCCCCGAGTGAGGTAACACTTGTCTGGCAAACCTGCAGCTGAATTAAGGATTTAAGGTTGCACAGAGACAGCCTCCAACTCGGCAACCTAAATAAATTCCTTTTCTTTTGCTTTTCCATGCAATTATCTCCACATTGCACATACGTCTGAACACACAGAGATGACTCCGTAATCCACTTTTGTATCAGGATTAGCAAGTTCAGACACCGAGGAGAAATAAAGGCATTAACGGCGCTTTGACCGCGGACACAACTGAGGCAGATGAACGCTGCTCCAGGAATGAGTATTGCTGATGTCAAACACGGTTACTGCTACCCCGGGATCTGTATCTGACAGCCCGAAAGTGAAGGAAAATACAATTTATCGGACAGGAAATGCTTCGTTGCGTTGATACTGATATACCAGCTTAACAAATTAATGAACAGATTTTAACTTTAAGGAATTAATAAGTGGCTGATACTCACAATTCAGCTTCAGCTCCCTGTTTCGACACGCAATCTCTATTTTAATTTCCAAAAGCCTTCCGTGGAGCAGTTCAAACGAGCGTTTTCACCACGTTTTTGTTACACCTGTCAGCTCCAGACGTCTCTAACTTGCTCCAATACCACTGCAACCCAGGCTTCTGCCTCGCCTCCCTGTCTGACTTCAATTCTTCTACGCCTTTTCAGTCTTAAATAAAGCAAGGATACAAACACGAAGGCAAGGTTACAAGAGAAAAAGTATCAGGGAATATAAAAATTCAAAATATTTTTTAAAAAACACGATTCAGCTCCTAAAAAATAAATCACTTAATATGGATTTTTTGGAAAAGAAAAAAAATAGGTCTTCTGAAAGCTCTGAGAAATCCCCCTTCCAGGAAAAGTGAGGTTCTTCCTCTGCAGTGCCTGACTAAACATTAAAGCAGTGTTTCAACAACACGTTTTTCCTAATTCACCCTGGGACTCGAAGCAGATGAATAAGAAGTGGCAGTAATGCAGCGGCTGCATCTTCCAGCGGGGGATTCACAGCCTTTCACACTTGGTTTTTAGGATTAAAATTATGATGTGGCAATCGTAACGGTATCACTGAGTATGAAGTGAACTCCATCAATTCATACGCGTGCCTTCAGCGCTCCTCGGCGACATCTGGGGCTCGCCAACATCTGCCAGCATCTGTCAGAGCCGCACGCCTCCGCTGGCAGCGCTGCCAGCTGCTTCCGCGCTCCCCGCACAAAGTCAGCCTTCCACTAGGAGCATTATCTAATAGAAACATAAGTTATCCGGACAGAAGACGTACCACAGCACGCGTTTAATTCCACGTGTTCAGAACGACGAGGTGGTGACCTTCACATCGAACCGTTAGGAAGCGGAACGCTAACCAAATCCTTCCTCAGCAGGCGGCGTACGGCCAAGATCCGAGGATCGGGTCTGGTTTCGTTGGCCAGCTCCGCAGTGCTCGGGGAGGTTTACTTGCTGATCCCAGAGCACTACAGCCCACCAAAACACCACCAAATCCAAGGACTATGTTTCTAAAACAATTCTGAAAACCTTCACACTAGTTTTGGGCATAAAGAGTAACTCCAAGGTCCACCTTTCCACTCCCTGAGCTCTTTCTGGATGAAAGCAAGCTGAAAGATGCGCTTCCAACGTTAACCTACCGCACGCTCAGTCCACAGGATCAGCCTAGAGCTAGGTCACGGCTCACGCGTGGGAATCAGGTCCTCAGAATCGGCTGTCCTGCCCTCCTGATCTGCCCCTACCACGAACCCGGACAGATCCGCCCAGCAAGAGGCCTGGAAGAAGCACCCCAGCTGTGACGGATGGGGCTCACACTTCAAGCAGGATTAAGAAGTCTTTTGTCTCGCTGTGAAGCCTGAACTCCGTCTTGAAACCTGTGATGATAAGCCTTCATCAAGTGCCATTTCCTTCTGATGTAACAGAACAAAGTTCTGCCTGTAAAACCCTTCATAGGATCCTTTAAATTATTTCCCCGGTGCTCCGCAGATCTTTGTCACGAACCCACTCACCACCTATTTTCCCTGATCACAGCCCAGACAAAAACATGTTGCACGTTCTGAACGCCGCTACCCGATCCAAGCCATGCCAAAATCTCTCTTGAAGAAGATCTCTGCACGTCCACAGCGTTTTAAGCAGGGCACCCTGAGACGCATAGCAGCTGTTCAACGCCGAGCGTGTTTTCCAACATACGTACCTACGGCGTGTCCACCAACAGCCTGACTAGAACTGATGAAAGCCTTGGGGGCCCTTCTACACGTCTCCTGCCGTGCTACGTGCTAACGGGCAGCCCTCGGATTGAGGTGTGAGCGCAACCAGCCCAAACCGAGGTGCGGGCTGTTCTGTCGCTGTGCCTGGGAACAAGCCTCCGAAGGAGGAGTTCTTTGGCATGTGACAATCACACGGTTATTGCCGACCCGCACACAGGTGTGAGAGGCAAGGTGCTGGACGAAACCTCCTCCCTCCGTGCTGCTGCAGCTGGGCACAGCCCCCCAGCCTGTCAGAGATCAGAAACTAGCACGCAGCAAGAAAGAGCTCTGCTAGGAACGGCAGCTAGCAGCGTGTGGAAGTGGTGCAGCTGATGAAACCAAGTCAATCAGGCAGTTTTCAAGTCCAACGCTCGTTTCCTCATTGCTTTGCACTTTCCTGGAAGCCTACGAGATATTTACAATGCAAACAAAGCCCATTTGCAAGCCCCTGGAGGCACCTGCACCTCTGCAACGCTGTAAAGCAGTACCGGTAAAAAGGAGAGCCGGGTTCCCACCTCTTCTTTTACCTTCCCCGTAGCTAAACCGCACTTTACTCAGTCTCCGATTTGCTTTACAGCCTCCTGAATAGCAAGACAAACAGGTCAATAAATGCTGTTCTTCCTGTCCCGCAGATAAATGTGTGAAAAAGGAAAAGATTCCTTATTCCCTGCCTGACAAATGCCTTCCAGAAAAAGCACAGCAGAATAAACGCATTGTAACAGCACCTGTAAGAGACACTCGTTTTTCTTAACACTGAATTTCAAAGTTATACTAAGATCACTGCTTCTGGAACACATTCCTGCCATTTTTAGTTTTCAGGTTGGTTTCATTTAATTGCAAGCAGAACAGGCTTGTTACAAGAATGGGATGGGGCAGAGGGACGAGCTGCTGGGAGGCAGCAGCCACGGGACTGCCACAGCCACACGCGAGCACGCCGCCCTCTGCCCACCTGCATCGGATCAATTCGGTTTTATTTCAGCCACTCACAGCGTGCATGCCACGACCGAGGCAGAAGATGGGATTTTGTAATTTCTAAGTGCCCAGAAGATTCAGCTACAAATACTGCAACTGGGCAGTGCCACCACGGGAACAGCAGCACAACCCGTGCTGCACTCGTACCTTACGAAGGACTTCCCAATTGCAGGAGCTGGGGCACAGCCGTCTATTTCTCAACATTCTCGCAAACTACTCCCCAAAAACCTCACCAGACACAACCTTAAGGGCTCTGTGAGCAGAGGGAGCTGGGAAACCCACCAGGATATTACCCCAGAAAACCCCGACGTCGCACAGCGCAGCCGCTGCCCTCCCGCCAGGAGCGCCATTAGCGCCATGGTTTAATCCCTGCGCATCGCCCAAGCCCACCTGCGCTCCCGCCGTGTCGGATCGCAGCACGCTCTTCCTGAATTCATTTTACATTCTCCTGTCTCGCGGACAGGCAAGGGAGCTAACAAGCAGTCCCCAAGGCTTAGTCTGAAGAGAAAAGCTGGCACGTGCTTCGGCAGCACGACCGCAGCTGTTGCCTAATGAAATCCTCATACGGGAAGGCAGAGGAGCTGCCCAACAGCAGCCAGCAGGCTGGTTTTCAGGCTTTTATTTCTTGAACCAGCTGTTTCAGATGGCAAGCTGCTTCCTCACCATTTCAGAAGTTAGGAGCGCGTAATGGTGAAGCAAAAAGGTCTTACCTTGACCAGGCAGAGCCGGGCCAAATTCCTCCAGACCCATCACCTGGTCATTTATTTACACAGGTTTGGGCTCACAAACCACTGAAGTCTTTGTGAAAGACCGGCAACTGGTTGGATTAGATAGCTTTTGCTGGTGAGATCCTCATCTCCTGTATTCAGAAAAGGCTTGCTTTGATACACACGAGATAAAAAAGCAGACTATTTCCCTCTAGTCTGAAGTACGCCAACCAAGACGGCATATTCTGCATTAAAAAAATAAGTCAGAAGGGTGAAACAACGCATGGTAACAGCACTGCCCAGCTGGAAACGTTTACAGGACCAGCAAGGTCCCAAGACAGTCTCCTCAAAACGTTCCTACAACAACTGTACCTTCCAGGTATTCAAAACTTCATGGGAAAATAAGGGTAACCCAGGCAGAGCGGCAAGAAATGGCCTGGATAAGGCAATTGGCTTCTCCATCTGGGCAGAAAAACACCTCCCGAAGAAGACAAAAGCCTCTTAGGATTCCTTCAGGACTTGTCCCTCAAATCAAGAGCAGATGCTGGACACCACTTAGTAACAGGCTTGTAGGTTTGTTGACTTAAACCACCCACTTCTGGATGAGAAAGCAGTTACCCGACAGCGTTCTCAAACGGAGTGGGAGGGAAGAGGGAATAACAAACGAGAGACGACTGCAGGACCCGCACTCTCATTTTCGATCCACTTGTACCAGGAACCTGCACTCGCATCATATTGGCGAGGGCCAGAAGTAAAACAAATGTAATTAACAAGTGTCTGAATAGCTAACAATTAATTGCTTTGCTACCCGAGATTCAATTTATCAAAAAAGCCTTCCTGCCAGCTACTTCACTCTGTTTAACACCACCAACAACCTTTGCCACGTGCCGGAAGGTCACTGCCCACCACGGTGATTCCAGCTGCGTTAACCCCCGCTATTATCCCAGTTGCCAGCCGAAGACACCTCTCCGATCTGAACCCACCTTCCAAAGACGACCCACTGCCATAGGGTAGGTTTGTCGGGGGCCGTGTTTAACGGCAGCGACAGGAGGGGAGCCCGCGGGCTCCCCGGGCTGAGCCGCAGGAGGAGCAGAAGGCAGAGGCGGCGGCACCCTGCCCTCGCCAGCAGGCAGGCGTACGGCTTCACCCGTAGGAACTCAGCAAAGGAAACGGGGGGAGAAAGCCGAGCCTGCTGCCATTTTCTTGGCATTTGCCCAGACAAAACCAAAAACCACCATCACATTTTGCAAGGAGCAGGAGATGCTCTGATTCTCCCTTCACAAATAATCCATCCTCTAGTAGCACCTCTGGCTCAGCAGCTTTTTAGTTTAAATTCCAGCTTCCCCCCGACCCCCAAAGCCACGTTTATGCTTCCAGTAATTTTCAGTTTTCCTTTCGTTCCGGCACTACTGTTTTTCCTTGTCCTTGGAGAGTTTTATCAGGGATTATACACATGTACTGAAACACAGCCGCTCTACTTCTTTTCTCCTTTTTTCCCCCCACATAAAACCCCGTCTCTATCAGCCACCCAATTAGCTGCCCACTATCAAAAGGCTGCCTTGGCCTTTCATCTTCTTGAAGACTGGATTCAAGTGACAGGGAGTCATGGAAACTGGGGCTGGGGTCATTTCCTGTTCCAGCGTTTAGTCCCCAAAATAAAATAACAACAACCGTCATAGCGGGGGCTTCTGTCGTGCCAAATACTGAACACCGCTCGCACCATTCTGCAAGGCATGAAGGAGATAAAAAATAATCTTCCCCATGAGCAATGCTCACCTGACAAACCAGGGAGCTGCTTTTCAATACGTTCATGTAACCATCCCTTAAAGAAACTGAAGTAAACGAGAATCAAAACACAGAGCCTGCACCCAAGTCGTACCTGCGTGAGCTGCTTTCCGCTGTGCTGAATATGCAGTGAAATTAACGACATTTAAACAGAAAAAATCTTCAGCTTTCAGAGCCCGTGTGCTTGTTATAGCTCACAGTGCGACGGCAGCATGCCCTGTGCTTCCCTAAGCACTCCGCTGAGGACAGAAAGGCGTTGGGTAATTGTGCAGGGCCTCGTTATCACAGCCCTTCAGCTTCAGGCGCTTTATCCATTCCATCTGCCTCCTTTCACAAACTAACAATCTCCATAACCCCTTGCTTTTGCAAAAGCAGCTCGAAGCTTGCCGAATACCCAAATAACTCAAGAGCTGCATCTGACTGCTAAAGCCGCAAAAAGCTTCCAAGACACCGAAGGCAGAAACGTGACCAATTCCAACCAGCAGCTCTGCCCGAGGTACCAGCCACCGCATCTGCGGTGCGGCCCCAGGCACGCGGCGAGCACAGGGAGCAGCGCGACCTGCGGCGCTGCGGCACGTGTTCTTGCTTCTTCGTCTGCGCCCACCAATTCCAGCAACACGAACCTCTCTCGGGAGCCCGCATGCCTCGTGCTAGAAGCAAGCCAATCGCTGGGGCATCCCTGCTCGGCGCCGCAGCCAGCGTTCCTGCGGTGTTAAGCAGCAGTGGCTTAATTCCCACACGTTCCGAACACAAAACTTGCCTGTCATCTAACACCACGCAGCTCTCATCCGTGAGATTAATCTCAGTTCAATTAATCTCGTTTTAATAATGGCATGGCGTTAAGGAACTACGAATCAGGAGATATTTGGAGCCAGACCACTGCGTGGTAGAAAGCTGCCAGGTTAACAACATCCATGTTACTGGGGAACAGCAATCAGGGCTGGCCATCTCCAGCTGCTGAACCCTGAAGAAATCAGCTCCTCGTTTCATTTTTAAATTAACCCACTACAACAATGTCTCTGGGAAGATGGATTAAAATCAAGGATTTGGGAGTTATTATTGCTGCAGCAAGATCTTGTCTTTGGCAAGAAGATATTGAGGAAATGAGGGGCACCTGACGTGAATCCAGGCACACCTTGAATGAGGTAAAGCCTTCATCCAAAATTAGCACTACCTGTAGCCATAGACAAAAACTCATTAAAACCTTACGGCAGCCTCTAGAAGCGAACACAGATGCACTGACAGATGAGGACACAAAGACCAGCGAGGCTTTAGCACAACTGCAGGACTGCTCTAGGCAGGGCCGACTTAAAAAAATAAGAAAGGGAAAAAATACATGGAGTTAGACCAACGCTGATGTGTTGAAAGCTGCTCGAGTTCACGAATGGAAGAATGAAGAGATGACAGCCACCTGACCATATCAGAAACCCTGCTCCAAAGAACTTCAATCACATCTGTGCGGCAGCACCACCTTAATTAAAAGGGCATGGCCTTTGTTCCAAAAGGAAAGAAAATAAGATCGTTGAATCTTCTACGAGATGTTCTCCAACTGGAATGCATCTCCTGGGAACGCGCAGTTCTTGCAACAGGATTAAGGTGAAGCTCTCTGTAACCCGCAGAGCACATAAATTACCAGCAACTGCAAAAGGAAATGTGTTTATCGGAGAGCTTCAGTTCATGATTTTATTTACTTTACTGAAGTTTAGTTCTTTTTGCTAGCTTTCAGTGGGAACTTAATTTTATGCCTGCTAGATTCTTGCTCTCGTGAAGATGTTTGCCAGGTCAAACTGAAGGCATCTGTGTGCTTGCAACCTGATTTTTTGTGAAAGAAAACCTCCTTGCCAGGAATCTGTGGTACACCACAGATAGAAAAAAATACCGAAATCCAGCTGATGGATTAAATGGAAGATGAAAGATAACATCGGATCTGAATTAAAAAGAAATAAATAAAACGCTATGCTGGTAAAACGGCCACTACAGACAAACCTAATCCTTGGACCTAATCAGGAAAAAAAAGGAGGGGGAGGGGGGTACCTGGGCTGAGAAAAGTTGTCTCAATTTCCCTGGGCTGGGAAGCTGCTATTGTTGACTCAGAGCCACTTTTACTGCCAGGAGAGCAGCGAGCTCATTGCAAATGCAAAGCCCCAGCTGGGGGTAGGAAGAACTAAAAGTGTTAAATGCTCGGCTCATGAGTGCCAATACCAATCACCTCCGCATTGCAGAGCCGGGGTTCCTCCCCCTCCCCTCTCGCTCCCCATTATGCTCCATTCAAGCTGAAAGTGAGAAGGTCTTTTCCTCTGCCATTCTGTGTCAGCCAGACTTGGGAAGCTCCGCAGGAATTGCTGAGAGATCCAGAAATGCACAAAAGCCTCCTTCCACAAAGCGCCCTTTCATCTAGGCAGTGTGTCTATTAAATACGTCCTGTTAATGTGCATACATTTTTATAAAGAGATTATAAAGTGAAGACTCAGTCACTAACTCAGCTGCACAATAAGATTTTTAAGTCTATTACTAGAAAACTGGGATTTAAAATGAGTAGCTGGGAATGCTTCGTAACTCCTCTGTAGTAATACTCGAATAGGTCTCGCACCCACAAGTGACAGCCAAGCCGTGCTCTGTATGTTTTAATGCTTTAATTTCTTTACTTGGTGACACGCAGGCACCTCCGGCCACGATCCCGCCGCATTTGGCACTGTTCTGATAGGAAATGGAACGGAGGAGGCAAGCCCTGACAGCATACCTGCACCAAACACGGTGCTCGGAGGATATCAGTACCCTCTGCCTCGAGGGCCTTTGGGGTGACTGCTGTGTCACGCAAACCATCGCATGTCACCACCGCTCACACTGAAGGCACACCAAGAGCTGGTGTGCTGCAGGTACGCTGCAAGTCACTGTGCGCTTCCTGCCCTCCCTTCTTGAAGTGCTTTTGCCAACTTTTCCCTGACCTGTTCCATTGGGCACAGTGGAAAAGAGAGCAGATGATGGCGTGTCCTGCCCTGCTCCGCTCACTTCTTGTCGTCCCAAGACACGCTCTGGGGCGGTCACAGCATCATCTCTGCTTTGGTAGGCTGGCAATGGGAAGCATCGAAAAAAAAAAGACTGATGCGGATCCTGATTGTCCTTGGTGGCTCGAAGATCAACTGTTGAGCTGCCCTTCGTTCCCCAGTGTTTGCTCCTCCTCTCACCAAAACCAAAGCAGTCAACAGCCATCTTATCTACCTTCTCCACTATATCCCTTCCTATATGTTTTTCCCCCTCCTTTGCCCACTGGGACCTCCCAGGAGTTTGAATAACTCAGTCAGGAAGATAAAAATTCCTGCCAGACCTGGGAAAAACCAAGTTATTTATTTCAACCAAAAGGCGAAAACAGAAAGAATCCACCTTTTTTCCTTTCTGCATCAAAGTAAGGCCACAAGTTGACAGTCTTCACCAGCGTGGGTATGGCTTCACTCCAGCTTCACACAAGGGCCTCTGCAGGATCCGCAGCTAGCCACACGAGCAGCCCACAGCCTTACTAGAGTAAGATTTTAATATTTTAAATAGATTTTTGGACACACAGGCAATCGGACTTAGGGACTTAGAACACGAGCACCACGTCCTGGGAACCCAAATCGCCACCTGCACTTCCAGATGGATCGAGGTTCGGGTCCAAAGGCCTTGAATACACAAGAACTTTTTCTTTTCTCTTTGTATTAAACCCGTACCAAAGCGTAGGTGAATAAAAACTAGCTAAGAGCCTGAAGAAGCCTCAGCCATCCAAGTGCACATCAAAGCCTAGCAGCCCTTTCTAACTTGGCTGAGAGGTGCCAACAGCTTTCATTACATCTTCAAAGCACCCCAAAACAATGCCGTTTCTCTGCTAACCTTTCTAATGGCTATCTTACCCTATCCTAGCTGCTTATTTTTTTCCTTTCACGGGTTTTCAGGCTGTACCGAAGCACTCGGCTGACACACGTGAAGCAGAGCATGAGGCAGCAGGCCCCGCTCCTCACACGCGCCCTCCTGGAGCACGTCCATGTTCCCTCACTGTGGGCCCAACTCGGAGCCTTCCCTTCTCAGAGCACCTTTGCTCCTTCAGAAATCCTCCCCCAAACACCAAGATCTGTGGTTACGGATGTTGGCTTTCATTTATCTGTGGAGGCTGATGCTCTATTCTCGGTCACTGCAACCTCAGACTTTCAAATGCTGCTTTTTCATGTGTCCTGAATGTATTTTTGGATGTGTTTGTAGACTCACAGCTAACAACTTACTGAATAAACGCATAAATATGAACGGGGATGCAAAATTACACTCAGGTGACGTCATGACGAGGCACTATTTTAAAATTCATGAGGTCCAATTCCTCACCAGACAGAACCAAACGACTAGCCATTTCTATTTAGGAAGTTATCTGCTATTAGGGTTATATTGAGGTTTCTTCTTTCATTTTGGCCTGGCATCCACAAGCTTTAATGGCAATATAGTATTATCAGCAGGTCAGTATCTCAATTGTTAAAATCTGAATGGAACTTTGTGATAAAATGCCTGAGAGCTGAGCACAGCGCAGGCACCTCGGCCAAACGCAGCCTCATCTTCCACTCCCTGGCTTTACCAGCCATAAAATACTCCCTCCAAAAAGCCAGAGGAGTCACTGCACTCTGTTCCCTTCACCAAACTCAGTCTCTGAAACTACTGTAAAAATCAAAGGGGAAGGACATTGCTGTCAAAGAGCCAGATATAAAAATTTGAAGTGATAGCTCTGTTCCAGTCAAAACTAAGCTACAAAGAAGAAAAACAGCCTTCACCTCGTCCCAGATCCCACAGCGAAGCAGTAACGCATGAGGGAAGGCAGGCTTCCTAAACGGCGTTAGTCACTTGCAAACCTGACATTGGTGAAGCTAATCTAGAGCTAAAAAAGCTTGAAGATCGCCGTTTCCCTCCTCTGCAATGTATTTACTAACTTTTTTCCAAATATGATTTTTTTTTTTTTTAAATCATGGTGTCCTACAAGCAAAACACAAGAGACTATATACAGGAAGAACACTTCCTAAGTGCAAAAGGATACCTTTAAGAGGCACATTTCTAATGAAGCTTTTCAGCACAACAATGCCTAACTTTACCTGTCTTTTCCTCAGCAGCTTCCTGTAATCACAGCACCTGAAGAGCCACCACAAAGGATGGATGGAATAAAAGTCTGAGAAGCAGGGGAGGGACAGACCAGGGATGGCACAGCAGGGCCTGGGCAAGACCTGGGCAATTCCAGCACGTACAGAGCAGCCACGCCGTACACAACTCCCCCAGAGCCGCAGGAAGCTCTGCAGCATCACGGCGGAGACCGCAGCCCCCGGCACACCGCAGGTGAGGGCCAGGAGTGCACTCTCAGCAGCCGAAAAGCCAACAGTTTGCACCAGTGAATCAGCATAAGCTGCTCCTGCTCTTACTCAAGATGTAAACCCCTCCTGCTCCCCGGGCAGCCCTCCGAGGGCTGCTGAGCTGCCTCCAGCCTTGGCTCACAGCCTGGGCTCGCTCCAGGCAAGCAGGCTCCCACTGCAATTATTCTGGGGAATCTGCACCTTCTCCCCCCCGCTTCAACACCACAAACACCTCCCCCTGCTAGGTTCAATATTGCTTCTGAGGTGAAAGCATGGCCCAGGAGGAAATGTTTCTCACAGTTCCTTGCTAGAAAGCGAGAGAACCAGGAGCTGAACTGGAGACGGGGAGGTCGCGAAGGCACCACGCTGAAGGGTCGCGGTGCTATCATCCCGCTCTTGTGCTGCTCGGCTCACCTGCGGACCCAACCTGGGATTAAGACTTAAAAACTATTTTCAACATACTAATAATTATTTAGCTCGCATCATACATGCTACTAAGGCTATACCAAGCAAAACTGGAAAACTTACAGAGGCTGAGACAGGTGGCACGTAGCTTCCACAGCTCCAGTTTTAATCCAAATAAACGCTCATTAACAACAAAATAGGAAATAGATTAACTGCTTCTTCACACACACCCCCAAGCAACAATACATAACCAAATTCCAGCCTTGATAGGTGTATAAAACAACCACCAATCATCAGAGTAAGGAGCATAACGTTGCCTCTTCCATTCATCCTCCTTGTGGCCACGAAGCAAGCTTTGTAGGAAACGCACTGAGCTGCCAAGGGAGGCCTCTGGGAACCCAGCTTCCAGGGGATTTTCTTGGTCTGGAATCCACAAAAGCAGCACAGGAACCCTCCAGCAACCCTACCACAGCACATGCACAAGAAACTCTGCTTAAGACATTCCAGCTTCTAGCAGCTTTTACAGGAACTTCCAGATGTGTCTGTTTTAAAGGCTTTTTCTCTGGCCTTATTCCTACCTGTGACAACCATAAACGTAGCCAAAAATTCCTCTTGTATCGCAGGAGTACGTGCAAAAGAGGGCCAAAAATGGACAAAGCACTCACTAGACAGCCCCACAGAACTGCTGGAAGTGAAATGCAGCTTTTCTCAGAAGCATGTTACAGCGTTTCTTCTCTACCAGGAGAATGGTTGCAGCCTCCAAGCATAGAGTCAAAACTGAGCAAAGCTGTGTTTAAAGGGAAACGACACCAGTGAAAAGTTGGTTTTATCAGCTGCTCCTGGCTGAGAAGTTGGTATAAGGAGACGTAACAGTTTGTTTTTACTAACGATTGGAATTGTGCAAATAGACTTTTGCAAAATCACTCGGGAGACTCTAGAGAGACCTTACCCGCAGCTGATAAAAGTGACTCCGGGAAACCCTTCCGTGGCCCCGGAAACGACTAGTATTGATTTGTGCCACCGTCGTGATTTCACAAGTCAGCTCAGATTCTCTGCTAAATTAGCACAGTACCTCACAGAGACCCGTACCGGAGAAGCACACACGCAGGGCAGGGTCCCAGCAATGACTTAGCACGTACTCTATTCCATACTGCAAAAGGAAACTCGTAACGACAGACGCTGGATAAATATCAGTATTAAATTCTGTTTTCCATGGGAAAGCAAGCATGAGGATATCCCTTCAGACTTCATTAACGCTGCACGTTATGCAGCAACAAAAAGCTCCAGGACAGCAATGAGCGCAGAGCGCTCTGCTGCTTACGATGCTCTGCACTTCACAGTTCTCCGCTTCATTCAGTGTTAAGCCCACGATCCAAGAAGAGGGAGCACAGCTGTTCGGTAAAACGGCCGGAACTTCTGACATCCACAACCAAAACTGATACATGAAATGCGGTACTGAGATTTTTAACTTGTATTAACCATGTTCAGAAAAAAAGAAAAAACCCAAAGTGACTATTTTCTATTCAACCACGTGGAAATAAATCACTCCTGGGACGTTATCGAGCCCTTACAGACGTCCCCAGCAGAGCTCCCCACGCACCCTGACAAGCGTCAGGTTGCTGTGAGCAGTCAGCATCGCACACGAGCAGCCCGGCATCACAGCCCTGAGTTCAGGCCACGGAGTGGCCCTGGTAAGGGAAACGGAGAAACGTGGGACACTTCCCTACAGCCGGGCACTCCTCCACATCAGCACGCAGAACCGATAAGGTTCCAAGCTTTTTTTCTCACTCCAATTTCTTCATCAATAACTGATAAGCAGGAAACCGTAACTGTTAAATGAAAGACCCTGCTAATAATTAATAAATCCTTCTATCCATGAACATAAAAAAACAACTAATAAAATCCTTCAGTACTTCATATCTCCCCCTATTCTCAAGCGTATCTTGCCTTTCCATCTGAAAGAAGGTGGAAGGCATTCAATTTACTTGGCAGTAAGCATTGAAGTTCTTCTCACGAGCACCTGGTCAAGCTACCGGTGTTATCGTAGCTTCTGCTGCGTTAGGACCATTAGGCACCAACCACTCCTCTGCTGAATGAGCCTACGAAAAAAAGTTGGCTGTATTTACTTTACTGCCCTCTGAACCTCCGTGTTATCAGCCCTGCCGCAGCCGAGATTCCCCCTTGCTTTATGGCTCCCTCGGATGTCTTCCTGCTAGCGACTCCTCCGTCCCCCCACGCCCGGCAGGGTCCTCGGCGTGGCGGTGCAGGGGGACAGCTCATTATCTGCCGACCCACCTTGCTGCGCCGCATCCGGCGACTTTTATCTGCCCAGGACAGCTGCGTTCGCCCTGTTTGAAGCGAAATGTCAGTCTTCGCTAATGCGCCCAGGCTTACAGCGCTAACGATGCCTCGCCGCTTTGAAGAAAACAACTCAAAGCCTAATTAAAAATTCAGATTCGGTCTCCTACGCGCCGCCGTCCTCCCTGCGCTTCCACCAGGACCTCTCTGTGTCTTTGTGGAATGTTTCACGCTGGAAAAAAAATAAAAATGAATCCAAGTGGAACAGGATGAAAAACTGCTGCAGTCTCGGGCTTTCACACAGCCTTGAAAAAGGCTGGCGTAGCTGGATCCAAACCAAGACATAATCATGTAAACCAGATGAGATTTTACTCCACTGATTTCTACCCTGTAATTATTACTACGAGCACTACTGCCAAATTGCAAAAAGGATCCACTCAAACATTTATCAGCCTTCCTTATTTTTTTTTTCCCTTTTGTATTTCAATTTCACAAGCTGGAATCAACCTGAAAATAAAAGGAAAAAAAAAATGGAAGCCGTTTTCCGTGCTGTCATTTGGGCGAGGGCTCTACATTGTCCGCAGATGCCCAGGTTTCGGACCCAATGCTCGAGGACTTGCTGTGTTTTACACCACTTGCTGCACAAGAACTTCCCCATCACCCACAGATTTATTTGCAAATGCTTATAGAAATCAGGGGGGAAGCATATGAAACCCCAACTTCAGGGGTGGAGAACCACGGTTCTGGTATTTCGACTGGCCTGCAGCGCAGCTTGAGATGGGATCTCTGTCTGCCAAGCTGAACATCCACTGTCACTAACCAGAAGGGCATCCCACTGGAAAAAAAAAAATATTTGTACTCTGCCAGCGTTCTTTTCCAAAGAGATTAAATAAGCAGATGGTTCTTGTGGCTGTGACTCTGTGCCATCACCCAGAAATCTTCAAAGAACGTGGATTTTTCAGAAGGAAGGTGTCACCTCGTCCTCCCCACAGGAACGCCGGGACGTCTCCGCGTTGCTGCACCGTTCAGGTCTGCGTTCAGTCTGGGTGTCTTGAAAAGCATACGGCTGGACGAGGTATTAGCAAAATAAACAGAATCCATTTGCCAGTCAGCCTGCAGAAGCACGTACTGCGCTGTTCGTTATTTTGACATGTCGCTGCATCATCTGAGCAAGTATTAATACGAAAACAAAACAACAAAACCCACCACAGTTAGGGAGCACGGAAAAAAATGGGCAGCGAACCGCTGTCTTCACAGTCAAAACACATTTATTTCTTCCAGCCAACAGACGATGAGAAAGGGCCCTGCTTCCTTCACGGAGTCAGCGTAAAGGATTCGGATGGCAGAGCTGTCTTCAGAAATATTCAAGGCCCTCTGGGCCTATAACTTTTGTTACTATCTGGCTAGAAACATCAGCGTGTATCTTGCAAGTTATAAAAGCACTTAACAGTGCTTTTCATCTTCAAAGCATTGCTTAATCCTTTCAACTCTCACCGAAAGCATTATATCCCCATTTTGTAGGTGGAGATGCTCCCTTGCCCAACGCTAGCAAGAAAGCGCGGTTCAATAGTTCTCACCTTGCGCGCCCCGCGCCGCTCGGAGGGTTAAATCCTGCCAAAACCAAACAAAACGCTCGCAAAAGATCCTACTTCTTTCCTACCTTCACCTCCCAGCCGAAGAATTTGTCTCAACCAGCGACCGACCCGGTAATTTCAACTGAGTCACAGAGCCCGGGCTAAGCCTGGCCAGGTACCGGAGCCGAGGGAAATACCGCTGGTAGACAAGGTCACGACACAGCCCCCATTTTTGCTGTAGTTTTAGCATTTTTTTCTTATTTAGCATTTTTTTTTAATTACCGCTGAAGTCTGCCGCCAAACTGAAACCTGTTCCCGGTAACCATAGGGTCACCGCCACCACGCAGTCTTGCCAACAAAAAGGAGGATAACGGTTCTATGTAATCTCAGGTACCGTACCTGCATCCTGCCGCTGGTGCACGGCCCCGTTTCTTTGCGTGGTTCTCTCCCATCACCCCGACAGGATCCTGCCTGCAGGTGAGCCAGCAGAGCCCACGCCCAGCACAGCGGCGCCTTTCACCGCCCCAGCCCCACTAAAGCTGGGGACACACACCAGTAAGGCACCTGGCCACAAAAAGAAATCTTCCTTTGGATTTCATTTCCCAGGCACTGGGTTACTTCGGTACGGGCGGTTGGGAGCAGTGACGCTGTATCTCAACTTGGCAAACGTCTTCCGCAGTGCTGCGTCGCGTCCATCCACCCGCACGCCAAGCGGAGGCTTCTCCTCCTGCCTCTGTCACCACGCAGCAAGGAACGAAGGGCTGTGGCGTGGCTTCTTCTGCTTAGACTGGAAGCGGCGTTGATGAATTCTGGGGGAAACTTAACCAGATCGCCCCCAGGCAGAAGGACGGGCACGCATTCGCACATACACCAGCCCATGAAAGGAAACGCACGCGGCGTTCAAGCACAGCACTGTCAGCGACTGCAGCTCTTGCAGCACTGTCCTACACAGCGGGAACAGCAATAAATAGGTGCCAGAGAGAAGTCAGGCTACTGATGGACGCCACGTACCACATCTCTCTCCTAGGAGCAGCACCAAGACCTGTAACACCCAGCAGAGGCAGCAGCCCGCACGTCTCCAGCCCAGTGGCGCACGGGGGCTCCCACCCGGCGAACACCGCGCTGCCGCACCGCTGCCCCGCGGTTCTGCACCCTCAGCTGCTCCACGCAGCCCCAGCGAGGAACGAATTCATACCTGCAACCAGAGCACTCGCAGGTACGAGAAAAAGCATTGCTTAGAAGCACCCGTCAGACACTCAGCACACGTCTATAAATAGCTGAGATGCGAGTGCCAAAAACAATTGTCAGGGCGATGCTGGCACCAGAAATCTCTCATCTCGCTCTTCCCGCGGCTTCAGCCGCTATCACAATGCCGACCTACGTGCATCTTGTTCCTCCCAGCGGGGCAGAGTAATGCGATTAGGTTAAAAACACCAAGCTCGCCTTACTGCTGCACTAATTACGTGAAATTCTGGTAAAGGAGAATGCAGGACAGGAGGTAGACACTGTGCAGACGAGAGGGATCTTGTTTATAGCGCTGACTGCTGCTCCAGCAGAAATCCAACACATTCTCCATCTCCCAAACTCATTACACCCTGCCCTTCTTCACAGGCATGTAAGGCTCAGAAATTCGGGTTCTCTCTTACCTCTTCCACTTGCTCCTCTAACGTCTCCTCTGTAGGCTCCACCTCGTCCTCCCTTCCCTCACTTACGGAGGCTCCTTTTACACTTTTTTTCCCAGGCTATTCCCTGAGCTCAGACACACCCCAACCACCCTCTCACCTTCCCTCTCTTTAAGTAAGCACTTCCACCTGCTCCGCCACCCACTGGACGCTTCCTCTCCGACTCAGACCTACCCTTCCTCCACAGCCCTCTCCCACACGCAGGTCCCGTTCCAGCGGCTGGCGACGCTCCTCCTGCCTATCCCCGGGACGTGCAGAGCGGGAGCTGCCACCAAGAAGGACCAAAGCGTGACGGCAGGGTGCGAGAGCAGCGTTCAGTCCTGCTGCTTCCTCCTCGATGATGTATAGGATCGAATAAAACCACAGCTGCCAAGTGTTTGGATATTAACCCCCCTTCGCACTGCCACAGCCACCTGTCTCCTACCTCCCCAGGACATCTCCCCCAGTTTCATCCTGTAATTATCGATGTTTCCCACCTCCCTCCACTCACTCCCTTTGTCCTGCACAGCCGCAGGCACCAACCACCCCTTGTCCCCATTTGGACCTTCCTCCAAAACCAGGGCAACACCCATAGGTTTAGATCCAATGAAAAGCACTAAAGCCCTCTCCCTTCTTCCAAAATCCCACCAGCCTCTCTTATCCATGGGCACAGCCACACCACGGCGAGCACCCGCTTGTGCTCCGATGGTTTCCAACAGCCCCGCACAAGCGGAGGACAGGGGAACTCCGTGCCAGCTACACCCGGCCCCGTCTGGGCAGGCTTAGGCAAATTCTACCCTCAAATCAAGTACGAGCCACGGGCTGCAGTGACACATGTCATAACATTTTTTGTTCTACTGCGGGAGGTCAGCAAAGAAGCTTCTAAAATCGGGGGAGGTTCGTTTCCACCGGTTTTTAATCTTAAACAGCTGTAATAATGTTACAGGAGGGAGCAAAGGACAGGCTGCACATTAGCTTGATGGGAGTTAAGGCAGCCAAAATATTAAGCGTATAAAAATAGAGCTCGGTATGAAAAGGGTTTTCAGAGTTTAACTACCAGTTTCACCGCATTACATTACTTTGGGGCCTTAAATAGCCAGCTAATAGTAAATAAGGCATTTTAACGTTATTTGCATCCCTGCGCGCCGGCATCCAGCTGGTTCCCAGGCCAGGACAAGCGACTCCTAGGGAGATGGGGCTCTCATTGCTGTGCAAGTTGCTTTTTTTTTAAAAAAAAAAAAAGACAATATGCGTTGAAGATGATCGTATTAAGGTGTTTTTAACTGCTGATTTTTTAAAAACATGCCAGGACAGATTCAGCAATACAATTCCACCGCCTTACTTTCCACGAACCAGCACTCCACCATTACAGGATGACACTCCTCTCTTCGGGAGGGGAATACGGCCGTGGGGATGCACAGTGCATGAAGAAAGCGACTTTCCCGTGCTGGGTACATCAATAACCTCCCTCGATACACGAAGCCATCTCAACCCACGTCCTGCCAGCCTCCAGGACGAGAGCGGCGATCCCTCAGGGTTTCCCTGGACAAAACGTGGCCCTGGGAGCCTGCCCCACACAAAGATGCTTCGGAGGTGACAGGAGGGGGCCAGTTTGGAGCAGATAAAAGGCCATTTGGGTAGAGACCCCCGCTGACCGCATCAAAGGGTCTCCCTTTCAGTGAGGGAGGCTTTTTAAAACCGCATTTGCTCCCCCCATGGCAGGGGCCGCCTGGGGGCCGTGGGGAGCCCGGGGGCGACCCGAGGGGCTCGGCCCCTTCCCCTTCTTTTGGGGAACGCAGCGGGGACGGCGGCGAAGCAGCCCCCGGCGGCCCGGGGCCGCACAAAGGGAGGGAAAGTTTGCAAAGAAGGGAAAGGAGCAGGCGAAAGGGAAGAGAATGGAAGAAAAGGGGATCGGGAGGGAAGCGGGGCAGGAGAAGCGGGGCCGGCCGGGCCGTACCTGCATGGTGACGACCCCCAGCTCCTCGGCGGCCAGTTTCCTCATCTGCGCCGCCACAACTTGCGCTTCCTCCAGGATGGCGAACTCCGCCTCGGCGGCGCCCAGCCCGCACAGCAGCGCCAGGCACACGAGGCCCAGCGGCCCCCGGCCCCGCGGGCTGCGGCGGTGGTGGCGGCGGCGGCGGCCCCGGGCGGCTGAGGCGGAGGCGGCCTCCTCCTGCCGCCCTCCGCCCCGCGCCATGCTGCCGCGGCGGGAGGGCAACTTCCCCCCCTTACCCCGGGCCGGGGGGCTCGCTAGGGCCGCGGGGCGGCCGCCATGCGGGGGAAGGGGGACGGGGAAGGGGACGGCGGAGCCGCTGCCCGGCCGGCTGCGGGGAACCCTGCGCGGCGCGGCCCCGCCGCTGAGGGAGAGAGGCGGCGGAGAGCCGCAAACCGCGGAGCAGGGGAGGAGCGGCAGCGGCGGGGCCGGCAGCGGAGTGGCGGCGGGGAGAAGGAGGCGGCCGGGGGCAGCGCTGGGCCGGGCCGGGCCGGGCCGGGCCCCTTCTCCCCTCCCCGCTCCTCCCCTCGGCCGCCGCCTCCCTCCCGCCCGCCCGCGCCGCCTGAGGAGGCCGCGGGGAGCGCGCTGAGGGGCCGCGACCTGGGAAGCCGGCGGGCTTTGTTACTCGCTTTTTATTTGGTTGTTTTTCAAGCAGCGCTGCTCCCCGGGTCAGCGCCGGGCACCCCAGCCCAGGAGGCTGAACGCCAGGCGCTGCGGCACCCTCCAGGCTTAGCTTCGTTAACAGCCCTGACAGAAAACCTCGAGGGTCTGCGCTGTTTTTAAACGCATCTGACCTGCAGCGGCCAAGCGGCCCCAGAACACACTCAGATAACTTTTCCTAAGAGCTGTGGCGGGCCCGTTGTGTCCTGCAGCAGAAATTCCCCCAGTTAACGATTCATCACCATCCACCACCAGACCCGGTGCTCTCGGGCTCTTACTCGTGCCGTGCCTCGTGTAAGCCTTATAGCCGGCTCCTGGTGGATAAAGTATAATCAATACGGCCTTGATATTATTTCCCATAATCATAGAATCCCGGAATGGTTTCGGTTGGGTGGGACCTCAAAGCCCATCCAGTTCCCCCCTGCCCAGCCCAGAGCCCAGTGGCCTTGTTAGGCACTTCCAGGGATGGGGCGTCCACAGCTTCTCTGGGCACAATAAGATCCTATTTTCTAGAAACAGAGTTTCTACCATCTTTACAGATGTTTTGTTGGCAGCTTTGAAACAGCGATTCCCAGGCCCTCTCTTTGTAGGGCTGGAGGTGGGTCAGACCCAAAGCCCTGCTCCCGTGGGTGCCTCCCTGCACCAGGTTCCCCTGGCACCAGGCTTCCACAGGATTCAGCAAACCCCTTTTGTTTGGATTTAATAAATGGAATATAATTCTCACTATACAAATGCCATATCAATTTATCCTTGGCTTTCGTCCTTTTAGGTGATTTATGGGCCTAAAATATTTTTTTACACTTATCCTGAGCAGGAATTGTGGTTTAGGACTAAACCAAAATGACGCCTCTCAAAGCTGCTGTAATCACTGTCTTTTATTTCCATTGCTAAAGTAGCATTAGCTACCTGAAAGACAAGGAATTTTCTTTCCGTCATGCTGAAGCTCTTGGACTTCTGTTGGAATATTTTCCCTGGGCCCAAGAGAGAGAGAGAGTGAGCCAAATTCGCTCTTAGCACCAGTCATTTTCATATTACATTTTATGTTTTTTTTATTAGATTCACTAGTGGGGGACGCAAGGGTTTTAAATTATAGTGAAAAGCCAAGTGGTTTTCAAATATCTTGGCTTCACTACCCACTTTTATTTTTTATTTCATTTCTGACTCTAGCTGCTTGTTTGAAAAGAAAAATCCATCTCTGTAAACTTTGTTATATAAAAAAATATCCCATCAAGGCTACAGCTGGAGCTAAGTCAGTAGCTAGCTGCATTAGCAGCACCACCAAATCTCCGGCTACCCAAGGCACCAAATCCATGCTCCTGATCCTGAAATCCAACATTCATGCTACAGTCTTTTTTTTTTTTTTTTTTTTTTTTAAATTATTTCTTTTTTAACAAACTAACCTCAGGAAATGAATGAGGCAATTGTCCTTCTGCTCCTAGAGCCCCAGGATCCTGCTTACGGCAAGGTAACCAACTGAACAGGTTTTGCATTTTCATACACAACCTAAACTAATTCACCCTGCAGCCCTCGAGGCAAACCTGGGCTGCTCCCGAGTTCCCCTCTGCTCTGTGGCAGCATCGCTGCCTCCCAGCCTGGCCGCCCAGCTCACAGCACAGCCGTGTGCATCCTGTACCCATCACAGTCCCACTTCTAGGTTAGCTTTCACACATCTGAAGTTTTAAAGAAAAATAGGGAACAACTCCCTCCAAAATACCACGGGAAAGAGCCAGGGGGGTGGGATAAGAATATGATACCTAAAAAACCTTTGCTATTCAAATTGTGTGATCGTTAAAGTCACAGCACATCAGCCAAAACTGCCAACGGAGACAATCTGATGCTCTAGCACTCTCTCAAGCCAGGCTACTCTCTATGCATTTATGTGGTTACACAGCTGTGGATTAAATCCGCCTCCTTTTGCCTTAAAATTAGCCTTGGAGAAGAGCGACATGGCCTTGTTGGTGCAGTATTGTCATGGCATGACCAGAAGAGGAGTCCCAGAGAGCAGGAGACTGGAGGGAGAAGAAAAAGTAAGACGCAATCAGGTCTGTGCTGTGCTTCCAGCATTCAGGCATAAATAATTTACCCATTCAGATTTGCAAAAATGAGGCCATGCTAGAAAAAAAAATGTCCTTTTTCTAAACAGCAAGGACAAAATGAACACAGAGTTGAAGTGCTGGGGTATGGGAAGAAGAGGAACATATGTCAGGTGTAAATCCCGGAGCCATGGTGGGAGTAAGTGTTCTCCTGAGAGCAGCATAAGTGGATAGGTTAGTGTATGCCAGGAGGGGTAACAGAACAAGTGCTGGTGCATGTGATAACACCAATGAAAAGCCCTATTTCTGTAGCATACGATTCAAAATGTACTGAGCCAAGGTTTATTAACTGAGTATGTCTCTCTGTAACAATCATGACTTTGTTGATGTATCTTCTGAAGTTCCTTTACTGATAAATATTTAATTTATATTTTCAAAACTGTAATCTAGCTATATATACAAGTACAGATCTGTAAGAATACAGTGTTCTCCTCTGTAGAAAAAAGCAATGTCCTTAGCTTGCTGCACTTGCTTCGCTTTGTAGCAAGTCCCTGCACTCTCCTAGCAAGTCAGGAGCATCGTATGTTGGAAAGGCACGGCCTAATCTCTGGAAAATCTCCCTGAAAGTGGCACTTCTTGGTGATACTGATCTTCACACCTGCAAGCAATACAACACGCACTCCAAAAATTGAAAGGTAGGCAGCATGATCGTCTGGCAGCCCCATGCTTCCTGCCTGATCCTCTCTCCTGGTCCACAGCACTTTTGGGATGGTTCAGCCGGCAAGCTGCATCACGCAAAGGCAGCGGGGTGTCGGTCACTCACCAAGGAGCTGGGAAAGTATTTGTGCCTCTCCTTTCTGACCTTGAAGCAAAAACTAAATTTAATCCTTTTGTATAAATCCAGCTTAAAATAGAGAAAATTTAAGTTTTTATGAGGTTACTGTTGTTTTTTATTTATTTATTTATTTTCTACTATCTGCCTTTTCTATCTCCCAATTTATGTGCTTTTACTCACTTGATTCCTTTTCTACTTGCCTTCTAACCTGAATAAGTTGTCTACAGCTAAGTCAGCAGAGCTTTCCTCATTTTGGTTTTCATGTTTGGTTTCACTCCCCTCCCAGTACATTTTTAAACATTTTCTGCTCTGGAAGTTGTATCTCTGTGTTATTTTTTGATACAGTTCTTACTCTCTCCATAAGTTTGATCTTTGCTTCCTGGTGAAAGTTACTTCTGAACATACCAACATGCTAGGATCAAGTCAAGAGTGGCATTTCTTCCTCTTTGATTTAGCAAGGAAGCTTGCAAGTAGTAATTGATTATTGCATCTGAAATCTGCTTCTCTAAACCTTTTCTGTTTATGCAGATTACAAACTATGTTATACGTCAGAAAGAACTGTCCCTTGAACATCCTTCATTAATTTCTGAGTAGGAGAGCATTTTTGTACCTGTCCTTGTATCCATACTCCTTATACTCATCTATTTCACATGTATCATGTGGCAGGACCAATAAGGCTGTAAACTCCAAGATTTATCTCATAGCCAGTGCAGCCCCTGCCCACCTAATCTGTCATTCCCCGATGGATTACAACCAGTAAAGAAAATGGAAAAAATGCCTTGCACTCCTCCCGCCCCAGCCCGGGTCTGTAAGTGTGCCTGTGAGAGAGTTCTTTCCATAACACCATCATCACCAGATAATATTTTTAATGAAAACCATCACATTATGTAGTTTCTAAGTGTGTGGTGTGGGATTTCAAAGTGAGCATTGTGCCCAGCTGTACAGCTCGGGATGGAAAAAGCCTGATGCTAGCAGCACAGCTAGATCACAGCATTACTGGTGTGGTCTCCTTTCAGGTCAACTAGCTTTCTACTAAATTCTAACTAAAAGATGATGTAAGGAAGAAAATCCCTGCCGTGGGAGGAGGATGGCAGAAGGACAGGGTGGGATGGAAGCTAGAAGCTGATGGAAGGGGCCTGAGGTGCTGGGTACCTGTTCCTGCTGGCCCTGGAATACTCCAACCTCTGGCTGAGAGTCTCTCCTAACTCTGGCAGCCCAATATCCTTGGCATCTGTCCTCTGTCCCCACACCTGGAGCCAGCCCCAACCTGATGAGCAGTCTCAAACCATTGAGAAAGAGGTCAGTGAGTGTTCTACATCGGCTGTACATGTACATATATATACGGACAGAAGTATAGATGCTTCACTTTATCTTTCAAAAACGTAGCTGGTGAAACATCTCCAGCAATAAGGGTATAAAACATCCCATCACAGAATAGTTGTGATATACATACTTATTTAGAGATACACACTATATACGTGTGTGTGCAGTACACACACTGCACATATACAATACCTGGGATAACCTCTTGCAGTGATATGGCACCCAGTTCAGGAGGCAGCTCCACTAAGGAATGATGTGGTTCACCAGATGGTAACCCTGGCAAATTGTGAATGAGAGTCAGACTGCATTTGAAACGTGTTCAAAGAATTCTTGGAATATTAGTGGTTCTGTCCTGAATCAAGACCATGTGAATTATTATCATTTCTCATGCTTATGGATAAAAGGATGTGCCCATGCTGTGAAATAAAGGATGCTGATTTTCTAATTCACATTTCTTGATATCTTCATTCTTCCATGGTTGCTCTCATTCTGTATCATTTTTTTATCTACACACATCTAATGGAAAGATCAAACATGATTAGGAAGACACTATTTATGAGATTATTGCTAAAATCAGAATATTGCGTCACTTGTGCTTTTTTATATTTTTATAATAAGCTGAAAAATATTTCTAAAAATAGCAGCAGATGCCTTCTCTGTTTTTATAAACTTGTTGCCGATTTCAATAACAGCTTGTGCCAGCAGTACCCTGCCTTGGAGCGAGTGCACATTTGCCTCAGCAGCACGTCAGGTTAGACCCACGGGAACCACGCATGAACCTTCACAAGGGTAAAACAGCTATTGGAATAACCAGTCCTGGGTGTCCAAGAGTACAAGGTTGGACCTCATTACATTCAGCATCAGACTTCTTACTGATTATGAGAAAAATATAAGCCTCTTCCTTAGTTATGAGAATCACCGGCTTTCTTTATGCTGTGTGATTCCTGCCGCTTCCAGGCGAAGTCTTAATTCTGCACCAACTTCCCCAGCACTCAGGGAGGGGACTGATGATTTGGATTTTCCGTTGAAATAAAAGGAAATGAAATAAAATGCACTTTAAAGAAATCTAAAATTCCAAGTGAATTATTGCTGTTTGGAAGGTTGTTGGTGCAGGCCTGTGTGAGCCACTGCCCCAGCTCATGCCATCGGCCCTGCAGGGTGAGGACGGTCACACAGACTGCAGGGTGCTGGGGACAAGGACGTATCCAGCTGCTCTGCGACCTCTGTGGTCGCTGCTTGGTTTTCCAACAGTCCACGCATCGAGGGCAGCTGCTTCCACCTTTGGAGCTGCCAGACTCCAGCAAAGACTCACTGATTATACACGAGACATAGATTTTCAGAGACTTGTAATTTGGCTAAATCAGGCTAGGTTTTCAAAGGTATATCAGATGGTATGCTGTCGGCCAGTGTGGCAAGACTTAAACAAGCTCAGCTTTTTTCTTTTCAAGGAAACAACTTTGTTTAGAGTTTTCTATAACACCAGTCTTGGAAGTGGCTGAACCCTTCAGCTTGAATATCTTGGAGTCTACAGCAAAAAATAACTAGAAGCTTTCCAGCACAAATAGAAAAAAAAGAAAAAAAAAAAAAGAAAAAAAAAAAAAAGCTCTGAAAACCTGGATCTTATCCCTGAGAAATGGCAGGCAGCCTTGGGAACAGGCACTGCTACTGGCAATATTTGTAATAATTCTGATAGGCTAATCTCTTTATCTTCCCACTGCATCTCTTCTTTTATCTTCGTGTTGATGTCATGGAATTTGTGGCACCAAAACATTGATTCTTTTCTTTTTCCTTTGGCTTCACTCTCAAAATTAAAGTCACCTCCTTTTTGTTACTTGAAATAAAGTAAAAAATACCGGGATGCCTTCCATGCGCTCCCAGCCTCCCATCTTGTGACAAGGTGCAGATCCCCTCTCTCTTGCCTGGGGGCTGTGTCTTGCCACGGGATTGAGCAGGAGCACAGCAGTGCCCACCACACGGTTATTCCCTGACTGGCAATGAAACCGGCACATACTGGGGAGTGGTGTAAAAGGTGATTTTTTTTTTAGGGCAGAAGAGGGTGACCTCCCACGGGACCAAAAGAGTGTCACTTTGTCACAGGGAGATGAGCTGGACGGAAGTATTTGTGGTGGCGACGGGGAGAACATGAGAGCCGTCCATCTCTCTCCTGTCCCTTGGGAAACAGAATACACCTCAGCTGTCCCTGTGGTGGGGATTCCTTGAGATCCCCGAGCCGAGTCCCCCCCGAAGTGCTGAGCTGGCACTTTACATGCGGTTCTGCACTGCTATTAATATCGTCGGCACCTAGGGCCCAGCCGCATGCAAGGCAGGCTTGTGGGGCAAAGTAATAACTTCTGCTCGGCCTGCTGATAGGGCTTGATGGGGCACTTTGTAAACACGGGCTGACAAGATCCTCGCTCCCAGGAACACGCTCTCTGATTAGGCAAAGGACCAAGCGTGCTCCTGGGAGCAGAGCGGAGTTTAAATCTCTCAGCACCAGCACCTAAACTAAACTTGAGAATGGTTGCAAGCAAGAGCAGGGATTGCTATGCAGTAATAACCTGATCTCTGAAAGGTTCCACCGGCCTTTTTGGACCAGGGACGCAGGCAGTCACGGAGCAGGTACCTGAGGGGTATTTTCATCGTTTGGGATCGTGCATTCAGCAGGACCCAGGTCTTTCTCCATCCCTCAGCCATATTCTGGGAAGTCCTTTCTGAAGTTACGACAGGATGGAGCTCCACTCACCACGCTGAGTGACAGCCCTCTCCGTGGAGCACCATCACCCTTCCAGCCAACAGATCTACTACCAGGTACGTCCCTCAGCAGCAACGACTCCAAGCCTGGCCACTGGGCTCTGCTCCTCTCCTCTGGACTTTACATCCAACAACTATGGATCAGAATATAGTCCCAAGAATGAAGGCCAAAATCCAGGGCTCTTTCCTGCCTCATGAACACCCTCGTCTGTGGCCTGGAGTCATCCCCTTGAGCTCCAGCTCTGCCCCAAAACATCTGGCCCTCCTTAGTGCTTGGCAGCAGGGCCGCGAGAGCATCCTCACCCACACCGCCTGTGCTCCGAAACACCTTGAGCTGGTTACGGTCTCTGAAATTAGGCAGTCAATAAGTGGAATTTTCTTTTATTACATTTTTAGGAATACCTAATGTGCACCTAAGCAAATGCCTAAATTGCACCATCTGTAAGTAGTTACATTCTCACCGTATCCAGTGGTTTGGAATCTGGCCACTCTTAGGGCCTACAGAAGTAACAGAAACGCGTATTCTGGTTTGAGTATCAGCATCTCACAAGATCTGAATGAAAAGGTAGAATCTGCATTCTTCGGGGGAATGTTATCAGAAAGAATCAGTATCAGACTGTGCACAAATAGCAAAATTAAGAAACTCAGTGTAATTGTCTTGGCATTATTTTTTCAGAGTACATTGCTATCTGTTCTTTTGTCAGATTTTTAACTACTTTTTTTATGATCTATCCCCTTTCTTTAAATCCCTCCAAAAATCCCCCCTACAATCTCACCTCCCTACCATGATATATATGACTTTTTTTTTTCTTAGTAGAATTTATTCTTGTAAAATCTTAGACCTTAGTCATCACTGCGAATAGCCAGCATCCCATGGGCAGGGCTGTAAACTCTCCAGAGTCAGGATATAGTCAAGATCATATTTTAACTGAGTAATTAATTTTGCTACCAGTAACAATGAGAGAAATACAGATCTGACAATACAGACTGGAGTGCACCTGAACTGACAGTTTGTAATGTTACAAGACAAAGAAAAAAATTTTTTTCTTTAAAAGATTTTCCATTTTAATGGAAAATAGCAAATAACACACTCACTTTGAACTTTACGTTTTTTGATCAATCAGCTAGAGAAGTCTTCCTGCATTGACAAAAATAAAGAGCCCAGCAGAGAGAATGGTTTTTAAGTCTGCACTCAGAATATAACCATGTATTCTAAACTGCTTAGCCTACCTGTTCATTAAACAGCTTGTTTACAGCCTGGTTAAATAACAGTCAAAACATGCTTCTCTGGTATGCATCCAGAGGATCCAGTCACTTACCTGCTGTTAAAGGATTTTTGTGGAAAAAGCTGTTAAAAGTCACCGTCAATGTTGGTGACAGATTGCACATACAGAAACTCTCTTCTAAAATTCGACGTGTGATTAGATTATATGCTTTTTTTTTTGTACTGTTGCTAATGAAGAAGAGGGGGGGAAGAGTGATTTCTGCACACCTGATTAGCATCGAGCTACTCTGTGTCTCCACAGGTTTTTTTTGGCTTGCTCTTTGTCCGTCACTATTTCTTCTTTGTTACAGCAAGTAACACACGGCTCCAATCCTGCCACTATGTTATTGTATTTGAAGTACACTGATACTCATCTGAAATTCTCCTCTAACCTATGTTAGACACATACATCAGCCATTATATGTTTGAAGCCTGAGTTATTATCTTAAAGACAGTCTTTTAAAATGAAATATATAGGAATACAGTGGAATTGTGTACATTCTGTGAGAACTAAAACCTCACACTACATTGCCTCACTAGAGATCATAAAAAACTGTACTTACTTTCGTCCTATAATACACAAGATTTGCTGAAGAAATCTTTTTGAAGACTGAAGCAGGTATGCCATTTTTTAAATGGAAAGCCAAGAGGGCAAGAAGCAAAATCAGCTCATTCATATCACTTCTTTATCATCGGGGATGTAAAATTGTAGTTTCATGGGAACAAGGACTTAAATCAAAATAAAATTATAATGTTTATTTTTTGTAGCTAAAATAAATTTCAAACTGGGAAGAAGGAATATTTCTGCCTTTGAAGTTCAGCAATGTGCTGTTAAGAAGCCAGGATCTGTATAGCAAATATTTCTTTTCTTTCCTAAATCCATTCTCTGCTCATTCTTTTAATTTGATTATTGACATAATAATCAGGATGCAATTTGATAAATATTTCCAGATATTTCCGCACTGCACAACGCATATGGTCTAGACTTAATTAAAAAACAAAGAGTGAAAAATCCCAGCTGGTTTTCTTTTTCTTCTTCCATCAACAGGATTAGAATACTTATCAGTTGGGCTCTGCCTGCTGATTCTTATCGCAGATTTCAGCTCCCCCACCTAATGAACAGCTGAAATGTGGTAAAGCAATAGACCTTTATTTTCCAGTTATTCACGCCCTTAATATGAAGGCTGAATATAGCACATCTGAAATGCCTCTTGTTGGGCAACTGAATGAAACCTCAGAGAGCGTTATTTGCAGTCCTTCCTACGAGTGAAGATGAAAGTAGGGTCAGAGGGTAGATGAGAATGAGAACATTTTAAAAGGTTCATTTAGTAGATTGGCCAGTAGCAACAAATGTAATAAATACTGTAATCATAGCTTGACTTTGCTCATAATTTCTCCCTGTGTTGGCAGGTTTGGAAAATACACAGTCAAGACAGCATGGTCACTCTGGAGGTGTTTGAAGGCCCTGGAGAATATCCTATTCAAAGGGAAAAGGGAAGATCATCATTAAAGAAAGACAAAAATCTGGCAAAGGCACATTTTTTTTTTAAAGGAGAAAAACAAATACTTGTAATGAGGCCTTTGTTAGAACGTCACTGAACTCATCTAAAGATTTTTCATGGTTTCATTGCAGCAAAAGGACATTCCAAAAAATGTGATATAAGGATAGCTACGTAGTAATGAGATCATAGCTCTTCAGGAAATATTTGGCTATTCCAGGCACTGTTAGCCTTCCTGGGAGGGAATCCATCTATGTATATAGGTTCAGAGTGGCCTGCAATCAGCAGAACATCAATCATCTTTAATGCAAGTGGCAAGACTTGGTCTTGGGGAGCTGCAGCCATGGATGCCTTGTGGGAACCACAGCATCTAGAATGGCTGGGGGTTTGTCTCAACCCCCCTTGAAACACTGGCATGTTTCATAATAAGAGTGTTTGATGAGTGCTACACAGGGCAATGTTCTCCATACATCGATGAAGGTGACCTTCACCCTTACCAAAAGGCAATGGCTAATGCATCCCATTGCTTTAGTACAAGTTGTTATAATGGGCATTTTCAATATGCCTAACTCCACCTAATAGCAAATTAATAGGAAGTTAATATTGCTGCATTGTGAAAACTGGTGGAGAATTTCCACAAAGCCTCTTGAAAATGTATTGCTAATGATTCATCAAAGATAGAGAGATATAAATCATTTACAAAATGCTCCTGATACCCTTGTCAGTTAATTAATCACTTAACAGCACTCCGTAGCCCCTGTATATATTCTGCAGAGCATGTTTGTACCCAACAGTCCTATTGGAAATGACTGTATACTTAAAATGAGAGAAAAGTAGACAAATCCATTCGTCATACTGGATATATATAGCCTGCTGGACTCAAGTGGTTGCAAGGAGCCTGCATTCTTTTGATCATCTTATCACCAATGGCCCTTTAAAATATGATAGACGTGCAGCCATACCTCCTGCTGTTATAAACAAGGCAGAGACAAATGGCTTGCAAATAAAATGGCCTTTTTTAACAACAGCAATGAAAAGATCTCCCAGCAGACCCTTTAGTCGCTTTCCAGTGTGAATGACAAATTAAGATGGGGCCATGGATACAACAGCCTCAGATACATCAGAGCAAATCTACAGATAACAGTCCATCTCTTAGCTGGCGTCTGTTTAGCTCTGACTCCACAGAGACATTAATTCTTTCACTTCTCTTATGTATTATTAAACAATTACGCAAATCTAAATTGCACTTCTATTATAGGAAGAGTATGTGTTAAAATAGAACACGGAGTCAAAGCTGCTCAGATAGCAACATAAAAATATTTCCCTTGCCTACAAACAGTCTCAAATTATTCCAGGTTAAAAAGCCACGTCTATGGTAGAACATTTCATCTTGTGCAAAGTAAATATATTTTAAACAATTATAAAAAAAAAAGGTCAGCTTAAATACATCTTCACCCAGTATAACTAGCTCTGTATTAAGTATTTGCCACAGTGATATCAAATTTATTTTAAATTAGCCAGTTTATGCTGGAACAAACTCGTAAATATTCATACATATCCAGGTTCTTCCTCCTTGCTCATCATTAATCTCAAAAAACAACAACAAAATACCCTCACAAACCCGTGGGCCAGATAACTACTCAAATGGATCTTTTCACTCACTTTAAAATTATAGTAACTTACCCCAGAATTATGATTTCCTCGAATTACTTTTGATTTATTAGTCTAATTATTTTCAGCTTAGCTGTAGAACAGCTTCTCTCTTTTTTCTTGCAGCTATTGTAATAATTTGCTTACTTTTCATTTCTCTTTTGGATTGTCCTTGTAAATAAATTTAAAATAGAACAGAAAACAGATACATTGAAAGTAAAATTCAGCATAATCTGTTAAATTAAGTGACTGTGGTTGCATGGGACCATTGCCTGGCATTCAGAGGTGCTGAGAAAAGGCAGCAAGACAGTACCATCAGTACTTCAGATACTCCTCATCAGTAGTTTCATTTATTTCCGTATGCAGGCTATCCTTAGCTTTACCTAAAGGACTAACATACAGAGATTACATTGGAAATATTGAAAAAATACATAGAAATACTCAAATGGTTATTATTATTATTTTTTTTTTCCCACTGAAGATGAGAAACAAGAAATTGGAACTAATAAAATTAATTCTTGGTCTAAAGTAGATGGTGTTGAGGTGTATCTGTGTACTTATACAGAAGTGTATCCATGCACTTAAACAATGTCTTGACTTGCTGAGCAGAAGCAATTTAGAAATTCAACATTTTTGGCACGTGCAGCGGTAGGCAACTGCAGGAGTCAACCTGAAAGAGAGGCTGGGTGTACATGCAAACAGATGAGTCACTTGGGAGAGATGCTTAAGAGACGTACGCAACAAGATGGGTGCTAAGGAGAATGTGGTGGTCTCAGTCCTGCCCTCATGGAAGGCTGCAGGCCTTTGAGGTGGGACTCTGTCCCCTTGTGCCCAGGAAATCCGGTGTGCAACCAGGCGGGCAGACTAGGGGGTGTAGCATCCCGTCCGCTCCTGCTTTTCATGTTGAAGAAAGAGTCTGTAGAAGGAATAGACACAACAGGGCGGGTGGAAAACTGCCAACGTGGGTCAAGGAGGATATTGTGTCTGAAGAAAGCAAGAATGTGATACAATATATAGTTTGGCAAGAAGTGCAGAAATTGCTTGGATTGAAATAAAAGATAAAAAGACCAAATAAAGGAAGATAGGAAACTATTACAGCCCATCTGGAGCAAATAAAGAAGCAGCCTTGAATATTGGTGCAGATAAAGAGCCCATGGAAAAGTCTCACATTGGCCACTGCAAACTCCTCCTACGTGAGATGCGATGGTGAAACCAGTACAACCCATCCCCACCTTCTCCTCATCCCTGGTTGCTTGTCCCACTGCTGCACTTATTTTGCAGTGCAAAAGCTCATTTGGGCAGGTGAGGAGCCAGCCAAGGCCACGGACACAGGTTAAACTCAGACCACCAGGGGGAAAAATGTGATTTCCACCCTGATCAGCTCCCCCAGATGGCTCAGGCAAGATGGAAGGGAACAAGTTGGCTTAGAACTTGAAGTAAACTCATGCAGACCTAACAAATTGGGGATGCTTTTACTTCCCTGGATGGGAACAATCCAGACCCATCCTGCCAACCCAATAGGCAGGACCGAGAGAGGTGCTTGGCTCACCCACGGCACGTCTGCTGGCTGCGGCTGCCGTGGGAACAAGGGGAAGACCTGCGGTGGCAGAGCCGTGGTGTGAGCAGGAAGCCCCTGCACGCCGGGCAATGGCCCTGGGGCACCCGAAGTGCAAATGCAGCCATGGTGCTTCTGAACTGATGTCAGACATTCAGACAAACTGTTTACATTTTCAAATGCAAAAAAAAATGAATTTCTAATAGCACAAACTTTCAAGTAAACAATGGGAATAAACAGAATGCTGCTTGGAGAAGGGAGCTATGGGAAAAGGCAGGTAGCCAGCACGGGGGGGGGCTCTGGGCGCAGATGTGACGGTGTGAGGACAGCAAGGCTGCAGGTGGGATGCACTGGGGCCTAACGCCCAGCCCTCTCCAAAAATACCTGGCAGTTTCCAAAATACCATGAGCAGATACTGTAAGTGCATTGAAAATATTCAGCTGTAACTTGCACAAGGTCAACGGATAAAAATAGAGAGAACTTCAGGAAGGTGACAGCGGAGGCAGAGTGCGGGAGCATGAGAGGAGAGAAGCTGTTCGTGTTTGGGATCAATGCTGGCACAGAGGACATGCAGGCTACAACTGACTGAGCACATTTGGCTAGGAGGTTGGATGGTCTGTAGCCACCAGGACATGCTATTCTGGACCAGCTGCCCAAAAGGAAGCACAGTGGGAACAAAACCTGACACCCAGCTCAGAAAAGCAGCCGGAAGGTCTGGTGCCTGGCTGAGAAATCCCTCCCAAGCCCCCTGCCCACATTGCTATGGTCCTGGCAGCAAACGGTGGAGCAAATCAAAACCACCAAACACTGCCCCACCACAAAGTAACCACCACACGACACTGGTGTGAGCTGCTTGAGAGCACGGGATCCATTGGGCAAGCTGAAACAAAGCATGTGTGTGCAGGGAAACCAAATGCTAGGGTAGAGCAACTGCTGGGGCAGTGGTGGGTATAGTTCATGATTCTGAGTGATGAATATGAATTTTATTTCTGTTTTGTTTTCTCTATGTTTGGCATTCTGTATTTCAGACCGTCATATTACAGAGAGCTACAAAGTGCTCATTTGGGGTTTTGTAAGCCAGGACAACGCCTTTTTCAGGAAGTGTCCTTTCAAAGCGAGCTTGAACCTTATTCGTGTCGAAAGAAGCCCAAATCCAAACCGAGCACCATGGGGCCAGTGTGGCTCCGTGGCATTTGTGGTCATTCTCCAAATACAGTGAGAACAAATCTCAGCAGGGGTTATCTCATGCTGCCCTCGTCAGCTCCTCCTGCAGGGATTTACATTCCCCACTGCATCCAATGCCCTTCTTCCAGTCCTTCCCCAAGCCACTGCTCCCGCGCCAGCCAAAGGCGGCTGCATCCCAGTGCCAGGGGAAGTTTGCTGCTGCTTTATCCCTTCACCTACCTGTCTGACAGGTGTGGTGTCACAGTTAGCTAATGCACTTAGAGTACTGTAAGATCTTCAGACAGAAGATGTCATAAAAGTGCAAACTGCTATTACTAGCTGGCAGAAAGATTGCGGTTCCTGTTTTGTGGAGGAACCATTATAAATAATGAGCAAAAAGTCCACCTGTATCAAATGCACTTACAAAACAAACCCTAAATTGCTTGAAAATGTTGGTGGGCTCATTAGTCCTGTCAGCTCCTGTTCGTTATTACCTGTTTGAATCCTGGAGCATTTCAAGCCCTCTGCCGTGCGTGGTGCATGGGTGGTGTGTGAGCCTTCAGTCCTGGCTAATAAGGGGCTCGCGTCTGGTGACGTGAAAAGATTGTATTTGCATTAGAGAACGACGATTTGGCTCTAGGAAAGAAAGAAGAAGTGATTGTGACAGACATTTTCATGGCTGTTTTCCATGCAGGGCCCTGAAACAGCGGCGTGGTGATGAGGAGTGGTGGCAGCTCCATGTGGTGGGGGGCCCGACCCCTGCCCCTTCACGAGCCGCTGGCCGTGCCTGGGGCTGTGCTCCTTGAAGTCCATATGCAGGGAGCTCTCGGACTCCGGCTGATAAAGAGCATTCAGAAATTTCTGTGAAAATAAGGTGTAAAAAATTGAAATAGATGACCAAATTTTTAAGATATTGTTAATTACTTTCTCCACTGGGGACGGCAGCTCACTGCCCTGCTGGCTGGCCAGTGCTCGAGCCGCGCTGTCACACCTCCAGCACTCTTGCCAATGCTCCTACCTAGATTAAAGCTGACACGCTTACCCGCTCTACAATTATGGTTCACTTCTTTGTTGTGCAAACACACCTCCACTTTCCAGCTGAGTGCACCGAGGATCCAACCACCGCTGCAGCTGTTTGTGCTGGGGCAGAGCACAGGCGGCAGATCCAGCTGGTTGGATTTCTCAGTGATGAATTGAGGACAGCAACAGTGTGAGTTTGGGGTGAGGAAGATGTGTGGGGACACAAGGGCAGCTGCCCTGCTATGACACAGTGTTTGGAAATTTGTGTGAGACGAGGCAAAGCCGACGTGCTGCGGGCTGCCTTTGGTCTCAGGCCTGCCAAGGGGCGGCAGGACGGGGGCGGCGGCCCCGCGTTCTGGCTTGTCCCGAGCGCTTGCTTCTCCTCCCACCTCCTCTTGCTTTGTGCCAAATCCCCTTTGTTCGATGCCAGAGGTGGGAGAGCTGCTGTTTGTTTAAAATCACCTCCGTTCAAAGGAATGTAGCCTCAAAACCAGTGGAGCCTCAAATCCACACTTCAGCCGCCGGCGTGGGGTCGGCCTGGTTAAATTTGGGCCCTCAGCCCTGCAGAAGGAGTCCTGAGCCTCCCGAGGCTCCGGTGCTGGCCTGCACGTGGAAGGGAAGACCCAAGCCTCCCCTCCCAGCCTCTGGAGGCCCAGCTGCTGGGCCAGCCTGCCCCAGGCCCGACACCGGCTGTCTCCTGGCTCAGAGGCTCTTGTACGGATTAGCTGCAAGACTGGGGTTTCGTGAACGTGCCTCCCCTTTGTTACCCTACCCTCCTTTCTGTCCTTTTTGAACCTTTCACACTCAAGAGGCAACAGTGGGAATTTGGCCACAGCTGGAGCTCCGCGTTCATTGCAAGTGGTTTAACCACAAGCTCGGAAAAAGGGCGAGGAACAAAAGTTCAAAGCGTCCCCACTGCAACGAGGAGCCTCTCCAGCTGCAGTGCACCGAGGGGTTTTGCTGCAGTTCATAATCCAGTGTTATAGCACGTTTGCCCTTTCAAAAGCATCAACTTGAGAACCTGTCCAGTCGGGCCACTTAACTCTCCATTAAGAGGAATGAACAAAGTTCACATTTATCCCACTGTTATTTTAGCTCTCAGCCTGAGCACTTAGCCAGGAAGCATCTCAAGGACTTCAGGAGCTCTGTCAATGTATGCAGAGCCCAGACATATTTTATCTGATGCTCCAAAGTCTTCAGTTGCACCAGTGGATAATTTCACTGATGTGCCAGTTTACTGAGAGGACAATCCAGATCTGTTTAGGTTTTGTGATATTCTAGTAGTAACTTATTTGACTCCTCCAAACATTTTATTTTCCCATGCAGGGACTATTTTCCTTGTTAATTAACCAGCACAGTTACAGCTTCTGCCAAGCTCACCACTCTTACATACATGTGGAAGAGCTGAGCATGAGATCTCTGCCTTGTTACTTGTTTTCAGCTGAGAGCCTGAGCTCTGTTGCTGGAAGCATTTTTCTGGGACAAATATATCCAAAACCTGAAATTACATCCTGGCCTCTGGGAAAAACTCAAAATCTCTTTTTGTCCCTCTGGCTCACCTTGGCTCACAGCCTGCGTTATAAATTGCACTGCTTTGACAGGTAATAAGAACCTGTGCTATCGCTCGGCTGTTCTCCAAAGGCCGAATTTTGCAATTCTTGCTCAAGCAGCACTATCAGAGGTCAAAGAGAATATTGCCCCATTAAGCACTGATTAAACACTGCCGAGGGACCTCAGCTCCTCTGACTGTTTCCAAGCATCAGCAAAGCAAATGTTTCAATCAACTCTTACATGCATGGCGTAGGGTGATAGTGACCATCTGGCAATGTTTACAGCTCCAGATTTTTTTTTATAAAGTGAAATTTTGGTGGTGCAAGAATAAAAAGCAATTAATGCATTTCAATGCAAATCATCTCTTAACCCTCTTTAAAAAGGAGATCTGCACCCCCTCTGCTGGGCTGCTTCTGATATGCAAAGATTTACCTAAAAGCAAATGCCAGATGAAGAGACCAGAACTGACTGTTAGTGTCTAGGCAGAGGAGGAGGGAGCTTTGCAACAGAGATTAACTGCTCATTAGTGCTTTTGAGCCAGGCACAGGCACATTATTGCTATAAAATTCACGGAAGAGCTGTCTGCCAAGCACTAGCAGGAATACTGTACCTGTACGGATGTGGTTCTTCTGTACCCGCACTACTGACAGCAGGAAAGGGGTTCAGAGAAGAGCAGTGGAAATGCTGATGGATTTCTAAAGTGAGACGTACGAGGACAGTTGGGAAATGTTGGCTTTGCTTCGTACAAAAAAGTGAAGACAAATCAAAGACTATAACAGTCCTTGTAGGTTACTTTACCGAAGGCAATTACCAATTGGTTTCCATGTCCTCTAAGCACAAAACTAGAAGAAATTAGCTTAATTCACAGCAAGAGGGATTTATATTAGCTACTTAGAAAAATCATGTGAATATTATGCAATTGAAGGATGGCAGTAGAGGACACAGAGCTTGTGGATCCCATCATGGGTCTGTAAGAGCAGGCGAGGCAGATGCCTGCTGAGGATGATCAATAGCCATTTGTACCTGGCCAGGACCAGGAGAAGGGATTAGATGACACCTCAAGGTCCTTCCTAGGCCCCTTTTTACAGCTCCCTGATTTAACAATAACACACAGTAATTCACAAATCCTGCCAAGCTCAGGAAGGCAGAGGAGGAGGTTGCATGGGACCTCACGAGCATTTCCAACCCAAGCCAGACCCAGGGGCTGAGGGCTGAGTGCTGGGCACACTCCTGTGTCCGGGCAGCCTCTAAACCTCTTGTGAGGTCTCACAGGGGTCTCCCCACCAGGTCTTTCTCAGCATCATGGCTGCTGTTGAAAATTTAAAAACGTGGGGGATAGAATGGACAGACATACACATTCCCCTCCTAGGGCTGTTGTGGTGATTAACTGGATCAATGCCTAGGCAATAACACTACAGAAATGCTAATTGATCTACACACTAATGAATCCATATATATTTCTGCCTGTGCACATATGCACGTACACACATCCTAGGTACTCAGATTGTAAAAATAAACATTCAGACTGAAGGAAATGCCAGAAGTGAGGCTCTGTGCTAGCTCAGCTGAGCCCTGCTGGAGGCAGCTAATTCATATGACACTTTAATTTATATTTTCTCCTCGAAATACCATTGACACATTCAGTACCTAGTTTAGTGCTCATCTAATGAGCAGCCATTTAATAATTTATTCTATTCCCATTGTCAATCCACGCAAACATCACCGAACTCAACACTTCTTTGGTGTGAGAAGAAAGATTTTCCTTGTGGCCTCCCTTGTCATGCTTACTATTAGCTTACTGTGTGCTTCCAAACTGTCACGGGCCCTTCTGCCAGTCCCCTTCAGACCCATACAGTCTGACACTTCCATCTCTCTCAAAAACCTGTCTGGTCCTAATCTGTGTCCATATCCCACCCCTGTTTGCAGAGGCTCATCTTTCCTCTGCATGCCCCGCACAAACCCCATCAGGCAGTCGCTCTCTGCTCCCATCTAAGAAAAAGAACAAAATTTGAACTCCGACAACAACTCAAGCACGTGAAAAACCCTGATATTGGACAAAACCTACGATATGTCGCAGCGAAGTCCTGCCCTGAGAGGAATACACAGGAGCACAGCAGGGATTTCCCTCATCCAGCTTGACCCCGTCTGTGTGCAGGATGCAAACTGCTCGGGTCACCGGGTGCCACTGGGGCCGGACAGGGCTCGCTGCCGCTGCCACACCAGCACAAAGCCCGCACTGACTTGCTAGTGCCTCATTACTGACTTTGCTCCAGATTATGCAAGCCACAGCACTTCATTTAAAGAGAAACTGTCAACGTAATGGTGAATAAATTTGTAAGCTCCGGCTTATTTGTCATTATTTTTGCTCTTTGGCTGTATTTTACATTTCGGTTTAGACAATGGGAACCTTTGAAGTCAGCCTCGGTCCCAGACTCACTGGGCTGAAATAGCTGGGTTTTAAACACTGTGAGGGAGGAAAGTTATTATTTTATATTTTTTCCTTTTGCTATAAAATATAGCTCCTGATCACTGGCTTTGCTTCGCACATATTTGAAATGCAGCCAACGGACAACTGGCGAATTAAATAATCTATGTCTGTTGAGTGCGATGGTGGTTTTAGCTGCCAAATTTGAAGAAAGGAGAAATGAAAAATAACTGTGTTGCATTACTTGATGGTGTGATGTGGTGCCCATGTTCCCAGAATACACAAATATCCCCATGTAAGAAGGCTGCATGGTCGGTAACGGCAGCAGCAACGCTTCCCCTTCAGCAGAGGTCAAGAATAAATGGCGGTTGTGTTTGTACCTAAGCACAGAGCTTTGTGTTTTGAGTATTTATGCTTTATTCTAGTCTTTTTTTTCTGCCACAGTCCCATATTTTGATGCGATAACCGTGTGGGTGTCCTTTTCCAGTCACCACACGCTTGACGTAGGCCCACAGGGGAGGCCACAAGGGCCGGGCACGGTGCTGGATATGCACCACGGGGACATGCAGGAGCCAGAAAGGCTGTGGGGCTGGGGACATGCCTGGTCTAATCTCCACTACTCGTGGGGAAGGGGATTCACCTGACCATGGCCCGAGCACGGCTAGCATGGCCATCAGCCTCGTGGCCATCAGCCTCCCAGCCTCCAGCTCACGTGCCGCAGCCTGGGCACCACGCTGGGCTTTGTTAGAGCCTTTCTTTCCTGTGTTAGCATGGTTATTATTTATTTGAGTACGTATACAGCAATTACAGTCAAGCTAAAATGGTTTTACTTCTAAAGTGTGCTAAGAGCAATTACTCTGTGCATCTACAAAGGGCTTTGATGCTATTATTTGCTCCCTTAGTGGGACACAGATCTTGTATTTTAATCCGGTTCTCTAGTGTAGAACATAATGATGGAAATATCTGGGAGGCACATAAAGATCACACAGCATCGCAACTCGTTCTAAATATTTACAGCACATTTTAGAAAACGTCTTTGTTAGTCAGAATAAATAAAGTTATTTTGTTTACTTGGATAAGAAACCGTGGTTTGCTGACAGATGTGCAGCTGAAGTGTATTTCTGCTTCATAGAAGTTATTATGTGCAAGAAAATAAAACTAGATGATGAATCGCAACTGTCATTGATGATGACAAAAATAATTGAGATCACATTTTGGGTTGGGTGCATCTGCAAGAAAGATGGGGAAAATAAATACAGTGAAGTGCCCTCAGATGTTTTCCTACACAGAGGCACCGGGGCTGAGGCAGCCCGCCAGGCAGGATACAACCCAGCTGATGTGCGGGGTCGGAGCAAGGATCAATGGGACTTCCTTATTGGAAACACAGTTTCCCCACAAGAAGGGAATAATAGCAATCTGCATCCCGTGATCACAGCTATCAACAGCGAGACAATGCCTGTAGGATCAAACCAAACAACTTCCCCCCGTATTTAGATTTAACGGTGCAGATATTCTGTTGGTGTAAAATAGCATTGCTTTGTAAGCACTAACGGCGCTCAGCTAACGTACCTAGCTAAGGATACAGCCCACAGCCCACAGCCAGTGACGTGCTCCCACGGGAGAGGAATGCCGCGTGGGCCGACGAAAGGCCCTGGGACAGTGCCCGCAGAGCAGGCTGAGCGCCGGGGCCCCACCAGGCTGCGGCTCAGCCGGGCGCAGGGCTGCCCTGGGGCTCCCGGCAAGCATCACTCAGAATTTAGAGATGGGAGAAAGGGAGAAAAATACAAATTCATCATGGACAGATGCTGAAATCTACGCTGAAGCGTAGCCAGCTTCCCCACCAAGAGGGCAGCAGAGGTGCTGAGCAAGGCGAGGTGCAAAGCGGCAGATGGAAACCTCGGAAGTTTTGTTTTGCAGGGGTCAAGCAGAGAGCTGCAGAGCTGGAGAAGCTGCTGCTGTGCACAGCCTGCCTCTTCCTACGTGCCTTTGCTGTCTGCTCTCTTCCCAGGCCAGCCTTGCCAGATCTAGGGTTAGATATGTCACAAAGTTATGGTCGGTGTATATAAACCATATGTAAGTGTGTGTAGTGTGCACATGCACATGCACGCTATGTACGAGTATAGACGTACTAGCCTATAATACCCCATTTTGCATTAATACAAACCCAGTGCCTTACATTACTGGCTGCATATGCATGCCTATATAATGCAATTTTCATCATTTAGAAACCCTACCTCTTGCTCCAGCAACTGCTTCTGCAGACGTTTGGTAAATACATAATTAGAAGAAATAATGGGATTGACTCTGGCTCCAACCATTACAAATAAATCCTCTCCAGGAGCTAAAGCCCAACGGCAGGTTTCAGAACAGAGCAGGAGGCACATTGTCCAGTAGACTTCTGCTTTATACAAGCAGGCCAAAATTCAAGGGCAATTTTAACATTACCCTACTGCACGTGCACTGCCCAACCTGCTCAGAACATGCCAGCCAGCGCCGCTGTGCTAACCAGCTGCGCAAACCTCCGCTCGTTATTTCTTCCAGATGCTCCCCTTGTGCAGAGCCTGTCTTTGAACCATTAAACCTCCAGCTCGGGCCATGGCTGCGGGCTGCACCCCTCCCTTTGGTGTTCAATTCCCTGTCGACATGTATTATGCGAGCTCCGAGGGGCCGGCGCTGTTCTGGCCATAGGCAGCGTCCTCAGCACAGCAGCAGGATGAAAGGGCTGATGAATGCAAAGGACAGGAGATGGGGCAACTGGAAAGGATGGGCCGGCATACGGGAAAAGTTAAGTTTTCATTCATCACAACGGCAGCCTGCTGACAACAGCTGTATTTCTGACTCGTGTTCGGCTTTTGCCTTCGCAGGAACAGCCATCGCTGAGCGGCTGCCTTTGGAAATAGCGTTAACAGATGGACGCAGCCTGCATCAGCCCCAGCTGCAAAAGCTGCCAGAGCAACAGCAAAGGGAGGGGTGAGGAACGGACCGGGCAGGGCTGCGGGTGTAGTGCTGAACCGCGTTATTATTCACAGCGAGGGATTCCTGCTGGATTCAGGCACTGAAAATGGTGCCCCATGTCCTGTGTAATCAATATTGCGAATGCATCCCTTGCCTGCCTGTGGTGCGGTGGGCAGAGGAGCTGCCTGAAGGAGCAGAAGAAAGACACAGGACTCCTGTCTGCAGGGAACGCTGGCGCTTTGCTCCCTGTGCTCAGACATCTACAAGTCATCCTTTCCCAATACCTTTGTGCTTGGAGGGAAGAGTTCCCCCAGACTCCCAGTAAATATTATTGCCAAGTCCGCACACGCTGCCAATGAGTTAATTCAGCTGCATCTCTCGTGTGCTTTTAATAAGGCGTTTACAGGCACACTTGCTTTTGGGAATCACTGCACAACGTCACCACAAAATGCTCACGCCGCTCCCAGCCCCATCCCAGCGCGGGGCTGCGGGAGGCTTCGTGCGATAAAACAACCCGGGGGTGCTTCGGGAGGGGGCTCGGGGTCTGCTGTGCCTTCACAAGGCGCCTGCGAGCACGGCAGGGTTTGTAAAGCTCCGTTCTCCGTCTGTGGTTAATGCAAGACAAACCAAGCTGATCTGGTCGGTTCCCTCAGGTGTTTTCTAAGACAAGTCTTGAAATGAGCAGAGACCCCTGGCCTGCAGTTAGCCGGGCTTCTCAAAACCAGCTTCAGTGTCTGGGAAGCGTCTTCCTGGGGAAGAATCAAAAGATGAGAGGAAAATATTTCTAAGCCCAGTTGCATTCCACGGGGGATGATAAATAATACAGATGTTTTGGTATCTTTGGGCTCACAAAGAAGTCATTGATAAAACCAATGGCTTATCTGGCTGTGACTGAGCACGCTCTATCTCTCACGATTTTCCTATGACTGTTCAGAAATAACCTTTCAGATTTGAGGCTGTGTTTATCTGACCCAGAGAAATCAAGGTATATGAGGGACCTGGTGATCTTGTTTTTGGGGGGGTGCAGACCCTCTGGTCAATTGGCACAAGATGTATTTGTAAACACACACCGATGCCGGACTGCCCTCTTTCTTCCCAGACTTAACAACCCCTCAGGGGCTGTGGATGGTTTAGGCAGGCTGATTAAATCTGCCTCAGCACGTCAATGGGATCAGGAAGTTGGCAGCAGCTGCTGGAGGGAACATGTAGCTGCTGTCCTACGCCCCCCTCGCCCCTTCTGCCCCAGACACGCAGCGACGGGCAAGGGCTGGGCAGGACCCCAGCGTGGCTGGGCCTTTGGGGCTTTGCGTCTGGGGATGAAGGACTGCTGCTTGCCTTCGGTCAAACCTCCAGACGAACTCTTGTGCCTCCCCAAATCCCTGCACATCTCCCTTGTTAACTCTTTGGCTGGTGCACCCTCGCTGCAAGCAGCCGCACGCACCAGCAGCGGGTTGGCAGCCCCTTGGCTTCTCGCAAAGCATCCACGCGGGATCTTTCCAGACCTGCCACGTGCAGGCTCCATGCTCATATTCTCTTTGCTTGCAATAAACACAGAGTCTTACGCAGAGCCTGCGTGAATATCCAGCGGGTCTCACTGCAAAGGAAGCCTCTTATGTCAGCCTGAGGTCAAGGCAGAGCTGTTTCCTTCTGCACAGTTTCCAGGGCTTTCAATTTTCCCTCTAACTGAAAAAAATCTTTCCATTTTTTTTTTTTTTTCCTTCTCTTGTGAAAATTATGAAAAGAAACCCAGAAGCCTCGCTGTCAGCCTGTGCATTTTTTTCTCCCTAATGATCAACGTAACCCGTGCATTTCCAGCTTTGATATTTCTGGCTGTTTGCATCTTTGCAGCCTCAAAAATCAGCTTCTTGCCCTCTTGGGCACGTGCACTCTGCCAGCTCTTGCAGGCTGTAATTATAGCAGTAGGAAGAGGTGGTGGGGAAGCTGGTTAATGTCAAGGTCTGCTGGAGGGGAGAGTGATGAATTCAAGCCATCCCCCAACATTAAAGGCTATGGGGTTTTATTCAGAGCTCAAGCCAAGATCCTGACTGAGCTTCAAAAAATGAACACCCCACCTTAACATAATCCAATTTTGAGGTGATTCCCCTGACATCTATGCTGGATAGGGAACAGATCCCAATTTGCCTTCAAGCGATTCGTGCCTTTAGCAAGGCAGAGGTGCCAGCTGTGCCTGGCTGTGGGGGTGCCCCATGTGGTCCGCAGCCACCACCTGCACACCCATGCTGCTGCTCACACTGCAGCCAGATCCTGCTGGAACAGGATATTGTGAACAACAAACAGCTCTTGCTCCCCTGCACCATGCCTGTTGCTACGTCCCAGCCCACAGCCCAAAGAACGTGCGTTGTTCCTGCCTGGGATGCGTGTGCAGAGTACTCAGAAATTCGTGTTCTGCTACAGACGGACGCAACAAGAGGACGCAGGGATCTCGTTTCCAAATTAATTCAGCAGAATTAAACGTGTAACTGCTGGTTACAGGCTGATCAGACAGAGAAACGTGATGTAAGGAAGGGAAGCGACGCTGCTGACAGTGAAGGGTTGGTGAAGGTTGGGAAGACAACTCCCAGGGGAAAATACTGATTGTATTTCAGAGTGCAACTGATAGATTTAATATATGATTATTACAAATTAACCATAAATTGAAACCCAGACAGTTTCCTGTTCACGGGGGTGGAGATGGAATATTAAGTACTTCATGCAATTATGAGGAATTGTTTCCATTTGGCATAAATCATTCTTCGGTCTCCATTATCTGCCCATAAAAAGCGCAAGTGTCTTGGCTTCTCCATATAAATAACTTCCTTTAAAATTACTCTTGCAGGGTCTGTGAGTGATGGGGTAATCCTGTTATGAGATTTTAATGCCAAATTACATATTCAGGCTGGAATGATGCTATTTAAACTACTTTACAGATGAAGAAAGAACATAATCATAGTTTTTCATTTCACACACATTTTCCCCTGTTAGTGCCTAATATCATTTACATAGACAAGGCTGTCAGTTACCGACAATGCCATCAGTGAGCCACGTGTAGTGCTTGAGCTTCTGTGCTATCAGAAATGTTCCTCAGATACACGGGATTACGTTTTGTTATCCCTGCACATATGGAGCGCGATCTGCAGCAGTAAATGGGATGTGAGATATGCCCCTAACCAGGTGACCAGCTGCAAAAACACGGCCAGTTTGTTACACTCCAGCAAACTGTTGCTATAATCAACAGCAATATTTATTCCTTTTCAGCCTATAAAAGCAGAGTTCAGAGTAAAGGTGCCCGGTGAAGATGTGCTGTGCAGAAAAATACGCGGGTGTTCAGGAAAAGGAAAGCGGTGATTTCGGATAAGAGGGCTGCTCCTCAGAGTACTGTACTTCTGTACTAGGGAGCAGAGAAAACAGCATCACGCCCAAGCAGAATTGATTTGCCACCTGCCCCCTCCACAGGTTGGAGCACACAGTTGTTAGAGCTTGGTTTGGGCCAGCCCTAATTCACCTCTCCGGCTGCTGCGGGACACCAGGACAAGAGGCAGTGCCACGCGCTGGGGTCACTCGTTTCTCCGAGGCACTCAGCTTCCTTGGGCATTGCAAGATGGTTTTTGTTCAGGCCAAACTTTCAGACGGAGCCACGCCAGTCTGCTGACAAAATGCGAGTTATTCATGAAGAGTACCCAGACCACGTATGCAGGAGGTATGCAATTACAGCTGGGGTCGGCTGGGATACCGCCGGCATCTGGTTAGGATGGTTAGGAAATACAGAACCAAACCCATATTCATCAGTCACCCTTAATTACCTAGTTTTGGAAGGAGAGAGCATTAAAAAATAAAAAGTGAGATCAAGTTTTGCAATTAATGCTCATCTTTAAAACGTTTTTTTCTGCTGTTACAGCTGTGCCATTTGTGTGTTTTCAGAGGGATGTGCAGAGCAGTCCTGAAGGACTTTCTTTACTAAATATTTTTTCTCTGTATTTCAATGAATGAGAGAGAGAAACTTAATGATTATAATAGTTAAGATGAGGTAGCTGCTCTTGGTTAAATGATCGGAACAGTGAGATGAAACTGATTGACCTGGGTGACTGTTATGGCACGAGCTAATGTGCCTTTAGCTGCTGGCAAATTGTTTTTGCCCTACTTGAATATTCATCAAAAGCAGCTTTGATTCACAAATGACAGAAAATCTACGGGGGCTGGTTTGCTCTACAAATAGATGCAACTAATAATACAGCCTGCTAACAAGTGCGTTAACCAAAGAGCCCCCTTGCCTATCAGAAGGGATAACTGTCCTCTTCTAAAGACCTAAAATTTTAAAACAACACCAATAAAATCACAAATGACCAGGAGATGTCTACACAGATATTTCTTATAGAAAATGTTACGTGGACTTTGCTGTAAGTAGCCTCATAAATAGCTTAAATAACTAGTTGGAACTTATTTCTAAATAGCTTCAGACAGGGTCACATGAATGGTGGTTTCTCAGCGCCCTGCGTTTCCGTGTATTTGGCTGAGTGACAGTACAAAGATCACATCTCGGTTTTCACAGTGGATTACAAATAGCTTACCCAAACCAGAAATGCTTTCAGATCTACAAATGAAAGGTGTATTTAGATAAATCTGCAGGATCTTTGAAATGACAGGCGATAGACCATGACAAAGGATTTCCTTTTCAAGGCTTCAGGTCCCAAACAGATGGAAACCAGTGGAAATTCTTGTGATTGCTCTGCAAGTTTCTGTTTCAGGAGAGAGGAGGAGAAATAATGCTGGCAACATGCGGTTCTCATCAAAAGGCTCAGGAGGCCATGGCAAACCTGATCTAAATATTTAGATGTTAAGCGCAGACCTCAGCAAGGCACAGGGGATGCTTCGAGTTTACGTCACCAGCTCCTGCAGAACTGATCCCAGTTTCTGCTGCTGCAAGTTTCTGGTTTCCAGAATTATACCATACTCTGCAAAGGTGGTTTGGGTGCTTAGAAGCTGGTGTTTTTTAAAGCTTTTTGGTGCTTTTGACAATTTTAAGTATTAAGAATTGCTCTCGTGGGTCTGGCAATCGGTACTTCGGGGCTTGAGGTTTACGAATGCCCTGACCAGGGAAAACTGGGCTGGCCTAAACTTTGAGCACATTTGCCAAGAAAGCTCAGACCCAGCAGGCACGGGAAGTGGGGCCAGCAGGCATTTCCAGCCTGGTACGGGGAGAGCTCTCTTCTCTGCTAAAAACAGGAATTTCCCTTCCGTTCCCCCTGAAATATGCGAGCAGCAAAAACACGTGGCACGACTCAGCTCGTGAATCACCGCGGCGGCGAATTGTTTTAGCAGGGGCAGATGCACTCGGCGGCGTTTGGCTATGAATAGATGGGCTTTAGAGGTGTGTCCCGCAGCCGCTCTGCAGTCTGCACCGAGAAGGCCGGATAATAACTTGTTTGTCTTCCCTGCTGCACTTCTCACAAGCTCTTACTAAAGCAGCAGGCAACAAAAGGGGAATATTTCTGGTAGCGGCGCTGACTGCTTTATTCTGTGGTCTGCGCTTCAGGGACAGAAGGAAAGGTAAACTCGGAAAAATGATCTGGAAGGCAGCTCATCCGCTCAGCTCGTCTGACAATCAGTTTTTCACATAATGGCTCCAAAACTTCTTTCTCCTTATCACCTCTGATTGCATCGTAGATATATCAATTTAACAGAGTTTTAAAACAAGGTTCACGTTCATTAGCCTTCATATTAGACTATTGTGTTCACAATCCATCAGAAAAGTGAGCGTATTTCAAGGCACTGCAACCATTTCAAGGCAAAGGAGCAAAAGCAACGTGCGCTGCTGTCCTTTCAATGCATCGGAGAGGTGCAGGAAGCACGTGAAGTGAAGCAAAGCAACCAAAATCAGCATATTAAAACTCATCCTGATGAGCCTGTCTTCATTACTGAAGGAAGGAAAGCAGTGGAATGAAATAAAACGTGACATTATGTTCTTTAAAGTGTTAACAAATTGCTGCATGCTATTAAAAGCTGATCGTGAGATGTTTTTGCGTGCAAGAGCTGGATCAGCACCCTGATGGGGCAGCATCCTCTAGCCTTTGCACACTAACTCGCTAAAATGGCTCTGATCCGTGCAGATTTCTACACTGGAGGTAGAGTAAAATCTAGACCAGAGGTTTCCCTTGTCTAGATAAGATTTTCTCTTGCATGATTTAAATGAACGTGACATATAGGTGCTAAGATGGAAAGTCACCTTACTGTACCCCCAGGGCTGGCCTGTTTACATTTACATGTATGGAGAACAAGGGAAGGACCAAAAAAAAAAAAACTCAAACCAAACCAAATAGTAAGATGTCAGTAAAATGTAGACGAGTTCAGCCTTTTCTTTTCAAGCTCACGATGGAGGGATCACATTGGATGAGTGGAAAAAACAGAACAGAACAAAACATCCCTTCCTTTCTCTTCCCTGTGGTGTAAGCCAGGCAGAGGAAAGATGACTCCAGGAAGCCAAAGTCCCTTCTTCATGGCCAAATAGCTTTCTGTGCAGGAAGGCAGAGGTTGCTGGTGAAGATCTGGGATATTTCCCAAATAGGGAAGGTCTGTAGGGTGCCTCTCAAGAAAATACTGACCAGGTAGTGGGGGCCATAACCGATTAGATTGGTTAGATAATCCTCCTCCTTCGCCCCGGCCTGCTCCTTGCTGTGGTGCTCTAGAAAAAGCAGCTGGGCTTCCTTACTTCTTAGATCTTGAAAAGGTGGCACAGGAATGTCTCTGTTCCTTGTGTTTCCTCATCTCCGAGCTGTTTTTTCCTGTGCCTCTCGCTTTAACGCTGCCCCTTACAACGGCCATTCCAGAAATCCCTGCCTCCCACCCAGGGGGCTGCTGATAACCCAGATGAGAAGCCCTAGCAGCACCAGGGACTTGGACTGGAAGCAGCAGAGCTTCCTGCTGGGAGCTGTGGAGGAACCTGGGGTGCCTGCTGACTTCTGCTGCAGCTGGGCCAGGACAGCACAGCACAGTTCTGGGCCTCACAGCTCCGTTTTTGGGTCGACAGCCCTCTTCTCGCTGCCACGAGAAGGTTGACTGAAGCCCCTCTCCATTTCCAGCTTTCAGAGCACATCTGGGCACAATCTGGCTCTCCTTTAACTCCACTGGACTTCAGCTGCTGATTTCACAAAGGAGAAGTCTGTGCTTTGTCATCTACTTCTGGGCACAGGAAGATGTTCTGTTCGTCTTGAGAGACAGAGGCGCATCCTTCAAAACAGAGAGCCAGCGCTGGCACCGCTCCCCCCGGCTAACGCGAACACATCCACTTACACCAATTAGGATCCAGTTACTGCAACGCCATCCACCAGCGCGTTTTAAAAATAGCGTGCCATTAGGTAGAGCCTAGCTTCGCATGCATTAGTATCATTGCACAGAAAAGGAGCCCGAGAGGTTTAAATATTTAATTGCTCACCCCCCTCCCTTTTTATTTTAGCCTTATACAGGAAGGGAAAATTTACTGTGAGACGGAGGTTGTCTTCTATAAGAAATGAAGCTCTTGTGGTACATCAAAAACGGGTACATCAACTCACTTTTAAAGCCTCATTTCTGCAGATAAAATAATGGAAAAGGAGAAAGTTTGCAGATTTCACAAGTGTCTCCAAGTCAAAACAGCGATGTTCATGTACAGATAACAGTGCTGCGCTTTTCATCCACAGCTGCTGAGGAACCCTGAGATGTCAAAGCGATGATCACGGCCTGCGTTTGGGGAAAACACCGCACAGAGAAGCGAGGCACCTTGCACGGCACTCCTGGCCCCTGGCTGAACCAGGAAAGGAGCTTTCATCTTCCCAGCCCCACACTTTCCCCTCTGAGCCTTTTCCTTACATAGAGGAGAAGAATTTTTTCCATTTTCTCCAGCCACGTTACTCCCTGAGATGGAAGCAGTGCTGAATGGTGCCAGCAGGTTTTACGTCACGAGCTCTGGGAGCGTGTGATCTGGGATTGCTCAGTGGAGCTTCTGCCTCCAGAACTGGCCTGTGGGCAGAGCAGAAGCAGCGTACGGTGAAAAAAGATGCACAGCCCGCAGGGACGGTGCTGATTTGCAGCTAGCAGCCCCCTTGGACCCGAACGGTTTGGGGCAGGATGCTGCAACTCCACCTATCTGTATTTGTCTGCTAACTGGAGCGTGGCAACCCCTCAACGCGGTAACTGGCAACGGACTGTGCCTGCCAAATTTAAAGCAGATTCGCTAACAATTTGGGTGAAGCTTAAATAGGTTTTCTCAGTAAATTACTTATATTTGAATTTTTCTTCACTTTTCTTTCCACTGTAGGCAAAAACACTGCAATATCATTCACATTTTAAATGTTTTCCAACTGCGTGTGAGGCTTTGTCATGAACAATGATCCCCTGGCTGTTGGCACCCAGCAACAGCTCGACTCACAGCTCTTCTTTGACTGCCAGTGGTGTACTCCGTAGAGAAAGGGGAAACAGCTGCCAAATTGGTCTCCACTCTTAATTTACCCAGCATCATTCTCGTTTTCTATTTAGAGCCACAGCCTGGAAGCTATTAACCTCCAAGTTCTGTTACACAATAACTTGAAATAATCCTTTGGGTTTTGCTCAGATACGACTTGGGGTGTCAGAAGCAGCAGGGCTGTTGGAGGCTGCCGTCCGTTCCTGTAGGTAGGGTTTAGGAAATGGTATCCACCCCTTCCAGGGACTGTGAGTGAATTCACCTCTTATGACCTAGCTGCAGAGACAATGCTTTTCCTAGTAAAGCATGTGATGTTTTTCTATGCATTGTCAGTGGAAATTGAAGCTTTCACTTTAGTTTGGGACTTGTGAGAATTAATGAAGTTTTACTTAAAATCAATTTACAATGGTGGGCGAGGACAAAAACATGTTGGATTCGGCGCAGCACGAAGAATACCTGCCCCGAGGAGATGCTTTTGCTTGTCTTTGCTCCTGCATTTTTTCTTTTATTTCACTAATCAATCACCTACGGCCATTATGTCAGCTCGGCTCCTTCTGGCATACATCCCCTGGTATAATTATGGGTATGAATGGGTGATCTGGGTGTTGTCTCTGGAGCCTGGCCTTTCTTTCCCATTGTATGCGCCTTCCTCCCTTGCCGACAGCTGATCAGACAGTGGTGTGGAATGCGCTATTTAATTTCTCTGCAATGAATCCACCAGCTCTGCCCTGTCATTGCAATTAGTCATACCCTCTCGGGGCATTATAATCCTCACATATCACATCTCACCAAGTCGTTCCTATAGTGTTAGGAACAAAGCTCACTCACAAAAAAAATCACGAGAAGAGAAGCATCCAGAGGAAGTTACTGCGGGGTGCTGTGTTTGGCGAGAATCACCTCAAATAGCAATTTGATCTAATGCTAACCTACGGTTAGAAATTAAGAATGTGCTGGTGCCTTTTGTGAATGCAGGACTGTGCCTCTCGAGGCAAGGTGAAAACCTTCCTCTGCCTGCTCTGAGCTGGGCACAAGGTCTGAGCTGTCAACAGGTTGTTGTCAACAGTGCCCACCTGCGAGAGAGGCTCCTGCACCTCATCCCAGTCAGAGTAAGCACAAATTAATTTCACATCACTGTATATCCAGCTATGCCTTACCATGCAGACTCGATCCACGCTGCCTAACACTAAACTGAAAGCAAGAGCAGTCAAAGTCAAGGCTGACCTCAACTCACAGAACCTAGCAGTTTCCTCCTCCAAAGGCTGCAGCTGTAGGTATGCTCAGGGGCACTTTGCAGCCCCTGGTACTTCCAGGACCATTTAATTCTTCAGACCTTAGCAACATACTGAATGCTACTAGATTATTTAATCTGTGTCTGCACTGAACTTTAATACCTACTCATCTGACCACTGAAAGTGGGAAAATTGGCATCTGTTAGCTGTGGGAATGTAGATTATGGTTCATCACAGAGTTTTAGCCCAGAAAATGACAAGGGTAATACTTATCACAAACCACCACACACAGTAACGACAGGCAGCTGTTGCGGTAATAAGAGAGCAATCAATAATTCATTTGATATTCCTTGTGCAATTAATCATGATAAATTAACGTGGCTTTAATGTGGCACTAACAAGCATTTCCTGGGCTCTCCGATGTAATTTAACAATTAATGTGCCATCATTTTAAATTGCAGCTGTCCTTACTCTGCAGACACACGGAAATCATCAGAGCCACAATATCCAACAGAGACGGGATAATAGTTGGAAAGCTTTCAAAGACTTGGGTTCTGGGAGGCTCATCTGCCCAGCTATGAGCATTTTGGTTTTGTCCCCCACCCTCCTCCAAAACTATTTAGGATTATTTCTGCCTTCAGGGCAGAACAACATTGCTTGCACCCAAGGAAGTCTGATCATGTATTTGCTGATACTATTTTTTCATTAACTACAAGAAGTGTATGTGTTCAGGTTATTTAAACCACTCAGATACATTGAAGGAACAGTATTAGTTACATCCAAGAGATGATTAAATACAGACTAAAGCTAGATAGAGTAATTTTGAATTTGTTCTTAATTCACCCACTGAAAGGCTCCATTTTTATTCATTTACACCAAGCTCCACAGAGAAAAGCTTTTTAGCCCTCTCTGTGTTTAGAACTGCTAAACTCGCCAGATTAAAAGATAAAGAGCGCTAAAAAGATACTGGCGCTAAAAAACAAATTCAGGATGACTGACTGGGTCATCACGAGGATGTTGTTGTCATGAGAATGGGGGATGCTATTCTCAGAAAAATGAAATTAAACATAGTGCCTGCCTACCTACTCATATCCCAAAACATGGGGCTGTATAAGGCCATGTGGCTTCAGCAGAGCATCCGAGAATTATCCCCTGGCTATCTCTTTTGGAAACTGAAAGTCTCCAAAATCCCTGACTGAACACTGCAGAAAAGCAGCATGCAAGGGGTGACGTGTGCCCTTACAGTTGGCACTCAGAGCAGCTGGGAGAGAGGGGCAAGACAGGGCTGATGATGCTGGCAGTAACTCCCCACAGGCTGGGCTTCACTTTACGACAAATCTTGCAATGTTTAGGGCTATTCACACCAACAATCAACACAATGGGGAACCTGGCCACAAGACTTTAGTTTCTTATTTTATTTTCTATTAAAAAATAATAATAAAAAAAATAGGCAGCCTAACTTTAGCATAAAGCACTTTGCCTTTGGGCAGCAATCTCATTAAGAATTTGTTCGCACCTCTTTCTTATGCTTAGAGTCAAATGAAAGATGTGTTTGATTTAGCTGCTTTGCAAACAACTCATAAACTTCTGCCATTCTTTCCCCTCCTTTTCAAGTGCTATCTTTTTGTCCTTGGATGCTCTAAATTATTAACATATTTTACAGTGTGCTCAAGATAAAAGAGATCTTTCAACTCTCATTCTCTCACCCCTTGGCTGAGCCAGTCACGTTGTTTCTCAATGGATACCTTTGATCAACCTGCTTGTTGGATGTTAAACCGCAGGACACCCCTAGTGAGAAAAGAAACCGGAGGAAGCCTTTCAGCAATCCCTTACCGTCAGAATTTTCTGCTGATCTATGGCAGCACTTTGAAGTCACCCCAGCTTACGGTGAGGTTCTGAGAGAGGTCACCCTTAATGTAAAGAAAAGCATAATTATAAAAGGAGCACATGATTGTTACAAACATCTTATAAAACTAGAGTACACATAGCCATGTGTATTACTTTGCCTATCAGTGGAAGTTGCTCGCAGGGGTAATAAATCGTTTATTGACTTGACCCCCAGGCTGGTGTCACTACGAACAAGGTCCTCTGTACTTCACTAACCCTTTCTGACCTATTTTTCAGCCTGTCCTTAACATGAAATGTCATTGTAATACAGTTGCACAGAGCAAGTAATATCATCTCTATGTAACCCTGCAGCTATTCACAGGATTGTTTAGGGAATGCTATTCAGAACAAGGCTAGCACAGTGCTAGAAAGTACAGCAGTCAGGAGACAAAACACCTTCAGCTGTGTGTGTGTCTCCTCCCAGCACTGTGATCTGTATCACAGACTGAAGACAGCATACTCTTTGCTATATTTCTGTGCTAATTTGCAGACATACATTTGATGCTGTGCAACAACAGGGCAAGATACCCCTGCAGAAATAAGATGGATTCCCGCTGTCCCACTGGCGTGCCCTTCGTTGTGGCAGCCAGGAGTTGTGTGTGTGTCCCTCAGCAGCACTTCACAGCACTCACCAGCACTGTTTCCAGCACCCAGTCCTTCAGGCATGGTGTTTTCTGAGGGCTGTGTGGCACATTGACGTTTACCGCTTGTAGGAGATGGCACCAAGTCACCCTAACTTCTACCAGCGCGCTGCAGGTGAGCACGCAGGCCGGGAGCTCCCGGAGAAAGCAGAGCGCACACAGCAAAACGACACTCATGCACATGGAGCCGACTCCTTTGGCAATGTGTTTTGAAGGGACTTAACCCCCCTGCGGTAAGCCCGTAGGTCGCCCCCCGAAAGGCCGGGGAGCGCCGAGGGCCGCCGGGCAGCTGGGTGCCGCCGACCCGAGGCCCTGAGGCCGGCCTAGGCCCGGCGCGGCCCTGCGGTGCCACCCAGCGGAGCGGGGCTGCAGTGGCGGGGCCAGGGCCGCCCGGGTTCCACCGGTACCCCAAAACAGGTCCCGGGAGGAACTGCGGATCAATTCGTTTTACTTCGTGCGTTTGATAAATGGCGAGCGAACAGCCTCCTCCCTTAGGGGGACCGCCGCGAGCGCTGCGCCGCCTTTCCTCGCAGCAGACGCAGGCAGGTTGAAGAGGCAAAGGTCACAGATAAGAGCCCATAAAGAAGTGTGAAATTTAAAGGACTGCAGTTCAGTGTCTCATTACCCTGCACACAGGAAAATCTGGAGCTGGATTTTCATTAGAAAAGCTGTGAGACATTTGTAGCTGCAGATAATTTTCCACACATGGTCAATAGGATTAAGTGATATCATCTGCATCCACAGGCTGAAGTACAAGCTACAGTTCCAGTCAGATACTGCTTGCATTCCCAACTGCGAACAGTTTCTAGAAAGGCACCAAATATACAGCACGGTGCCCTTCCGTGCCTTCAGACGCCTGTATGACAGAGCTAATGCCTATCCAGACCCACCGCATGTTCAGCGCCAGCTATCGTGAATGCCATTTTTAGGTCAAGAATGATGATTTTTTCCAGATGTACAGGTATAAATCTCTACAGGATGCAGCTTTGTCCCTTGTTTACCAAACCTTGTTACCTTGTTTAGTTATTTTCCTTGCTCAAACTAAGCGGATGTCACAAATCAGAGACTGTGATGCACACAAGGTATCGCAATGCCTCATATTTCAAGGCCAGCGTGAGAATTTTTTTTTAGAAAAGTGAATTTATTGACAAGCTCCAAGGGTCCTGCTTTGTTTGAGAAATACCGCAATCTTTTCAGAGCATGAAAAGCATGCTGTGAACATTTGAGCACGTCAAAGAAGCATACTCTGTACCTTTACTGCCCTCACAGACAGGAGAGGTCAAATGAGAAAGAAGTCTTAGGAAGGTGAAATGACTTGATCACGGTCACATCGTAGCAGCACAGCTGTGGAGAGATGACAGGTTATCTATTCTTCAGTCCTGTGCTCTCTTCTTAAAGACTGCAGTGCCTACAGGCATGGCTGTATATAGGGTTGATACAGTTTTCAATGTTATTGTTCTTTCAGGACCATCCTCGTGGTCATAAAAATCCCAAGATGCCTGTTAGTGAGAAGAAATGTCATGTGTGTTACACACACACAGCCCTGGCCGTGGAATGGGGTTGTTTTATGACAGCTGCTCCGCTTGCCTGCTGTGTCAGCTTGGGAACAGGTTTCAGAGGTCTGACATTCTTATCTTTTTATCTCTAGATATTCCGCTAAGAATTATTTTTGCAGTTTAATTACACAACCAACATTTCTAATGGATTATTACACCATAGTACTCTCATCTGTCATCATAATGCTCCAGTCCTAAGGTTTGTTTTTTTCCCTGGGACACAGCGTACAAGTATTAAAGCACACTTACATCTCTCATTAGGCAGCGTACAGATGTATGAAGAAGCCAGTGCCTTGAAGACTGTAAAAGTGTTTCTTTTGTATTCTCAGAGATCTGTGAATGTGATCATGTGGACTTTGTAACCGCACGGCTCTGGCTTACTTAATGAGTGTACCAGGCTGCCTCTTGAAACCTGAGCCTGGATCCAAGCTGTAGGAATCTCTACTGTCCTGTCTACCTACATGTCATTTGCCCTTTCTATAGGTCTAAACACAGCTGTGTTAATTACTTAGTGATGGCTACAGCTGACAAGCCCAGCAGAGATAAGAGATGAGTATATTTTTTTTTTTTTTCAGAAAAATAAGTTTTTTGTTTGTTTGTTTGTTTGTTTTCAGAAAATAACAATAAGCCACATTCACACATTTCATGTACAGTACACAGACCAAAAGAACACAAGATCTAATTTAACGCTGGAGTGCAAAAATAACATTATTAGTTTTTCAGTTCTGAATACAAACATAGACTGATTCTGAAACAAGCAACGGCATCTTCTTGCTCAACAGATATTTTGTTCTGTGCATTCAAAACTAGATGTTTCTTCATAGGATTGCCTACATCTGTCAGTGCTGTAGTACCAGCAGAGGCTACAATACCTAAACACACCGAGCTATTTAGGTAATAAGATTCAAAAAATTACAGCAACAAACCACCAAGGACTAGGGGAGGGCATAAATCCTGATAAAATGCCAGGCCTGCATGCACAGAACAGATCCTTATTCCATTCCTAACCGAAGCACCATGCTGAAAAACAAATAAACAAACAAACCAAGCAGTGAACTGAAAATTTGCCTGGTAGGAATTGTAATATATATATATATATATCCTGAGATATTTAAATAATAAAGGACTTATCATTACATGCAGCCTCTCTGATTTAATCACTTAATCTTTTTGTTAGACAGAGAGTTAGTCCAAGCTACTAGATTATCCTCTTCCCTCTCCCATCATTTTTCTTGCTTGTCATGACCATCTTCATCAGCTGTTTGTCTTTCTGACAGGAGGTGAGGCACATTTGTGGTTTGAAACAAGAAAGATTAATAATGGCTGAAGGAAATGAAGGGCAGCAGGATGAGTAGAAAGGATGCTTCTAAAGCAAGCCAAAACATATTTTTTATTTTAAATGCAGGCCCGGATTTGTCATAATACATGAAATGCATCTGCTGGAAATACACACGGAACAAGCAGATTCACATGCACTATAAATAGAGAAATATTTGTATAACAAGTTGCAGAATAATGTAATAAACTACACTTTTTCATCTGTCTGACAGTTCTGAAATCTGACCACTAATCCATTTAAACTCAAACTTCATTTGTTCTTCCAAACTATTTTGGACAACTGCTTTTCAACCTGTCAAAAATAAAGTTTCTTTCTATCTGAGGCTCTGACTATAACAATGTTCTGTTCTGAATGAGTGAAATATCCTTTCTACCGCTCCCAGCATTATCAATATTAACGATTCTGTCAGCAGGATTCCTATTTGCTCTTTTATGGCTCTAGGACTCTGCTGTGTTAACAGTATTATAATTTGTTTTTGTCAGTTAAGTAAGCCCATATGTCTCTAATACAAACAAGGAACAGATTTATTGAGAAAATGGTGCTATTTTTAAACATTTTTCTGACTAATTTGCAGCCAGTTAGTGATGTCATCTACTTCGAATGCTAAAAAATCACAATGCTCCAAACCACTAAACTCTTGCTTTGTATACTATTCTGAAAAAAAAAAGAAAAAAAAAAAAAAAAGAGCTTAGCAAATGTATTTTTCACACGCAAAACATGTGGTTAAATGCTTCAGGTTGTGAAGAATGGCCCATACTCCCATGAAGTACATGTAAGGATTTTCCTTCTGAGGTACTGACAAAAACATCGGTTTCAATGTGTCACCTATTTTCTTTCCAAGCCCAGGCCTGGTAATGAAAACAGTTAGGCTTATAAGGGAAAAAGCAATTATAAGACAGCGTAATCAAGCTGCAGAGTTCACTGCTCAGTCATGTGTTCTCAATAAACAGCTTCCCCTGCCTGCTGTACTGTCAGCCCCTAGTCCTGCCCCTCTCTTACTGAGCATGGAGGGTTCAAGCTGCACTGACTGTGGTGCAGGATTTTACAGAAGGCTTTTTTTATTATTATTATTTTGTTCTCTGCAGTCAAAGGTTTGTCATTTCAGTAGATCTCCATGTGGCTGCAGCTCCTCACAGCTATAGCCAGGAGGCTGCTAGTTGATTTTGATTTAGAGATAGAGAATTTAGAGATTGAGGAATCCGAAACAAACAAATTTAATGTAGTACTGTTCGGGCCTCTGATGATCTGACATCTTAGCAATCTTAGTAATCATTATTTTTGAAAAATAATGGGGTCAACACAAATTGTATCAAAAATCCTATGAAGACTGTCAGCAGACAGGGATACATTTTGGAGAGCCATTAACAGTGCTCCCATAAAGTAATAAATATTTAAAACCAATGTGCAACAGCTGTACTTCAACAGCACCTCTTCCTAACTACTTTACATCTGTTCTTTTTTCTCTCTTGGAAAATGAAAAAAACATAATAAATAAAACCTTATGCTAATAAAAGCATGAAACCTCCTGACTTCAGATCCGTAGAACCCAATTCTTCTTTCATTTGTATTACTTCTATTTCGGTAAGTCTTCTACAGGTTTTAGTTAAGTCGATCCTGATTTCCTTCAGTTAGTAGGGAAAAACATAACCTACAAACTCGGGTAAAAATATGATCTGTTGCTTGGCTTAGGGCAGGCTGCTGCTCAACCCTCACTGAAGAAAAGTTCATCTATTGTTCACATTTACACTCCTCAGTAGGTTAAAAATAAATAAATTACCTGTGACCATATGCTGGGGATCTTCATGTGTATTTACAGTGACATTGATTTTCTTCCATAAAGTTTTGTTCTGTCCATAATTGCCAACATGATTTTTTTCCCTTGATAGAAGCACAGTTAAATCCACAAATGACAACACTGAAATTCTTCATTCAAGACTCCCAATATCATTAAACTACAATGAAGTTGTGGCAGATTCACAATGGGGAAAGAAAGAGTGGAAAATGTCATGCATATTTGTAGGAAAGATTAATTTATGTGGTACAGACTCTACCTGATGGGTGGTTTGCTGGCTCTATTTTCCTCATTCTAAGCACTCCTCTAGTGGTTTGTTTCCTTCACGTTCCGATGAGTTGAGAGATGATAACATTGCATCTGTAAGCAAAAATATGTCTTGATAGGCAAAATTAATTTTGTATACGCTTGCTTAAGACAATTTTATATAAAAGTCATTTCAAACCAGTGCTTACTAAATGCATTTGGAGGCAGAGCTGTGGGAGTTGTCGGAAGGAATGTGTCGGATTTTCGGATTGCTCTTTGTTCGTGAACCAAACTTGAGGGGACACGCACGTGCACTTGTTTTGACCAGGATGTCATTCCTGTTGACATCTCTGTATCTTGATGTGTCTAAACTCAGGAAAAAAAAAAAAAAACCCTCCTTCCTCTTCTGTGCTCGGCTTTATCCCCTCTCTTTGGTCTTGGAGATCAAAGTTCACGCTCGAGTCAAAGCGGAGAATTAGACTATCACATCCCAGATCCTGGGCCAGCAATGCAGCACAAATACAGGTCTCTTACTCTGATCTCCTCCTAAGAACATTTTTTAAATGAGAAACCTCTGGAAGATGCAAAAGCCACCTGACTGAGCAGCTGTAGCAAATAAAGGGCTGAAAACGACACAGGCCTTAGAGGCTTTATCCTGTGAAGTGCTGAGAACTTTGACCCAGCCCCAGAGCACCACTAATTGCACAGCAAACTCTGCAGGTGCTGTGAAGGCACTCTGAAGTTAAGAGGTTGGAGACAATACCTAGTTGTCCATTTTGAAGATAATTATTCAGTAAGGACCTTGCTGGTTCCTTTCAGTACCGAGTCTCAAAAAAAATACAAAATCGGTTGAAATTACTTACGTGCTGTGAAAGAAGAGAAATGTAAAAGGGTACCAAGAAAACAAACAAACAAACAAACAAACAAAAAGGCAAGAAATGTAACCTATTATTTAAAAAAAAAAAAATGATAAAGCATTTGTGCATGCAGCTTTGTTTCTGTCACTTGAAACTGTCCTTGGACTTGCCACATCCATCCCAGTTTTAGCAAACAAAACAATCTCTTTTTCTATTTTAAATCTGACAAACAAAAAGCACAAGTCTGAAAGGCAGTGGTGTACTAGGGATGAAACAGAACAAAAGAGGGATTAAATACAATTCTTAACAATCGCTCATGTCCTCCACTTTCACTCCCTTGAGTAAAATATTACTCTTCAGTTTGACTTCTCAATGCTTCTCCCATGCTGGGTCAAAATATAACTGGGACTGGTAGAGAGAACTGTTGTAAAAGAAAAAAAAAAAACAGAGAATAATATCCTTTAAAACACAGGCCAGACCAATATCTTGTCTAATACCTGTCACTCTGCCTTGGCTTTTAGAGGTTATTTATTATGTTCACACTTCCTGGAACATTCATGAATTATTTGTAGTGCGGGGAAATGGTTCCTAAATACACTGCTGTTAGTCAGATGTTTAATTTCTCTCTCAAGAAACAAACCCGAGCAGTCATCAAAATAGAGCATCTGGTTGCATCTCGTGGCGTTCTCTCTCCAGCCACGAGATGGCAAACTAGCTTTTATCATGCAGTTAAACCCCTGCACCTCTGGGTTTAGGTATCTTGGCAAAACGCATGCACAAAGGCTGCCTGTATGCTCTTGATTATCTTATCTTAGCAGCAGTGGTTTTTGGAGAGCGCAGGGCAGTCGATCTGACTGATGTGAATGCTTGCTGTAGCAGAGAAAGAGAAAAGAGATTTAAAAGAGCTAGGTACATCTCTGCTGTGCGTGTTTTTGTTTTACAGGTTTCGTAAGTACTCACGAGAAAGGGCACGCAAATGCTGATGCTGGTTGAAGGCCAAGCTGCTGCAGAAATATTTCAGCTGGCTGTAGCCTCTGTTGTATCACTGCTTCTGATCCCTGCCGTTTAGCATGCCTGGCCACATGAGTATTCACCTAGCTTCTCAGAGGGCTTTTTCAACCTGTACTGAAGCTCTCGATATGATAGCCATACCTATGTAGGTATTCTACCATACTCCAAGCTGGCACAGATGACAGTGCAGCAGAAGCAGTCCTCTCTGCTTGTTTAACTCTCTGAAAACATGTTTTCAGTTTTATTATTTTTATCCTTGCACAGTAAGTACCACTTCTTCCTCTCACCATCTCCGCTGCGATTGCCGAAGTGCTACGTCGTGATCCGCTCTGCTTCTTGCCCCATGAGTCTCAAAGCTCACCAAATTGTGGTCACATTTTTATACCTTCCAACTCCACATTCCCCTGTGTTTCACCATCATTTTTAACAATATTCATTCTTCCTAAGGATGATGTGCAACAAGCTGCTCGTTACAGCAGGACGAATCAGTAGCCCCTGAAGGCTTACACTGATTTAATGAAGTCGGAATTGACTCAGTGCCACTGTAATTAGCGAACATGTAAAAACTCAACAGGGGCAAACTGCTCACAGTAATGTGAACAGCATATTACACAAAAACATGCTATATTTCAAATCTCTTTTATAGAAGTAATTGAATTTAGAGATCCAGTTTTATGAAGAAAACATATTTAAGTCGAACATTTGCCTTATTATATAACTGAAATCAAGATTTCTTCTGCTGCACTTATGTCAGCAAATTTTTGGCCTCTTTCCTCTCTAATCCCATGCCAGGAGTTAAGAACTGCAAGCTTTTAAAAAACAAGCATGTTTTGTGAGCTGTTTGCAATTGAAAGAAAAAAAAGCAAACACAAAGTGAGAGGCAACCCTGTGTTTGAACCTGCAGCTGAATGCTTGGACCTGCCTTTGATCAATCAGACCCAGCAGTTCAAAGGCAAGCAGAAATCTGTTAAAAACATATTATCTGTTGCCACCAGGTGGCACCGAGCTGTGCCTCTTCCACATGACCAAGCGTCCTGTCCGCATCTCCCCGAAGCTGAAAAGTTCACCCTCTAGTTCTTACGGATTTAATGGGGGGAAAAAAATCACTCCAGTTGAAGACACCATCCTAAAACAACTCCAGGTTTTCAGAGCTGTACGCGCAAAAAGGGACGTTTGGAGCATTTTCCAGAGTCCCGTAGGATGGTGTGTCACTGCATAATGAAACAATTATCAAACATATAAAACAAAGGAGTTCTGTTAAAGGAAATAAAACAAGGAAACTATGTCAAAGGAAAATTAACCCTACATTCTAGGTGCTTCTTGTGAAATAAAAATCCTCTTCATTTGAATCCAGGACTTGCTGTGCTTCAGATTCAATGAAGCAGTCCTTATCTTTCTAACTGATGTTGAAAACAAATGGAATTCAAAGGGAAAAGGGTTTTTTTTTGAACCGTTATAGAGTTACCACATAAGAAATAATAAGAAAGAAAACTCTAGTTACCAGCGTGAGACAAGGCAGCATCTTGGCTTTAAGATTTCCCTACATTTTTACCACAAACTGACTCACAGAAGAATTCAAGAACAGAATTTAAGAAACTTGATCACATGTTCAGTGAAACTGAAGCGTGTAATTTGACAGTTACAACAAGGAATTATTTCCACAGTCAGAGCTGTGTTTGGTACATAGAGCCCCAGCGAAGCTGCTGGATGGACGAGTGTCCTCCTGGCTAATCCCTGTCCCCCCAGCAGATGCACCTCACAGAGGAACACTGGACTTAAGGAGGGGCATTTAAGAAAAGATGAGGGCTGCTACAACTTAAGGATTCACAGGGACAAACACCCAGAATCTGAAAACACAATGATACCCAAACACCGTCACTGCACTTACAAACACCCCCAGGTGTCAATGTTCAGCAATGTAAAGTTCTGCATACTCATCCCAGTCTTCTGTTCTTTTCACTTCCAGCCATAGGATTTCCCCACGAATTCTGTCTTCAGACACTAAAATGGCATAAATACAGAAAATTACATTTAGATAGAATTACAGACCAACCATTAAATTCTCCAAAACCATTCACTGCAAAAGTTCTGCTGATATTTGCAGTGCTGATAATAAAATACCATTTTTATTATACTTTGCTACACATATTTAATTTTATTATAAGTCACTATGAATTTTCCTATGAATTTCAACAAGGACTTAACCGATTTACTGCTGAGCACTGTAATTAAGAATATTCCCTATGCTGTACATCTGATCTCACATCCATGGGTGGCAAATTCAAAAGAACTCTATCGAAATCACCCTGGAGCCTTCTAGAAATTACCCTAACACTTCCTAGTATAATTTAGGATTAAATTTGTCCACTTACACTTAAGGAGATGGCAACCCAGCACACACACAGTTGAACCAGTCTCCTCTGCCTGTGAGTGGATTATTTGGGCTGTCAAAAATTATTCCCCAGGTCCAGAGACACTTGCACTTGCTCCATGTGGACCAGAGCAGTCTGTGCTCCATGTAAATGCAGCTCTGCTGCATCTAAAGCCACCAGAGGATGAGAGGAAGGGCAGGCAGTTGCCTTTGTTCAAAGCTGTGTCCCCACCTCAAGCTCTGCAGGACCCCAGGGAGCTCAGACACTCTCCAGAGGCCTCACACGAACAGACCTCTTCAAAGACAATGTGGACCCCACCGAAGTGTGTGTGAGGGAAGGAAAGGGATGAATGATCAGGTCCTTTTGGCCTCCTCTGTAATTCCTCCTGGATATGCTGCTTCTGAACCCCAGCTGCTTCCGCTGATGGGATTGCCTCAACCCAAACACAGTGGGGACTTTGGTGCCAGAAGCAGCTTTATTAGCAGCTCCCTGGGTCTAGCCGATGGGTGCTGCTTCAGGTTTTGCCTTTAGTTGCACAGCTTCCTCACCCTCCATGACCCCCAGTCTCCCAAGTAACAGATAACTGGTTAGATTTGGCCCCCAAGGCAGTTAGTTAGCACTGAGTTGCTTGGCAGAAGGAAAACCCCAAATGGGGATTGCCTGCTATTTGTTTTCCATACAATACTACAAATAACAATGAAACCCTCAAGCTGCAGACCCAGATTAATAATAAACCCATAAAAAACCTTCGTAAATCATTACTAATTACCTGGTTTGGTTAGTAATTAGGTATAGCAAAATCCTACAGAAGAATGTTGGAGAATGAATTAGGTACAGCAAAATCCTACAGCCGACCTACAGACACACATTTCTCCTCAACTCTCGATGCTTTAATATTTGTGATCAATGTCTCCTCAACATGATGGTGTCCAGTTCAAACTCAGACTCCCAAGGCTGTCCTGGCCTTGCACATAGCTAGCACATTGCCTGACTCCAAATCAGATAACAAAGGTCTGAGCCCTAGCAGGTGCAAACTGACATGGGGTCCTGACATACGTGAGTTCACATCAACACATAATCTTGACTGGAAATTTGGACACAGGTTTGCAAAAACAACCCGTGTACAGTCAGAATTGATACACAAAGGTAAATCTGACATGAGGACAGCATCAAGTCCATTATGTTCAGTTTCTTTAAACAGGCATATCAACTTACATGAATGTTCGTTCGAATGATCTCTTGCTTTTGATGTAGCTATTCTAGACCACATCCTGTGGTAATCTTCACATGAAATGCTTCTAATCCCTCTGAAAACTTAAATACAGAACAAGGGAGGAATTACTGGGAATTACAGAATTGCAACGCAGAGTCTCAGGTATAACTTTCACAAAAGAACTTACTCAAATAAGCTCATTTAAAACTCTTTCAGTACTTATGGATGACAAATGACAGAAAGAAGTAGGTGCACAAAGCTCCAACAAGCACAGGAGGAATGACTTTCACAAGAAACTGGTATGTCTGCTCATTACTGCTGCAAAAAGCAAAGATCCTTTTACTATTCTGTCCTCTCCTTCTATGCCAAGGAAAATAAAATGTTGCTTAAAATTGTTTAAAAAGCAAATCTTACGAAGGGAAGAAATATTTTTGCCATTAGGTAGAGTTTTGTAAAATCTACTTGGCATTTCTGCATGGGTTTTCTCTCTTAGTTTCAAAGTTGCTACACAAACACTGAAAATAAGTGAAGCAAAGTGTCTATTTAACTGTGGTTCCTTCATGGCTCTTCACGTTGCTGGGTGGGCTTTTCACACTGCAGGCCTTGTCCCTGCCTCAGTTAGACTATCCCTGCTTCATCTTCTTCTAAACCAAGTGAGAGAAGTTGCAACCTACGTAAGGTAAGGCCAAACAGGAACCTTTGGATTCCTGGCAGCTTTAGAGAGTCCAAGCCGGTGCTGCCGTGGCCCCACCTTCTGCTGTGCTTTTGTCTGCGCATTCCTGTCCCTCCCCAGGGCTCATCTGATCCTGCTGTCAACTGAGAGGGAAACCATCAAAAAGTAAGGAAAAATAAAACAAAAAAGGATCCATTTTCTCTCAGTTTGGCTTCCTGAGCTGGGACCGTGGGGGGTCAGGCAGGCTCCAGGGCTGCAGTTCAGGGAAGGGGCAGGGCCACGGCCATTTTAGAGAGGGCGAGAGTCCCATGGAGCATCATCCTTTGAAGAGAAAGTCTCGGGGTCCCCTAGAAGCTGAGGTGATCTAGCTACCCAGGATGAGCCTCTTCCTTTGCCGGGCTGTGGGACAGGCCAGGGCAGCAAGCAGGCTGGGGTGGTGGGGCTGGTCGAAGGCCCCGTCACCATAAAACTAACAGCTGCCAAGAACATGGAAAGCCAGCCCTGACCACTTCACTGAACCCCATCTTAGGGCACTTCTTTTGAAACAAATCGGAATGCTAAAGGTTATTTAGCAAGATATTTTCATGGGAAGGAGGAAAATGAAAAATTGCATCCCCTTTGCTGGCCTCCACCAAAAACCTGGCAAACTTGCCCCAGACTCTTGTCTACTCCCAGCTAGCCAGCTTTGTCTGACTTGGCGCCCTCCGAAAGCTCTGCATTATCTCATTCTTATTGCTCCTGCTTCTATAAAAATAGTTGACTGGGGGGGCAGACTAAATTGTAAACAAAACATACTGGACCAATGTAATTTTATACATAACAAAATATTGAGTCACCCACTGTCTGAACTGTGAAATCCCCTGTGATCCCACTACTGTCTATTATTTCTCAGGAAGTACCAATGAAAGTGAGAGGAAGACACCAGTTATGAAAAAACATGGAGCCTTGCGCTCAGTGATCAACATTATTTTTGTCTCTTTGATATCCTTCCAACCTCCCTTGCCATGGTACTTCTGTAAAATGTCAAAAACTCCTTGCCAGAGGCCTTTTGCTTTTAGCAATATTTAAAGCTGTGTCCATAAAAGGAAACAATTCCATTACAGATTTCAATTTCCTTCCATTCCACACTTGGAATTCGTGATGAAACCAGGGGAAGTTGTACCTGAGCATCGAAAGCACAGCTAGAGCAACAGTACTGTGAAGACCAACAAGCTATTTATTTGGGGTTTGTAAGCAATCTGATCCTTCACCTTCTGACACAGAGCAAAAATTATACAATGACATTCTGTTTTCACCAAAGTGAATTGGAATTTAACTTTAGCAGGGCCAATATTTTATCCTTAACATCCCAGACACATCCACATCGCTCGGGTCTGGAAATAGAATGAGTTAAGAATCCACTGCACTAGTATTACAGGGGCTGAGAACTTCGTGTCCTGAAGACAACTGTCAGCAGGCCAAGTACTGCCAAATTCTGGAGGGAGGCAAAGGCAACTGAACTGAGAAACAGAATCTGGCTCCCTCTGCTAGTTTGGAAGTTAGCTTCAGAAATATTTCAACAGTGATGCCATGTACAACCCTAGAAGTACAAAACGAAATACATCATGAAAATGACCTAATATTAATATATATATATATATAATTCACTGGTTTACTTATGCTATTTATTAATATAATAAATGACCTTAAAATATGTATTGCCTGAAATAAATGTAATTGATTAGGTCAAATAAAAATATCACTTGGCCCAACAATGACAAATTTCCTGGCTGTGCTCCTGTAGGCCAAGAACTTGTTTCATTTAGGAACAAGAGTTACTGGCAGTAGCTGGGAAGGAAACTGCTTGCCAAATGTCTCCATAGGAAATTAAATAATTGAGAATATTCACTAACAGGAAAAAAAAATAATTGCTCACTTTAGGGTACAGACCCAAAACATCCTGGACTTATGTTGCTTTTTCTGAAATAGTGGCAGTGAATTCATGATGTTCATTGCAATTTGTTACCTGGCAATGCTAAGAGAAGACCCTTGAGCTGCCTGGTGAAACTTCAGAGAAGAAATCCAGTCCTTCTCAACAAGAGGTAGTTTTGCAAAGGAACACAGGTACTTTTAAATCATTTTTCATCCCGATCCTACACGGTATAACGTGAATCTGTTCAGTGGAAAATGGTGCTGACTTTGTAACAAAGTCAGGAATTTTGGAGGAGGAATTTTGTCTCCTTCCCCCTCTCTAGTAGTCATATTGGCAAGAACTACGCATGTATTTGGATAGAGATTGGGGTTGATTCTCATTTACATTCAATATATTTTCCCCCAGCAGAATATTACAAGAACATGGGAAAGGAAGGAACTTGGAGAGGCCACTGACCCATGATTACGGTGGCCTGAAAGCACAGCTTTCCTGCTTTCAGAACGATGGGAACTTATTTAAGATCACCAGCCTCTGGACACTTTTCTGCCCTACAGGCCATCCATTCTGGCAGCTGAGCACTGTAAAACAGAAGCACTGGGCTTGGTCAGCCCCTCTGCTAAATGTATGGCACCAGCATCCTTTACAACCCTTGGAGAAGAGCTTGTCCCCCTGCATTGAGAAGCACCATGCCCCTGCTTTGGGAACCAACAAGGATCAGGATTCCCGGCTAAAGGGCTTCTCTGAGGGCAGAGCAGGAAGGAATGGCAGAAATAGGCGTTTCTGGAGGCGGAGAACTTTTAGGGACTTTCCTTTGGGAAAGAAGGTTTTTTCCTTCATTCCAGAAATATCTGAGCAGGGAAGGAGAAAGAGACTTGAATGAGGGTTTCTGGCTGCTTTCACCGAATGGTTTGAATAGAAAGTTTTGTTTTCTGTTTGTTTCCTTGAAATAAAGCCAGTATTTGTTGAGTGGCTGCACTGTGCTTAGACTGGAGGGTCGAGAAACCAGCTGGTGTGTCACAGCGAACATATCAGCGCTTCCTGTCTCCCTGTTCCCTCTCAGCTGCCCTCACCAGAGCCCATGGATTGCGCTGGTCTCATTCACCACCACGTCGTTTGTAAGCTCAGGTACCTGAACTCAGGCTATATACAGTTTCTTTCAAAACACTACTTCTTCATTAAAACTGCATCACCATTCAAATTCACTTGTTTAACAGGTTCTAGAGCTTTTTTAAGAGTTTTAAAATTTCGGAACATTTAATTATGAATAAAAACAAATAAACAAAAGAAATAGTCCTACTTTCTGGGTGCAGGCTTTTTCTGACACACGGCAAAAGCACTTGCCTGTATAAAGATATATAGTTTTTTGGCATTTCTGCTGCATCCACAGGTGCTGCATTTTCTGGTACTGGATTTGAAAGCACAAGCATCACCTTAAGAAACAAACACACACATGACTTTCTAATGCATGAGCTATCAACCCCCTGATTTCACGCATAATTAGTAAAATTACATGACCCTGTTTTGTTAAACTGGTTGCTTTGTGGCCAGAACTATCATAGTAGCCTTTTAATTTTTGTATTTTGAAAAAAAAAAAAAAAGAAAGAAAAACAAAAGGAGACAATCTTCTTGCTTCTTTCAATTTTTCCGTCATTCTTTTATAAATCCCAGCAGGCAGCCATAAATGATACACGACTTTGCCATTTGTTTTACTCATAATCAATATGAAGTTGTCTGGAAAAATCATGCATACACCTGGGGGACACATTCAGTTATGAGAGCAGAATATAGTATTATTCAAAGTGATGGCAGGCAGCGAGGCTGGAAATGAGGACATAAAGAAGGGCAAAGACTGCTCCACAAAAAATCTGGATTATTTTTTGTCTTTAAAATAAGGTGGGGGGGAGGAGGGGGAGTAAATCTGAAACAGAGAGGCCCATGTGGCAGAATGAAACAACACTTTAAATTACTACTGATCTTAAGACTCATCCCAACCCTCTTGATCAAGATTGGCAACATGATAACCTTACTTTAAAGTAAAGTTATCAGCTTCTTTAAAGCATTTTTTTCTGAAGCACAGAGAACTGGGTGGGTACAAACCTTTTGAGCAGTTGACTTAGATGAGTAAAAATAGCTTAAATTCTAAAGATCAAAGGAACGAGGTAGGCTGGACTATCTTAAAATTAGCATTAATAACAGCTCCAATAACAGCCCTTCACTTCATCATCTGGTTTCATCAGAGTTAAGACACTGCCAAATGAGCCAGTGGTCAACGAATGCAGAAGTGAAAAGAAATTTTCCTGTGCACAGAAAAGACTGGCCAGCGGATCCTGTTAGAGATCACTGCAGTTTGCTCTATATATCTTGTATTTTTAAATGACACAAAACCTATTTGCAGACCACCTGTCTATGGGACTATTTGTATGGCTTCCCAAATATGCCCATTTTTTTTCTACTCAGAGAAATCTGTCCTGGCAAAAGCTCTTAATATTTCTATCTTTGACCAAGATTTTTGGACATTTAATGGCCAGGTTAGAAGAATAGCTCAACAGTTCCACCCAGCCTGTTGTATTTCAGCCCTATTTTGATGGCAAAAGCACTGAAACAGCAGAATGCAGCAAGTCCTACCTGCTGTAGATGTCCCTTCTTCTTGCCTTGGAGATAGGCACAGCAACACTGCCCAGGTGACCTATCAGTTATCTTCCTCAGTCCCTTCTTTCTGATTTTTCAGGAATTCACACATTCCTCTGAGCTTCTAGTTAACAGCATGTCTGTATGGGCATTGCCATAGCAATTTGTCAAGTTCACCTCTACAAGAAGGGCTCAGCCTGTTCCCTCCTGCCCCTTTCTGTCCATATAGTACCATCATCCACCTTATCCTGGGCATGCTTTCTTCCCTGCATCATCACACACACTTTCCTTCTTCTTACACAGCTTTCTGCCAGCTTGGTGAGCAAAACTGGCTCATCAGCTCAAGCACAAGAGCTGGCAAAAGTGAAGTGGTAGCTGTGACCTTTCCTCCATGGCAAAGAGCTGTTAGGTTGACACCATCCACCTCATATATCAACAGCCTAAATGTTTTGAATTGCTACGGGACTGAACCAAGAACTAAATGCTGACCTCAGCTGGGCTCCTGCCACACTCTGCAAGTCACTTCCACCAGCATTATTTAGAGGTGCTGAACAAACAGACACAAAGCAGCCAGCAGTGAATAAACACACATTTGCAGTCAGCAAGATGAACGCTGACGTGCAAACCAGACTCCCACCATATTTCTGCAAGCTGCTGCAATAGCAGAATACAGGAGAAACAGTGTGTGACCCTTCTTTATGCACCAGCAAGGAGGAATACAGCATGTACGGCGTATTCAAGTACTGCACCATGCACAGCAGCAGCTTTTGTATGATACAAACGAATAACAGCATTAAGTCTTGATCCAGCTCTGCAAGTGGTCTGCATATTTTCAGGACTGAGTCTAGCTACTAGATAAGAAAATAAATACATAAATTATATTGCAAAGAAATTGCCTACAAAGCGATGTTTGAAAGGAACATTATTTATATTGCAAGGCTGAGCACTCAGAAATTAGGAAATGCCAGATTTATGTCTTCTTGTGCAATCTTCATGGTTTGGCTACTTAGGAAGGCCAGCTTCCTTAGAATTTGAGATTTTTTTAACTTGTACCTATATACAAAAGCAATTTTAACCTTTCTATCCAATCCATTTGAAGCCAACTGTCTTTGGAAAAAAACAATGTTTTTTGAAGATAAGGCTTATGTGAATCTAGTTTGGAATAACTATTCCATTTCTGGCACTGGTTCCTGCTATACCATAATATAGTGTCCAGACCATCTGTTTATTTGTGTCTTCTCTAATCTGCCTAAGCTATTTTGCCTGGGTCTGACCTCTTCGAAATGCTAGCACACAAGACACATACGCTGTATTATGGCTGGGACTCATGGTGGTTTTACAGGCTCAGAATCCCACCAGCCCTCAGCACGGCAGCTTTGTCATAGGGGTTTTGCTATTCCCACCAGGACCTGCTGCCCTCTGAGCAGCCTGGACTCCTAGCAGGAGCTGCTGGAACTACCAGGCTCTGCAAGCAGAGTGCCAAGGGGGAAGAGGCAGTGACCTTCCAGAAGAAGAAAAGCACCCATTTCTCAGCTAGAAGTGCTCACATTGCTCCTGCTCGCCAAGGAACTCCGTACAGATCTATAAAAACATGATCCTCCACAGCTGCAGCTGTACATCTGCCTGGTGTCCTTACTGTTCTGAATCCTCTTCTTCCAGAAGTCAGCGTCACTGTGTGAAGTCATGTTAAAATCCCAATTGTTCAGTTTCCTCCTTCTCCTTGTCCAGCAATATCCTTATCTCACTAGCAGATACTCTTCAAGACAGCCATGGCCATCCAACAAAGTACCTGCCCTGATGTATAGAAAAGCATTTTCACAGTAAACAGCAGTCAGGCCGGCACCGCTCAGCAGTTGTCCTTCCAAGGACTGCAATCTTTTGGGACAGTCACGACTGCCTCACCTACCAGCGGCACCTCCGATGCAGAAACCTGGAGCTCAGCTTGGGCTGCTCAGCAAAGCTTTTACCAGATCCTCCAGACAGGCTCTGCAGCCCACCCGTGGTGAGGCTCGTACTGGCAGATGCAGCTGGTACCTGGGTTATGCCTGCGCTGCAGTAAAGCTAAAGCAATGACTCCAGTGTGGACAAACCCCAGTTCCGAATGAGAACGCTTGCAACCTAAATAAAAGTGAAATGATCTACTTTTAAAGAAGGCTTTTGTGCACAAATTCCCTAGGAACTTTTAAAAAAGATATTGTCATAAGTGAAAGTAACAATCTCCTCAGGTCTCTGGCACTGTAGACAAGAAGCAGCTGAGCTGCAGGAATAGCTGCTACCAGCAGAAGGGAGGAGAAATCTGCTATTTTATTGATACCAGTGTCAGGAGAGGGAGGTGTCTGTCTGCTCCTCCCTTTCCCTCTCCATGATCCACAAAGCTCCAGTCCCACATGGTCTCACTGTGCACTGTGTAAAATGACTGTTAAGCCAAAACACATGGAATCAGCAAGTTCTCGACTTGGACTTCATTAGACAGATGAAGTGGATCCATCCCATAGGGCGGCCTGAACATGCTAAGAAATATGCAGTGTGTTAAGTTGCACTAAAAACTAGTGCTTTAGTGATAACTAATAATAACACAACTGAATATTATTGCACTCTTCAATCTGCATGTAGTGATTTATTTTTTTTTTTTTTCCAGAGAAATCTTTTGAAAGGATCAAAAATGATGAAACAATAGAAATAAACTGCATATGATGCTGCAAACACTTTGTCTTTAAGAACATGACAGACCTTCCCAGAGAGACTCCTTGAATCCTTGGATTTCTGCTGTCTTTTCCAGGAAGTGGTCACTTAAAGGTCTGGCAAAAATGCCTGAAACAAGGAAAAAGAGGGTAAATCTCACCTGTACTGCCTTTAAGTACGTTGCCTTTTTTTTTTCTTTCTTTTTTCTTTCTTTTTTCTTTTTTTTTTAAAGAAGTATCTCTAATGCGCTCAAGTTCTTCGGTGCATAAAAGTATTAGAGACAAGAAAATATGGTATTAAATGTAACTACAACAGAACAGCAAATACGTTTTCTGTGGTGACCCCGGAGCCAAGCTAAACCCCTGCTTTGTGATGTGAAACTACCCAGAACCACCGCGATTTTTGCACAAGGGAATGAACTGTGATTTGGACTCTACTCAGATTCTTATCACATTTCCTGTCGTTTACAGTGAAATTTGAGAATAAGCAAGACCTACTGGAGTGGAGTCGTGTACAGCAAAATCTGTTTAAACAACATTGGTTCAGCATAATGATTTTAAGTAATACCAATGAAAAACAAAGACAGTAGTCTTTAAAGAAAACACGCTGTGACTTCCACAGACCGAGATTTTGCTTCATTTGCTGGAAACCTGGGTGTGAGAAGCTGAATGCAACCAAAACAGGGGAAACCCAGAGCTCGGCTGGAAAACATTTCACTGCTCGGTAAGTCAGTTCTGGAGAGGTTGGGAAGGGGCTCAGGAGTGGGGTGTGGGACGCAGCTGCCTCTCCACACCACCTCAGTGGGCTCTGCCCTTCTCTCCAGGTTTTGGCCAAGCCCTGACCCCAGCCCTGGTGGAACTGGGTGTGGAGAAGTCCCATGTAATGTCTGTGTCCCCCCCAGTGGGTGAATCAACCGGTGTCTCCACAGCAGGGCCTCCCGGCGCGGCCTCACTGAGGTAACCTGCCCCAGGGCGCCATGTTGTGCTGCCAGGGGGATCGGGCGGTCATGGCCACCCTGTTTCCTTGTGACCGCACCCAGCAGGGTCCTTGTTTCCCAGATGGGTCATTCTTGCTCCCCTGTTGTGGAGGCACCTCAACCTTCATCTCCTGTCCTCCCTCATCCGCTATGCTGGGCATTCATGCCCTTGCAGCCCCTTCACCGCCATTTTTACCTCGTCTCCTCCACATGCCCGTCTCCTTCACTGCCTCCCCACACCCAGCTCCTACCTCAGCCCTCACCATCTTGATCCATCCTCCCTGACCTCTTCGGCCCACCTGCCCTCAGGTGCCTGTCTCTTTCTTTGCCCAGACTTTGACCAGTTTTTCCCATGCGGTGCCATAACAGAGGGACTCTCACTTTTCTGCAGTTCCTTATGTTCACACACGCTGTTATCAGAGCCTGATGAAGGTATATATGAGCTTACATCTTCATCACTGAGACAAATTAAGCACACCACAGACTGCACGGGCTCCTCAGGCCCAGGCATGCCCAAAAGGAGATACTCAGAGCTTAGGGCTTGCTGCAAGAAGGGCACATTACGGCTGCTGTTAGGAAGCCAGAATGAGCATTGTCCTTTTCTGTCTATTTTGCCCTCAAAATAGGAAGACCTCTGCTTGTGTGAAAGCAGGTGATCTCACCTCAGAGGATCTTTTTTCCAAACATGGGCTATTCTGCTCATGTTCCCCAGCACTCTGGCAGCCTGGCTCCTCGTTTGGCTGATTCATCCCACAGCTGCACCAAGAGCCAGCATCCAAACCCGAGGAACCTGGCACCGCCTCTGCTGTAGGGACCCATAAATTAGAGATTGCACCATAAAGGCAGCATTTTCTGCCTTCTTCAGCTCTGGATCTACCCAAGTACACACGCCTGTGTTTACACTGAGGGTGACTGGAAATAAATGTTATCCTGGTTCCTGTTAGTTACTGTTTCAAAACGTTGCTGGATTTTATTTTTTTTAAACTATGGAAATAAGTACCAAAAACATTTGAGTGTGTATGGATACCTGTACCCCACATACATAAACAAACACGTGCACATTGTACTCCAAGCACCAGCTGTGGCTTAAAAATTTATGTGGTTCTTATGAATCTAATAGATATTTCTGTTTTGTTTTAAATTCCTCCACTGACTGGAAAAAGTAACCCAACTTCTTCATACTGGCTGCAGGTTGCAGCATTGGAGAACATTCCTTTGTACCTCAAGGTCAAAGCTCATTAACCAACAGCTGCCATTTCCCTCTTCAGGAGCAGATAAACCACAGGTTTTAGGGTACAAATCAGAAAATTAGGGCAGTACCAGGTTGCCATTCTGAATAGTTAAGACATTCCAAAATGTGTTGCACTGTTAAATGGAAAATAAAGGACACCACAGATGCTTCTAATAATTCCAGTTTCAAGTCAGTTTTCCCTCCTTTGTCTTGAAGAGCTTTTGATGTGTAGTCACAATATTGTCTCTCTCTCTCTGTTTTTAATAATTTTATATTACCTCAGCAATATAACTGTCCTGAAATATACTGAACTTTAATCTTTGAGAGATCAAACAGGAAGAAATATGATGGGATAGAGAGTGACTGACTTGGGGGCAATATTCTCTCCTCCTATAAAAGAAAGCCCACAGCAAGATAAAAATTGCTTCTCAGATTCCACAAACATCACATCTTTAAGAGAGGCTTTCAGGCCCACAGAGAGAGCAGACTTGGGGCCACAAAATAAAACATAGCCATTGAAGATGCAGCCAAAAGAAAACATGCTCTCCCAGAACTCGAGGATGTGGTTTGTGTGACTACATGCTTTAAGATTGGTCCCAGCATCCTCAGACCTCCTCGGTTTAGCATTGCTCTGCAAGGCTAACAGCTGAGAATCGTTTGGCTACTATCTTTGCACTGGAATAAATGCTCTGTCTCAAGCAAAAGAAATATCTGGGACAAAGGTATGAGTTTACATACCGCAAAGACATTGTGATGTCTAGGGAGGGGAATGTAAGACAGCACCAGTACACAGAGATGATGGGACATAAAGGAGGTGCTCCAAGGCGCTGTTTCAAAACACAGCTAGTGCTTCCTCACCGAAAGACGTTTGTTCTCCATTAGCTTAACCCAGACAGAAGCCCAGCTTCCTTGGTTTTCTGCTGAGGTTCTCCAGCAGAACCAGAGATGGTGAAATTCAGCTTTGGATGCCTTGTCACTCCATTCCCTAACCACACAATGATGATTAATTCATATTCTAAAAAATACACTGGTTGAAAGATTTTGAAATACAGTAAAGATGCTATTTTTGGTTTATTGTAGCATCTTGGAACTAAAGCCAATTTAACGTCTTTGAACAAATGTGTTAATGTCTCTTTTGGCTGGCTTGGAAACCTGCTTAATGACAAACTGTGCATGCATCAAAACTGTTTACAAACTTGTGCTGCAAGATCAAATTTCTCACAGGTACAGCCTGAAGCTCCAGGGCTTCATCAAGTCCATTAAAATTCCTAAGGACTCTCTAGATGGTAAAAAGACTGATTCAGACGCCACTAAACTCAATGCAAAGACTCCCAGGGATGGTGTTTTATGTCAAGCCATATGGAATGAGAAGCTTTTTATGCCACAAGTGGCACTCCTATGACATTACCATCTTTGTCACAGGTAGAAGGCTCTGTCTCATTACCTGCAGCTCTTTCACCTTCATTAATTTCTAATTAGTATGTGTAAGTTAAAAATAGTTACTCTATCATATGTGGATGATAAAGTCATAGCTACTTTAGTATACGTGATATCTAGGGTGACAGAGTGCATGGGCAGAGGGTGGCTTAGACCTCCACCCTCTTCCCTCCAGCACTACGTGGTGTCCCCAGAGAGCCACCTTGAGCAGCTCGGCCTAACGGTATGAAACAGCAGAAGGTATCCTCTGGTCAGATGCCTCCGTTTTGTGAGGAGGCAGCCACAATGGTCAGGCGTACCGAAAAGAGTGACTCCTGCCCACGAGCCAAATGCTGTTTGATCAATACGGTAACTAGAGCCAATAGGTACTGAAGGCACTCATTTCATAGTCAGGTCCGTAGGGAACGGCATGTGTTTGTACTTGAGTTGCTTTTTGTATTGCCTGCCGTACTGTCAGGACTGTTTTGAGTTAGGTGGACATTTAAAAGTTCTCCTGGTGAATGTAGGTTACAGAACAATATGGGAACGGCAAGCAAATGTAACAGGGTATTTCCAGGCCTGCAACTTTCTTGGCTACCCTTATTCACGCAAAGCAAATAAAAGATTCCTTTTTGACAATTTCTCATGCTCTGGATAAACACATACTGCTATTGCTGACTTTTCCAGCTCCAATTTCCACACAAGTGCTTCTCTGCTTTACCTTCTGCTTTCAATCCAGAGAATGCAGAAACCCACTATAATCACTCCTTTGTGGGGCCAAAGGATACAAATCTTCACTTCAGTCTCTGTATTTTGGTCTTTAAATCCGCAAATATTTATCCTCTTTTAAGGAAATATAAGCTCACCTGGAGAGGATGAGATTGTTCAGATTGGAGGCTTACTAATCAGTGTTTATTCAGAGTTTTACTTCCAAATCTCTAGAGCTTCTCAGTCCGTTATTACATTTCCAACAGTCTTGGCTGTCCGTCTCTTTGAAGGAACAAGGTAAGATGATTCTTGCATTTTGCATGAGGAATCTGGAAAATTCCCTCTTATTTCATTTGCCATGAAAATAACTTTTTCTTTATGTCTGCATTCCCACCTGAGGAGTAATTCTTTCATTTCTGGCAACATCTCTTTTCCACGTTATCTAATTGGTTTTCAGAAGACTTATTTTTCCCCCTCTAATCTCCCCCTGATGAATTCCTGCCTCTCTGCTTCAGCATTTGTTCCCTAAGCATCGTTTTTGAGCCAAGACTGTGATTTCAGCCTCACGGTTCACAAACTTCACCCACAGAGAGAGGGAGAGAGAGAAGGGCAGGAAGAGGTCTTCCTAAGAGTTTTCAGGTGCGTTGTTCAGTGCTGGTTTCCATCTCCTAACCGTGAGTCTATTTAACCTTAAGGATCCAGCTTGCTTTGAAACAAAGGGAAATGAATAAACAAACAAACTAAACTGATCTGTGAGTGAGCTTGCGCTGTAGCTCCTTTCTCAACATAGAACCACAAGGTGTGTGAGGGACCACATTAGGGATTACAGTCTTGGGTTACTGCTGTCCTGTCCGGATGATTAAAGTTAAGTGTGTGGATTCACAGCTGCCCTTAACGTACATAAGGCAGCAATCTTACGGGAGTACGCACAGTATTGATGTGAGCGTTTCACGCTTGTCGTCACAGAATTTAATTTAAATATGGCATTATGTCTCATATGTTCAAACATGCTCTGATGGGACATACATCACTTGCCATTCCAAGTGGCAGAGACCATCTGACCCGACGTCTCGTGAGCTGGTTCCTCTGCTGTCTCTTCCAGCCTGACGAAGCACCAAGGGCCTCTTGAAGTCACTTTCATTTTCTTCATACATTCATTGAGTGAAGGCTGTTGCTTGACAGTGCTGAGCAAATATTTTGAGACCATTGATCATGGTATCTTCGTATCTTTTTTAACTGTGTTTTTCCATAGGCTGTGCATTTTCCATGGTGCAAAGATTCTTTTCTCTATTGCCTTCATTTACAGCGTGTTCTTTAATGAAGACTTTGCAACAGCAGCCTAACCTAAGGACCACAATCCTGCTTGGCTGCATATAGCTTCTTTTTCTGAAATTAGATATTTATGAAGTGGCAGACTAACTCTCACTGCTGAAATTTCAAGCCCTTAATGGTATTGAGTAAGAAATGTCATAATATGATGCTGGTGAAAAAAAAAAATGGCTTCTTCCTTCTCAGTGCGTTTGATGCTTAGGATGCACAAGAATTGTTTGCGCTGATGTAACCACTCAAGCACGTATGCAGGAGTACACAGGAGGAAAAAATGGTTCAAGAATGACAATACAGTGACTGTCTACTGAACAAGACACCAAGTGAGTGCTACAAAGCTGTGTTTGTAAATGAGTGAAAAGAGCAATTCCCTAGCTGTTGCTTACTTAACAGCCATTGCTTAGAGAGAAAACACCTCATCAATTTCTCTAAAACACCTCTGCTCAAAAGTAAGTTTTCAGCATTTGAAAGTCTGGTAGCGTGATGCAGATACCGAAGTTAGTAAGATGTAATTAGCGTCTCAATCTTCAACATTGAATTCTACTTAACATGTAACATATTTTCACAACTGATCCAGATCTAACTGGAAGGTGACATCTCAGATACTTAAAGTATCTCAGAAGTCACAAAAGCCCTTGCTGTTTAATTACTGATTGTTCTTAACCTGTAATTACAGCTTCACACTTGTGCAATGAGACATTTGGACTCTGGCTGCCGCTGCAATACACCGCACCCCGACAGCTCACAGGCAGCGGGCCATGAAATCTAAGCAAGGAGCTGAAAGGGCAGTGCCCGGTACTGAGCTGAACTGCACCTACGAGAGCACAGCAAAGACAGCAAAAACTTCTTCTGGGTGCTCTGCAAATACTTGCACAATCAAGTGTTCAGCTAAGGCTGAGTAACCTGTCTGCAACTATTATTTTCAAAGCTCTTGTGTCTTCTTCAAGGGAGCCTTTCAGCAGGCTCCCTACCAGAGCCAGGTGAGCAGATTTTAGCTCTCTGTTAAACTCTAAACTTTTCAAATATCTTTTGCCAAGATGGAGGAAATACTGATATATTTACATTAAAACAATGTTTTAATAAACAGCAGCATAAAATAATCAGTGTTTAATATCATCTCTGGCATGTGAAATACAAAAATGCACATATTTTAATTATAAAATAGCCTTTGTAATTACATTTTCATGCTTGCCTAACTGAAATGCCCATAATTAATAAAACAATCATCAAGTAATACAGTGATTAAATGCATGCAGTGAAAACAAAGAAAAATATTTGTATAAGGTAGTGGCTGAATATCACCATAATATATTTCAGGAACATCTACATCAGGTTAAAAATAAAAAGAAACAGACCAAGATATAAAATGCAGAGATGTATTTTCACTTCTGCTGTACAAAACATCATCACACTTTTGTGCAAAAGATAAAAATAAAGTCATATTATACAACATTGTCAACTGAGCAAAAGATTGTTTTCATTGTGTACAATAAAAAATACTATTCAGTACAAAAGAGAGTGTGAAAAACCATAACGTACACAGCACTTTTGTAACTCATTAAAGTGGTTTCAAATGAATAATCTAGGTTGCTTATACCTGAATGAACTTTAGTAATTATACAAGTGATATTTCAAGGATGACAATTAACACTAATTCACATTATTAGAATTGATAGACTAAATTGCTATCAATGGATTTGCTGCCTGATGGAATGTGAGCTTCCCTTCTTTGGGGTCATTGGAGTCATAATCACTGAAATTACGTATCGATCTGAAACAATAAATATTCCTGGGAAAACTGATTGTCATATATAAAATTGTGGTTTGGAGCCTTTCCATTAAACAGTTGCATAGCAACAAAAGGATATAAAATTTCCACTTTAACTACCTATAAAGATTATGAAATGTTATCTTTGAATAAGTTGATCCAGGTTCTGAAATTAAAATACTTTAATTTCATTTCCTTTAAGGCAATTTCTTACAACTCCAGCCATCTTTAGCAGCCAGTATCAGATGATTTTTGTAGACTGCAAGTTGGTAACTCAAACTATTGTGCTGTCATAAAAAAAGACATTTTTGCTCTGAATCTGAACTCAGACTCCCAACTTAACAAAAGACCAAAATCCTACCTGAAGTAAATTATTCAGCTCTCAGATCACATACTGGAAACGTAATCCTTGACTGCAAAATTTACAAATAACTAGCTATTGGAACTGAAATTGCACACCCAGTAAATCGCCGAATATTTGCATCTCCTAAAAAAGAGACAAATACTAAAATATGTTTTCAGTATAAAAAAGTTTCTGTGAATTAAACCACATCAGATGCTTAAAAAGCTGTGAAAAAGCATATGATAAAACGTTTTTATTCTAAAAAAATCTCCCCCTCCCCTTTTTGAGTTGTCGGTGGCACTTAACAATGAGTCCATTCACAAAGCTGGGTATTCATACCACAATGATCTTTGTCTGGTTGAGTCTGCCCGTCCTGTTAAGCAGTTAAACTTCACAGAAGATACTTGCTGCAATGTCTGTTAAACAACCAGAAGAATCTTTAATAAAATATTTGAATATAAATCTTTTCTACGACATTCTAGTTTGTATTGTAGTTATATTTACAAAGGCCTCGCTTATTTACAATTCAGCTGAAATCATAGATTCGTTAGGTCCATGGATGCTGGAGTCTCCTAAAAGGGAAGACTGCTTCGAGTCTATTTTGTACGGTTTTTGAGTTTTGTTTCCAAAAACTGTTATACCGATCCCGCCCGGATGACTAGGAATTGACATATGAGATAGCAAAGGAATATTTGCTTCCTGGTTGGATCCTGAAGACGGCAAACTAGTGACGTGACCTGTGCTGGTCGACCCACTGGCACTGCTGGGAGAACGACTCTTTGGAGGAGGGCAGTGCTGGATTACCCTGGGTGGACCTTGCGGCTGATAGTGGGGAGCTGGGAAAGCAGCATATCCTGGTGGAATCGGGTACCCATTGATCGGAATATATCGCTGGTTTTGAGGTATTGGTGGTCCTATGAACCCGGCAATTTGGCCTTGTGGTATACCTTGTGCTGGAAACATGTAGTTAGGGTACCTAGGATTACTTAGGTTACTCACTGGGCTTGCACTGAGGGAAGTTGTTTGAGTGGTGGCATTCCCACCTGAGGGGGTGGTAGAACTAGTGTGACTTGAAAGGCCCTCCCAGGAGCGCAGCCTGGCATGGATTTCTTTAAATCGTGGCCTCCGAGATGGCAGATCATGCCAGCACTCTGTCATCAGGCTATACATTCTAGGAGGACAGTCTTCAGAGCATGGCAGCAGTTGTCTTTTCCTGATCATCTCGATGACTTCTTGGTTACTAAATCCATAATACGGTTGAAGTCCAAAGCTGAATATCTCCCATAAAACGACTCCAAACGACCAGATATCTGAATCAGAAGAGAATTTGCCGTACATAATGGCCTCTGGTGGCATCCAGCGAATTGGCAAAAGAGATTTGTTTTGAACTCTGTAATAATCTGCCGAGTAGATTTCCCTTGAGAGTCCAAGGTCAGAAATTTTCACATGAAGTTGTTCTCCAATTAGAATGTTCCGAGTAGCAAGATCTTTATGGACAAAAAAATGACTTGATAAGTACTCCATCCCTGCTGCAATCTGGACTGCAATATGCAGGAAATCCCCGTGGTCCAGGCTGGATTTTACTGTCCCATCCTCATCACTGCTACATCCAACATCCGAATGTGGCGATCGCATGATGAGGAACTCGTGTAGGTCTCCTTGGTTCATGTACTCGAAGAGCATGCAGACGGGTTGTTCCTGGGTCACAACACCTAAGAGGCAAACGATGTTAGGGTGATGGAGCTCGGCCATGAGAGATGCTTCTTGCTGGAACTCTGCCCACTGCTGGGGGTTGTTAAAGTCTTTTAGGGTCTTGATAGCAACAAGCTGAGCATGATCCATGCCTGGAAGGTAGAGATGCCCCTTGTAGATTTTGCCAAAAGCACATTCACCCAGTTCTTCCATGAAGCGAACAGCGGAGAGAGGCAACTCCTTAGCCTTACTCTGGGAAAGAAATGACAGCAAAAAGGTGTTAGAAAAACAGGGCTGAACACATGTTTTTAAATAAAAGATCTCTTCGCACGGGAAGTCTGAAAGCCATGCAAACCAATACAAGAGCTCCTGGGGCTGCACACCCATGTGGCAGGGAAGCTGTGAGATGCAGGCACTGGTGCAGCAGCCCCAGGTCAGTATTCCAACACCGGTATCCCAACATCAGCACAGTTCAGGGCTGGAAACCGCTTAATCTGACTCTGTACCCTGCTCCAAAACTAAATTTAGAATTACTTTTTACCCTCTGCACAAAATCAGATAAAAGTAGTAAGTGTTAGATATAAATATACGCAGGAACCACCAGCATTTCAGCAAAAGCATTTATATACTTGGGCTTGGGCATTTATATACTTGAAACTGAATCTGACTGCTTTCAGGAATTGAGGCAATTCACATACTTTAAGTTAAGTGCATGCTGAAGTGCTTTCTGGGCCCGCGCCTAAAGTTTTAGCAGAACCCCCACCCTTTTTTTTAAGCTATTTTCTTGTAGCCAATTCTTCCTTGACTTTGCTATTAACCCTTCAATGTACAATAAAAACTATTTCTGTTCACACTTGACTGAATGTTCAATCTCAAACATGCTGGACAGAGTCAGCTGGAAAAACGAGATATTAGTTGAAGAAGAAAGGCTAACTTTTTAAAAACTCTGTTGTTCTTCACTCTTAGACCATAAAGAACTTGCATTTAGATACAGACATCAACTTCCACACATGCTGTTAACACCTACACACAAAGCCAGTCATTGAGGATCTTCCATATAGCCATAGGTAGTAATTTAAGACTAATGAGTTTGGGATCTACATTTCTTAAAACAGTGTAAACATTAGCATTTGCCTTCCTGAAATATAGCTGTAGCTTTACAGTGACATTATAGGAAAACTGACATATTAAAAAAAAAAATCATTAAAAAGTGGCATTTTACAAGAAATGAATTCTAATTATATTGACCACTTTCAATTTTTAGACAAATACTGCATAAATAATAATAATAATCATCATCATAAAGCCATTTAAGCAGGCAGCCAGTAGACTGTACGGTGATGGCAGGAAATTAGCTATATTGTTGAGGAACAGATGGTTTATATTATACAAATCCTTTAGGCTAAAACTTGTTTAGGTCTGGCATATTGTAAATTATATTTTAGTAATGAAAGTGAAATGACCTCTGTCTGACCTCGGGCAGGGTTTGTCTGTTTGAACCAACATAGTGGAAAACTATGAAAGAAAATGAAGTCATAAAGTTTTGGCAGGAAGGGCTCATTTCAAGTTAAGCGGTTATAAATCTGCTTAGTTTTTGTTTGACAAGTATTTGTCATACATCGGTGTACAAAATGTAAAGAAGTGTAAAATACATATGAGGCAGCACGCCAAAGTAAACCGAGTACAAAGGAAGAGCAGAAAGAGCGAAGCCCACCGCCTCTATCTCTTTATCGGCTCCTTCCATTAGGTGAATGACAGGACAAGCTCGGTTTATTATATTTTTTGAAGGCAATTAAAATCCCTTAAAACTGAAACAGGCTTTTGGATGAAATGCTAACATTTTTATTTGTACGAGCAAACACACATCTACCTCACTTGGAGCTTAAAGCTTAGGAGTGTTTTTACCCAAAGTTGACATTAATACTGGATACCGTATTTAAAAATAGGATTCTACTTCCTTTCTTTTAAAATTTTGTTTGAAAAGCAATCAAAACATTTGAAACAGGGCGAGTTGGGTTTCCCAGTAGGAAAATAGAGAATTAGCATAAATAAAACAGAAAGCTTTTTGCAGCATATGACTTTAAACATCAAAAGAAAACAGTCTGGTCTATATTTGCAGAACACTTCCAAGTTGCTTCCCTATGTAGCATGCACAAGGCATCAGTGTGTCGGCAGCCTAGGTGGAAACCGTGACCTTGTTAAAATGATCCCGACATTCCCTTTATCTCCTGTCTAGCTGTGAATTTATCAAACTACCTTTGAAGGGGAACCAAGAAGCAAGTCCAAATTTATCAGAATATTCCATGGTGGTTGGACGCAAGAAGTACTTTTGACTCTTACCAAATTAAATGGTTCTGGTACTGTTACCTACATTCTGTTACTAAGCACACGTTTTGTTTTTAGGCATGTATTACAAGCACTTTCAGCTGCTCTAAGCTGTACGTGGAAGTTGAAATTAAAAACTTCAAAGGGAAAACCAAGATAAAGTCCCTGGGCTCGTGTGTGTCCTGGGGCTGAGGAGTTAGAATACACCAATGGACCAAGCTGTCTGTCCACCCCAACCCCCCAGAGCAGCCCTGCAGTCCCAATGTCCGTAACTGTTTAAACAAATAGCTTGGCATTATGCTATGTAAAAACATCTCTGCATGCACGTTGTATTACTGAAGGGCAAAAGCAGCACCGCATTCTCCAGCAGAGCCACGCTGTGGGTTTACTTTTATCATTGACTTAAAAGAGTCTTCTACACTTTCTCGTGAGTGGGTGGTGAGCTGGAATTTTCTTCTGCAATGACCTTCTGTGTTTATCCCGACCGCTCTGAGCCTGCCACTCGACAGACCTGGGGCAGCACCCCCAGAAAAGCACCTCGTGCCTGGGTGGCACAGCTCCATCCATCCCCTGCCCCTTGTACTTCATTCCCTGCATCTCGTGCGATACAATGACTGAAGTAATTTCCCCTGGTCTGCCACAATTAACTCTTTATAATCTAATTCTATAAACCTGACGCTTAAGAGCAAGCAACAGTGGCAGCCCATAGCTCCTTTACAGAACTTAGGAAGCAAACCACTTCTGAACTTATACGGAGATGGAGAACACAGCTGCTGAAGTGCAAGTGCGCCCTTTCCTAATGCCTGGTAGCGACCCCTGCACTGTAGAAAGAATACCTACAACAGCAATACTTAAAGAAAAAAACAGCAAAATCTGAAGAATCAATGCTTAGAGTTCACATGGCTGAAGCTTCAATAAAAATCAAATTTGGGTTAATTTTACCATGTCATTTCCCCACAAAAATAACATCTTGCCCAAAGGCATGTCTGACTGTTTCAGATACCACACTCTACTGTCTTTCTATTCTAATTACTTGTACATGTTGATTTTCACTCCAAAATGCTTCAAAAGAACAATCTCCACCAAGCTGTTGAAGAATTGGCATTGTGTGAAAAACGAGACAATTAAACCATCTTTCCAGGGCATTATTCTGCCTGTAGGTGGCAGAAGGCATTTACAGCCCCCAAGTGGGTGACAGGTACAGGTTTGCAAATTGACTGCCCAGCCCACAAACAAGAAGCTCATGGTTAATCATGCTTCAGTCTGAAATGGTTTTAAAAACGCTTCATGAACCGGGGACTAGAGTGAAGCAAAACAACAGCACCAAGAGCAGCTCTGCACCAGCTGTGCTGGCCAGTGCTAGAGGCAGATCCTTGGCCTCTGCTGTGCTAATTTCTCTTTTAACTGAGAAATCAGGTAAGTCTGAAATGGCCTGAAAAAACAAGGAACAAATCTTTCCAGAGTGATTTCAGCTGAGTGAAGGTGATATATGACTACAGCAGATCCAGGAAAAAACTCTCGAGAAAATGCTGAATCATATCTGTACTACTTTCTGACTTAAAAAAGGCCTCCAAATAAGTGAAGGAATCTGGAGGTAATTCAGGAATGGGCTGCCTTTTTTCCCATAACAGCTCCAGCTCCTATATATGCAGACACATGGACATGCAGGAATTAGGCCCAGCATGACACTTGCTATGCTGCTGACAAGCAAAGTCCTTCCAAGAAATAAAGGCACCAGCCAACAGAAACCTCAAGTTGGAAATCAGCTTAACATTTCAGCACTAAATCGATAAAGGATTTCACTCCCTGCCCTCAGAGGCAGCAAACACCGAAGCAGAAATGAGCTGCAGGCTTACCTTTGGTTTATAGGCATTGAGCATTGACATCTCCACATTTTGTCCTCTTACATGTTTAGGCTGTCGTTGAACTGGAGGGGAGGATGACTTCTGATTGTTGCGACAGATGCAGATGAAGAAGAAGAGCAAGGCTATGGCCAGGGGAATGGTCACACTCGGCACCAGGATATAGAGGATTTCCATTTTGTTCTTTTCCTTGGAATCCTTAGAATCTGGTTCAGGGGAAAAATCAAACAGTGAGTGAAGTATCCACACAGTTGAATACACCCCTGGGTCAACTAGAGGTATTAAGAATAAAACATCCAGGTAGTACTGCTGCAATCCACCCTCTTCAATAATAACAGAGCAGCTCATTTGGTTGAGTAACGTTTCTGCAGGAGCACAGGATGGAAGATACACCAACAAGGCCAGGAACAATTTCACTGCAGCATGTCAGATCAAACCTACTTATGGTTATGAAGTAGCTGGATACCACTACGTGGTATGAAACCCTCTTCTACCACTGCCCAGCAAGGACATCTGACAGACACCTCTCTCCAGATACCTACGGGTTCACAGAGCTTGTTGCTTAGGGGAAAGGTGTGGTGCAGGAGGAGGGAGAGGCTTTGGAAAGGAGAAAACACCCTTGTATTCATGCAGCACCTGCCTGTGTTGACAAAGATGCTGTCCAAGCACACAGCTCTGAGCACGAGGCCACTGAAGCGTGCTTTGCTCTGACATTTCCCGGCAGCATCCAAAAATTGAGGGTGTAATTACACACAGGTTAACACACCCGCTGTAGGGCACCCCAGGGACTTTGAAGATCACCTGGAGCTGCGGGACCGGCTGCTGCTGCCCACTTGTTTTGAGAGGGGTGCTGGAAAATCTGCAGCAACATCAGGCCGAGCAGATTCTGGCAGGATGGGGACTGTTTTGTTATTCATGCAGAGCCATTTCAGTTTGTCTGTGTTTTCCAAGCTGCATTTGTAGAAATGCTTAATGGCCCACACAGATCTCCTTTATGCACTTAATTAAACATACACTCAGTCTGAAGCTTGGTTTGGCTCAAATGCTGACAGAGGCAAAGTTCAAATGTTTCTGAAAGTCACTCGACGCGGCCCCTCTCTACTGACAGGCTCACCCCGTCCTGCTCCCCCACGGGCTCCTTTGCGACGGTTCTTTCTATACTAAGCTGTGCCACCTGGTTTTCAATTGTGAGGGGAGGTTGTCCAAACATTTCCTTGGGGCACAAGAGGGACCAAAGCAGGGTCCCCTTTGCCGTGTCCCTGTGCCCAGCAGGACGGTGTGTGCTCTCACCCCATCTGCAGTGAACATCCAGCTCTACCCAGCAGCCTGCACAGATCGCTGTGCCACAAGCAGGTGAGAGGCTCTCTCGTGCCCAGGGGTGTAAAGACCAAGTTGTCCCTTCTACCTTCCCCACTCCACTGCCATCAGCGGGTGTCTTCCATGAGTTGCCATCCTCTAGCACAGACATGCAGCGCCTTTCCCTCTCTTTCAAAACCTTATCATATTTTCTTTTCTTTGCCAAGCCTCATTCTTAACTTGCTCCATGTTTCAGATCTTCCTATATTCAGGCTGACAAGCTTTTACGAAACAAATCTCTTACAGATTGTGAGACAACCGAAAGATACAGTTGATGAAAGGAAAAGAAAGCAGCAGCATGAGGCAGATGGAGACCTGGGCACTAGTTCATCACCTGAGCTATTCCAGTCAAAGGAAATTATTATTCTTATTAAGTAGCAGCCCTTGCCATGAAGCCTCATTAGGTTAATAGGTTTCTTGGGAGCCACCCCAATTAAACTCATTTCCCATCTAGGCATGTCCTGGTGAGGCCGAATGCACAATACTTATTAAACTGTGCCTGAAATGGCTCTTTCAGCCAGTGCAAAACCAGCAGAATGCAAGTCCCATGTGGTATCTGGGTTTTAATATGCAGATTGGCATTTAACAATTAAATTAGCGCTCACCTGATATACTTCTATTTGTCTGTGTTTAAAATAACAATCCCATATCACTCGGCTGTACAGCGAGTACCATGTAAGGCAGTGGTGAGAAGTAATTAAAACCCTTGTTAGGAATTCCTCCAGCCAGCCAGCCTATCTCATTTATTATCTAGTAAAATGTTCAAATCAGAAACTTTTGCAACACGGCCAAAAGCGTTCTGCTTCCAGCTATCTCAGATCAAAAGACCAAAACAGTCCCAGGATCTCAGAGCCCATCCAGAGCAGCCCTTGGAAGCAGCTCCCCCTCCTCAGCTCTCAACTACCCCATTATCCTGATGCCCTGTGGGAAACAAAATGTAGAAAACACAAACTGCACGTGGCTGAAACAGACTGACAGTGCTGTGGCATGCTGCGAGCTCAGTGGCACCAGAGACCCCTGAGCTTGCCCTGCCTGAGCTGCCCGAGGTCCCCGGGGCCGAGCCATGTTTTCTTACCCAGACCAGCCCGGGAGCCATGCAGCTCCTGGGGCAGAGAGCCCAGCGCTGACCAGACCCTACGGGGAGTCCTGCTGACTGCTGCCTAGACCCAGGTTCCTGTAGTGAAGGGCTGCAGCAGGGCTCTGGGAGAGTTTATATAGCTTAAAGTACTCTTGTACAGTCAATCACTGTGCCTAATTATGAAGAAAAATAACTTATATGCACTGAAATAACATGAAAAGAGATACAAGACTCTGAAAAGTATGTATGAATTTTAGAGAAGGCTTGCGATGCATGGGATATATCCCAAACTGTCTGCCTTTCCCCAGTCTATTCTTTCACTAGGAACATAATTTAGATCCCACTTTGGCATCGATTCCCATCTTTCCATTAATTGAAAAAGACTTTGGAGCAGGCTCAGCACATGTCTCACTGCAGGAATGTTCATAACCATAACCAGAAATAATTTAATTTGGTTCTGGCTATCGAACAGTAACATCAAAAGCTATCTCCTTTCCAAGGGGAAAGGTACTGGTACTGTCACAATTTGGAGGCAACATGAAATTTTTGTGTGAAACTTTCTTCTGCGGATTTCCAGAACATTTCTGCACACATTTCTGGCATGACCATGCAAATAGCTGTATGTTTTCTTGGCACGCTATTGATACTGCTGTTTTTTAATGCGGGATAAACGATTAGGAACCATTTGTTCAGGTCTTCCATCCACTTACCCTGGGTCTCAGAAAAGCAAACTAAATGTGAGCTGAATCTGAGTTTTTGTTCATTTTGCAAAACCAAAGCACAGCCAGGGCAGTTTGGTAAACACCAACCTAAAAGGCAGCTGAAAGTATCTGGCAAACTCGTCTCTATTTTTTAAACAAGGCCTGAGCTCTGTTAAGTGATGTTTGCATTCATTAAAATGGTTCTTACTAAACCAAGCAAAAAGTAGAATGTTTTGTTAACTGCTTTGCGGATCAGCATCAGCAGCACAACTTCTCTGATCCGATTTCGTTTGGATTAAGGAGTCATACTGATCGGAATGGCAACCTGGAAAGCCTGGGATGCTCAGGCTGCCCCACCACCTCCTGGGGAGTGCTCAGGTATTCCTTAGTAAAATATTTTCACGCCAACCCTGCGCCAGTGGCACGGGCAGTAAGTGCTCATAGGCCTCCCTGGAGCAGGGGGATTTCCTGCACTGGATGCTGTGGCTTCGGCTACAAGCACTGCATTTATCCTTTCCTAGAGCTCTCTTTGCAGGGATTCGAAAAAGACACTGGGCACACAGCTCCTGCGGGCTCCGGGCTTGCAGGAGGGCTGTACAGAGGGGGCGAGCCAGATTCCCTTTTTCTCTCAAAGTGAGACATAAAAAAAGGCAGTAATTACCACAGGCCGGGACGTCGCAAAGCTCGGACTTAAAGTTCTCGTCCAAGGTGAAGCACCACGGGGCATCCTTCTGGTTCCCGGGGTTGCGGCAGTAGGAGTGCCCCCCGTTGAGCTCCGGATACCTGATGGCGGTGAAGGTGTGCGTGTGGGGGTACTGCGAGTTCCACGGCTGGCACTGCCGCCCCGACCTTGTCACGCTCACCGTGCCCCGGTAGTCCACCCCTGTGCTGTTGTAGCATTTGTGATCTGAAAAGAAAAATAAATAAGTTCAAGGCAAGGATCGGTCACGGTGAGACAGACGGCGGCCGGGCGGGGTGGGCACCAAGCCCCCCGTGTGCTTCTGCTGGCCCGAGGCCGGCAAGGCCAGCTCAGGAGCACGGGTTCCCAATTTGCTGCGGCTGCAACGCGGGGCCTGCTTTGCATTCACATTCCTGGGAGGATTTAAAGCTTATGCTTCTGTAATGAAAACAGCCTATGCCAAGCGTTTTTAATATAAGATACACAAAAGAAGTAAAAACTACAGTGGGAATCTGAATCGCAGCCATTATTTTCATAGGAAGGTGGAGAGCTTGTGGGAGCCACGTTTTATATTTGCCTGTTCAGATGGCTAAAGATTGGGAGCAGGCTGCAGCCCAGCCTGACCAAAGACCAAGGTCAGTGGAGCACTGAAACAATATTTCTGAATTTCAACCCACGCAAGACTGGCTAGGGCAGAAGCGTGGGAGTACACTAATGCAACAGCGCCGCGCCTGTGTGCTTCCAAAGCCCAGCACTAGCTCCAGCACTGAGGCACAAGCAGCCTCACGGTCTCCACCACGGTATTTTCTGCACCGGTTTTCACTTACTTTTATTTATGGGATCTGCCATGGGAATCCCAATCCGGATACAATTGACGGCTTCAGGACTATCTGGCTGGGGCAGATCCTCGCAGTTGGGCAGCTTTAATCTCATCAGGATCATGGGATTAGACCTTGCAAAAATATACTCTGTCTGACACAGGACGTTTTCCAGAATTTCACACTCGTCGCGGCACAGGTCTCGTGGCTTCGGAGCCGGCGAAGTCTCGTCGCAGTAGGGGAAGGCGTAATGGCAGAGCGAAGGAATAGCAAACTGGGAGCATTTATCCGACAAATGGCTGGAAGTGCCAATCATGGTGAAGGCAGCTGTAAAATATACAAAAGGATCTTACCTAACCCGGTGGGAATTTTGCTCCCGTGCTCTCGCCTTCCCAGTATAACCCTCCCTTCCCATTGCGACTATTATTTTCAGACAGCCAGGTGACGAACCAGCCTTGTAGAAATACACAGCACTAATTACATTAAAAGTTATTAATGATGCTGATTTCGCTGACAGAGAAAAAACATCTGGTTTTCAACACTGGCATAACGTTAAGCATGTTACCAAAACCCCAAACCTAATTATACATTTTTTCCCCAAGTAATTTATAATGGCTTACAAGGTCATAGAATATTGGGATGCTTTTGGCCCAACAAGTGAGAAATAAAGTGCTTGCAGGCTGCCCAATGACAAAACCTGTAGCTTTGTGAAAAATGACAGCTTTCCTACCATCACAAGCCACTTGTCAAAATTTCATGCTTTTAAATTGCACATTTAAAACCTGCTTGGGTAACAGCAGCCCAGGGCAGCCTGGCATTGAGCCACTCCCAGGAGCTGTAAATACACAGCCCCTGCTCCTCGGAAAATCACTTTTGTAGCTTCTTTGGGTTAAGTGGGCCAGCAGAGACATGAGGCTGTTCAAATCTTCCCTCTCCAGACGGCTCCCTCCCCTGACACTGCGCAGCGCAGGGGTCTCAGGCAAGCTTTGATGGGGAGCTCACAGCAAGAGAGGATAAAGAGCACATAAAAATAGCACTGCGGTTTATGAAACTTTAGCAGCTTTGGGGAAAAAGCTTCTTGGGAAAGAGGCGAGTGCATTTTTTACCCACCTGTAATCTGATTTTCTATTTCACCTTGCATATGCAAAGACTCCATATAAATGGTCCTGTTTCCAATAAACCGCGCACAAGCGATCCCCCGGTAGGGCTGGCAAAACCCGTCCTCTTCATACTCGTCACTGAAATCAATCATAAAACACAAAAGAGTGAAACGTTTCACATGCGATTTTGCACCAGAATGTCCCTCCGGGGAGCTGGCACTCGCATTATCCGCGGCCGACGCGAGGGGCTCGCCGCGTTTGTCTCGCAGCCGGCGATTCGTTCTGGGGCTGCTTGCCCGGCGCGGGAGCCCGCACGCCGCCCTCGCCTTCATTAAGAGCCTGTGATAAGGGATTATATGGTCTTTAGGTGGTGCAGAGGGCACGGCCCGGCCTTTGTGCCCGCGACAGTTTTAACCTTAGAGGATTCCCACGGCGCTGCAGGTAGTTTTCAGTGGCTCGCAAAGGATTTCCAAGTGAATATCAGGAATATGCAACAGCTTGAGTTTTCAGCTGCATCACGAAATCAGGTAACGGCGTTTTGGGTTAGGAAGAACACGCACGAATGTTGTCTGAATTATTTTGTTATTACTATGTTGTCTGCGATTATTTTTTGCAGGAAGGAGGAGGTTACATCCAGGAATATACCCAGCCTTGCACAGAAGAGGAAACATGAACTGCCAGGAAAAATGAAATTACATTTATTTAAGGCAGCTAAGATGTTGTTTTCTATTTGCGAACCAAACTTATACTTAATGGTGATAAGCACAGCAGGAAGAGTCAGGCGAGCAGAGACAGAATTAAAGGAGCATACAAAGAATCACCCCCTCCCGGCGCTGCTACCCTGCCATAGGAAATGTTTCCTCAGCCCCCACCGGCGCGGCAACAGCTATTGCTAAAACAGAGCCGAAGCTAAAACAGGAGTTAAACAGACAGATTTCTTTCATTAGGTGCTTTGTTTTATACACTATAGGAGACATTTAATACAGAAATCCAGATGTGAAATTATTTGCCAATATTCTTCAAACAGAGCAAAGAAAGGAAATTACCGAGCCTCTGCACACCAGAGCAGTCACTGCTTGTGTTGAAGAGATAAGCAGCAGCTCGCTGCTGCACACCGCAGAGCCCTACGGATGCTCTGAGGAGGATCTGAGCATACGTGGTCACTGCAACACGCCTCCGGTGGGTCCATCAGCCCTGTTACCTTCTCGCTGCGAGGATCTGGTTGGAGATATCTGGGACCTGTTTTCTGAACAGACTCCGCAGCTCTGATGAGGCCACAGCAAATGGAGAAGCTTAATGAAAATTTCCTAATTCTGTTATTCCTTCCAAGACCCTCCCATTTAGATCTCAAATTAGGAAATAATTGATATTGGAAATATTAATAAGTGATATGGGAATACCCCTAGGTACGATCATAGCTGGGTAGGCAACAGGTCACTTTGTGTACTTTTTTTCCCCCAAAATTCATCCTCCCCCAGCTGCCAAAAGCATAACAGTGGAATCAGACTATGTCACTAATAGGGAAAAATCACAGCTTTTTTAATCAACTCTGCCATTAGGCTTAACAAAAGACACTTTCATCCCCTCCTGAAGACCTTGGCTGTGAGAGCTTGGAAATGCAAATTGCATTTAGCCTCTTTGAAGTCACCCACTCATTGTGTGCGGGGCTTAGAGCCAGCGGCCAGCCCAGCGGCCGGGCTCCCAGTGCCCTGACACAGCGGCCAGGGCGAGCTAATGGGATTAGCGGGAAGAAGTGCTGGGATCGCCTTCCAGGACACCCCAAGCATCTCCCGGCCCTCTGCAGCTACCGGCTCCAGAGCACGGTCCCAGGACTCACGCAGCGTTGCTTGAAGTTCACACGGAGGAGCTAGGAACCGGGAATTAGCGGCGGTAATTTATGACTGTGAAGACAGGGGGTGGGGAAGCAGGCTGGGAGGGATGGAAACCTTCCCCAGCCATCCCGCATCAGCTGAGAAATCAGTGGGAAGGGCTCCAGGCTGGATGATGGTCCCAAGATGTTCCCAAGCACATTGAAAACTGGATTGCAAAAGCACAACCTCTAATCTGCCAATTCAACTCCTCATTAGCTAGAGAAAGGCTGAGCTGCCTCGGGTTCTGGGCAGCACAGACACCGAGAGGGGAACAGACCCGAGCACAGCCACGTGCTTCTGCATGGAATCGGCTCTGGCACAAGCACCACGATGGTTCTTGGAGAGGAGCAGCCGCTGAAACCTGGACTGAAAAACCACAATGTGGTTTTTCATTCCCCGCAGGCACGGGAGGCTAATTCTCCATCTTTTAATCAATTAACCCCCCAAGAGGATACACATCATTATTTATTTATTAACAGTTTGGTTTTTATCCTTATTTATTAAATTGTGTTATAATTTGTTACGGGATTAAACTTGGGCACTACACCTAACAGCAACTGCTCTCGAAGGCGATCCAAGCAGCGCAATTTAAGCACACAATTAGCGAAGACAAAACCGGGAGGAATGCAATTAACATCAGCAAATTCACCTCACACCGAGGTTCACCTTTGAACTAAAGAAGATTTAACTGAAATAGCTGCAGCAGCAAGGATTGCTGTGAGCACGGCCACCAGCTTACCTTGATGGAAATGCCCCGAGGAGCAGGATTTGGGAGATTATCTCAGAAGGTGAAGATTAGAGGAAAGAGGAGAGCTCGGATCCTGAAGCTTCTCCCTGCCAGGGCTGCATGCCAGAGCAGAGTTTGCAGAGGTAAGACGTAAGATTAGTGGCTCACATGGAGCAGGCACTGCTCTGAATTGTCTTGGAAGACAGCTCCAAAATGGAGCAGAAGGAAAAATGAGACAAAGGAACAGGAACAGTGGAGTGGGACAGGAATACCCCCGAGACACCAGATGTGAAGTGCCCTGGTCTCTGCTCAGTCAGGTCATGGATGTTAGGAGGTGTTCCTGGGGGCACCAGGCCGCGAGCTTCACCTCTTGCTCCTGGCAGCTACCAGGAGTTCAAACAGCACCTCCCTCTGATGGAGTGCTGATGGGATGTGTTGGTAACATCCTCGCGATGAAGTTACTGGCACGTGCTTGGCAGCAAACACCAGTGGCCACACGGCACTCCCTGGCTCCGTTTCTGTATCGTCCTTCGTACCACAAGAAATCCTCTCTTGCACCTCTAAATGATATCTGCCCCCTGTGAGCTCGTTACCCTCCATGTGCCTTCTTTCTCTTTTCTCTAAGATGGCTCAGGATGGAAAATTTTCCACATAATGTCTAGAGGCTCCCTGGGCATCCCTACCTTCCCCGACAAGCCACCGAAGCTGTACCCAGCACTACCCAGGCTGGAGACACCCCTGCGGCCTGGCAGTCCCCACACGGCCTCATTTGGGGACAGCTGCCAGCTCTCCCTCTAAGACTGTTCCCCACTGAACTACAGCTGAGGCTGAGCACCCTCTGCTTGCCAGAGCTTTCATCCAGCAGTGGGGGTGCAGAAACGGCAGTAAACCTGCCCCAAAGCCGAGCCGTAGCCTGACACAGAGCCGCAGAGCTCAGACCCGGCTTACATGCATTCCTCACCTCCCGCTGCCAACTGGCAGCCGCTCTGGTGGCTGGTGCTAAAACGCGGCTCTGGTTCTTGGGATGAAGGCAGATTGTGACTCCTTCTACACGATTCACATACTGCATACATCGGATGAGTTTTGTAAGGGAATCGCAGCGTCACTGCTCAAACATCCGCATCGTGGTCCCGATACCATCCTACCATGGCTAAAGGATGGGGCCCTGTGGCTCTGGCAGGAGGTAAGGTAGGCCTGATGCAGCAGTTCATGTGTTAAAATTAACGGATGAGCTCAAGTCCTAATGAAATGGGAGTCAATCCAAGCCCGCAGGCATTGCTGACTGGGATGGACTTCACCACCTGAGCAAATTCTCTGCCGAGCTTGCAGCAGCCACCGCGCTCCTCCCAGCTGGGGCTTGGGGTCTGGGGGCTGCCCCCACCTCTCCCACTTCCCACACCCCGTAAAGCCCTCACAAAGACACGAAAAAAGGAGAATCCTGGATTTTAATCCCTGATAGATGATACAGCACTTGCATGTTTTAAGATTATTTCTTTTCAAATTTGGTTTCCACTCGGTTTGCTAGACCAGCCTTGGTGTTTATTTTGGAGCTTGCCCACTGCTTCAGATCCCGCTGCAGCTCCCCGTGCAACAATGCCTCTGGCTTCACGCATAACAGCACCAGTGACTGAAGTTACACAATACTCAGGTGCCTTTAAATATCTGATGGCTCCAAGTTTACAGAAGACAGCACGGGAGCTTTGGCGGGTGTTTGCCAACTCGACGCCACGACCTGACCTCACCCAGAGCCCGCAGAAAACACAAGGCGCCGCGTCTTCCTACCCCCCGAAGTCGAGCAGCTTCCTTCTGCTGGTTACTGAGAGTGCTAGGAAGATGGCAAAGGTGTCACCTGGCAAGGGGCACCTGCACAGCTCCAGGAGAGAAAAAGTCACGGCAGAAAGTAAATTTGCAAACAACGGACTAAGAACTGGCTGTCACCACTTGGGTTCATTTTCCCCTCGTTAGCTCGCCTTTGTTTTGTGCTAGCAATAGTTACATCTGTCTGCTCTGGGTCACCAGCAGCTCGCCACATCCTGAAATGGTAAGAAAATAAGAAAATAACCCCACACCAGAGAAAGGCTGGTGCAAATTCGTGCTTCTGCTCATCCCCTGCCATGGGCTTTCTCAGCATGACCCAGCTGCACTGCGAGGTCCTGCTCTGCCGGCAGTATTCCCGGTCACCCACGATCAATGCGCAATGACCACAATCAATCCACAATTTGTTTCTTATCCTCACACGCTTACAGCTGGAGGGATGCGTGGTCCCCACCTCTGCCAAACATGTCCCTGCACAGGCTGGTTTGTAAATACAAACCATTCCACCTTCCGTCAAGGCCCACTTCCCAACACACCGCCTTTTCTTTCTCTGTCTTTTTCTAAACCACCAGAAATTGCTCACATCTAAACAACATTCCCAGCAAACGTCAACAACTGGGCCAGGAACTTGGTTTAGCTTAAGTTTTGTTACCAGACTTCAATAGGAGTTCACTTAGAAAGATTTAATAAATTAATAGAAAGGCTGGACCTTGTGAGATCATGTTGTATTTATTTTTACAATAGCCAATTTATTAAAAATACATATTCCAAAGATGGAGTAATCGTGCAGTCATTTCTACCACACCCCATGGATTTTTTTCTTTTTTTCCTTTTTTTTTTTTTTTTTCTTTAAGAAGGATTTGCATGAGTATGTAACGAGAAAGACACGCAAAAAATACTGATATGGGCAAAATCTTGAAAATGGACAGATGAAAGATGTAGGACAGGGCAAGACGAAGTCCCAAGTGCTTTGACCATCCCCAGACAAGAGGTAAGAGCACCGCTCTCCCTCCTGATGCTTTTTCCAACGCCAGCACACTCCAATATATATTTATACTTAGCTTAGTTAGATGCTTAGATGGGATTGTTGGATTACCATTATTTTGGTAAGCAAATCTTTAACTGACAGCAATGTAAATAGGTGAACGTCCAGAGAGGAAGCGAGGATTTCATTAAAACAGCAGCAGGGGAAGCGGCATCGTAACGTTCAGTGACAGGGGAAGATGGCAATGTAAAGCCAGCACGGGATTAAGGTGTGTGTGCAAAGCCTGACGGCTGTGGGACCACTGACTGATCTGGAGATAGAAGCAAATAAACGCGGTATTCTCTGAGATCTGCCCCGTGGAGATGGAATAGCTTTGGCTCTGTGTGAAGACTCTCCAGACGTTTTTTTCACTTACAAAGTGAAAGGCGTTTTGTCTTAATTTTTTTTTTTTTTAATTTTTTAACTGTAGCACGAAACTAGTCAGAGCTGTTTATCTAGATAATTTATATCCAGCAGCGGAGCACTGATGGGAAAAGGCAGCCGACGTTGCCCAGTTCAGACAACCGAGTGCTTTATGCCCTTCTCTCCCAATGAAAATCTGCTGCTTGCTGCAGCGGACAACAGAAGAGGGGGCGGGAGGCTCGGTTTGGCTTCATCAGCCCTACACAGACCGCCCGTGTCCTCGAGAGCAGCACCACAAGGGTCCCGCTTACTGCTTTACACCTACCAACCTGCAACCCAAAGCCAGGGTTACGGAGGGTGCTGCTCTGGAGGAGCCGAGTTCATAACGAATGCCAATGGGTGACGGCAGGGAGGGAAGAGAGTTGCTCCAGCAATTTTTGCAATTAATTAAAAGGTGTATCGATACTTTTTTATTGCTACGTGTATCACATACACCCTATGTACATGCACTGATGCCATATAAATTATTTTTACATTGTTAAATAAATTGCGTTCTGTTCCATTCTCATGTTCCAGCTTCACCCAGAAGAAAAGGTAAGGAGTTTTTACTTGGCAGATAGCCCTTAAAGCAAACAGATGAATAATATCCTGTCATACTTTCCAAAGAGCAAAAACCAGTTGCTTGTGCCTGACTTTGAAAGTGGGAACACGTTGGCTCTGTTTCATAACAATATTTCAGAAACGCCAAGGCTGCATTTTGCTTTGCAAAAAGAAGAGAATTGCCCAGACTTGCACGTCACTGTGTAATTTAAGCAGAAGTCCTGTGTAATATAAGCTATTGGTGTTTTGACACCCCTTTAAAGTCACGGGGCAGCGAGGGCTTAGCTGGGTCACTAGAAACCCAGAGGTATAAAATAAAAAATGAATAATGCTGGGCTTCATCCTCACCGAACTTACAGAGCCCCACAGCACCACTGATACGCCTCCTTGCCCAAAATAATCAAAAAATAATTAAGTGAGCAAACACGGTCTGTCTGAGGAGCTATTTTACTCGGTGATTTGCTCTTTCCCAGTCTGCACTGATAGCTGCTTTAACGTGATGCCTCCAGATGGATAAAGCATCAAAAATGAACGCGAGTTTTGGCTGCTGTTGTGCATGGCTTAGCACATGGGGTGGCACCGAGCGGCCCAGCTCTGAGGCCACATTCAAGCCATTCCCTGTTAAAACTAGGAGAGCCAAAATGCCCTGACTCCCCTACATCTCCCAGGCCCACAAACGCTGTCCTGAGTGCTCCCGGGGCTGCTGAGGAGGAAGATTTGTGCAGGGACAGGAATGGCGCTGGGGGGAGCTGACGCGGTTCCCGCTATCCAGAGCCGGGCAGCACCACAGAATCTCCTTTGAAAGCTTAATAAAATACGTCTCTCAGGCAATTAATCCCTTGGCAAGGATGCACCAATTCATGACTGCTTGTTTTATTTTGTCATCGTAAGAAAGTTTTACAGCGTCTCTATCAACATCACTCACTTTTGGAAAGCAAGAGCTGCCTGGAAGAGCTCAGTAACGGTGGCCACGAACTTGATTTAAATATCGACCAAAAATAAATAAATTAGCTGGGACGTCAGCCTCCGAGATTCACTCTTTTTCTCCTCTTAAACACTTTATAACAATCCCTCACTACCAAAACTCCCCCTGCGAAGTCGAGAGGCATTCCTGCGAGTGCGAGAGGCGGCAGCGCCTGCTCGGCAGCTGCAGCTGGTTAGGGACCGACCCTGGTGCGAGCGTTTGGATCGCTGCTGGCAGATCTCTGACATCATTAGGCAAGATGAACGGCAAGTCATATGCTCGCAGTTATGGGAATGGCAGGAAACCTCTCGCACTCACGGTTTGTTTGACAAAGCTATTTTAAGGTTACGTTTGGAAGGTCGCTTTGTCGAAGTTTCGAGACGCAGGGGGAAAAATGTAAAATGTTTCTGAAGAGCAGGGTAAGATTACGAGTGCTGAATGTTGCCTCCTCTATCAGACCTCTGTGCTGCACAGCAAAACACCCCCCCTCTTCCTGGACCCTCTCAAGGAGCTGCGATGATCTCACACACACATCACTTATCCGCCTCTCATCAGGCATTAGCTCTAGATAAGGAGCTTTTGATGGAGCGATCATCGGCAGCACCCCATAAATCGGCTGCGTGAGCAATACCAGGCTGCCTGGCGGCCCTGCCAGGGCTCATTCCTCCGTCTGATGGCCCTGGGGAACAGCTGGACAGGACCAGACCACGTCACACCCACACTCGTCTCCTTTGTGGCCGGAAAGTAACCCCCAAACTGTAGGACAGTCCCCAAAAGTAAGCCCCAAACAGCCCAGCAGCCCCCCAGCCCACCACCGTGCCTTGGTGCAGCTTGCTGTGCACGAGTAATGCCAAGGATCTGAATCCAAGGGAGCTCCTCACAACCACCTCCTCCTTTCACGTGCACCACAACCACCCGAGTGACCCATCTGGCCGGGATGCTGATAACCCCTGGAGACCGTTCTCCATCCTGCCACGGGGGAGAATTAGTGCTGTGGCATGAGACCGGCACTTTTTTTTGCACAGAAATGGGAAAACAACACCCTCCTGCCTCTCGGGGCTCTCCCAGGGGGATAGACGCAGGAGCACAAAGAGCCAGCCAGGTCACAAAGTGCGCTCTTAGATTGTATTCTGCCTCTTGTCAGATAAAAGTCCCCAGTATCACGGAATTTATTCATTATTTAGTGATGAAGTTAAGGCGGTTGTTTAGATTTCATTCAGCTATAAAATAGATTACGTTGTGTGCTTCTTCCCCACAGATCTGACTCTTTTCCCCTCAAAATTTACAGAAAAGCGCACCTCTGCAATGTATTTTGGAAAAAAAAAGAAACTTTACATCTAGCAGAAATACAGTCAGGGTTCAGACACCTTCCAAACTGCTTCATCTGGACATTAAGGGCTTTATTCCCAGATATTTAACTGCCCCTTTACAGGCATAATGGGGCCTCTGAGTGAGTGTTCATGCAACTGATACCACACGAGCAGGTCTCTTTACACCAAATGCGTGGCATAACCTGGCTTTACTGCATAAGGAGCTGGGTCCTCCGAGGAGTGCTGGCTTGAGAAAACAGCAGGGAAAAGGGCGCTTTGAACCCCTGTTAATCACAGAAGAGAGTGAGAATAATAACAAGGTCTTAAGTAACACCTTTTTGTTTGCCTTACGTTAAATCTCCTTTGTCAGATGTCCTTTTCATAGGAAAAATTAACATTTAAAATTTTCCATTTAGCCTTGCTAATGATTCCTGTCTGTCTCACAACTGCTTATTCATCGCTGACAACTGAAACTGCCCGAGTGTTCTGCAAGAGATTTTGCTGCTGCTGAGCAGCACACACCAACTCTTGCAACACGACTGTCGGGTCTTCCAGCACACATAGGAAATAACATGCATTCATAAATGAGAACATCACAAATGAGAACAGTTAACCCAAAGCAAAAGGTGCTTTTTATGGCATTAACACACAGACCATTTCAATAACGTGGGGAACTCTCTTCATTTTCAAGCTACTTTTCCATCCTATGAATTTTTTGCTTTTTCTCCCGCTGAACGGCACCCAAATCTCCTACTCTCCAGCCAAGCACCTAAAAGACCTGACTTGTTCCTTGATAAAACCACTGCAGATTGTTTGTTGCCCACAGGGACAACAGAAGAAGGCAACATCCCACTCTTCCCTCGGCCTCAGGTCACTGCAAGTACAGCTCTGAGCTATTTGTAACTGATACGAAATCTTGCATGGCTCCAAAACACCGAACACTACAAAAGGAGTTGCAGGACTTCTGCAGCCCATTTTATCTCTCACTAACCTTTTCCTGCTCTACCTTATTTTCTTAAGTCACAGCCTTTTTTTTTTTTTTTTTTTTTTTCCCTTTCTTTCTGCTCCTCCCTCCCTTCTCCTTCCTTCTAACATTTAATTTGTCTTCTGTGACTCAAGTAAGCCTTTCTTCTGGTGACCTAATATTTTAACCTTAAGCATGATGAAAAACAGACTTCACAAATCTGACACTTGAATTAAAAGTGAAACACATGCCTCAGCAGAAGTTAATTAAAAATAATACGTATAATGTTTGCTTGTTTAAACTATTATTTGACCAAAAATTTGCACCCATCAATAGCGACTACAGTCTCCAATCACTACAAAAAATAAGATTAACCACCAGAAGCACAAGCTCACTGCAAACCTTAGCTATTTTACTTCTCCTTTTGTTTAATAAAAGCTTATAAAGACCCTGTTGAAGCTGCTGAGCTCTGCCCAGAGGGATGTTGGGGCACACGCTGTGCGTGATGGCTCACGTGCACGAGCATGCCGGTACCAAATGCACGAGCCCGGTACCTGCTCAGCTCTTTGCACTGCTGTTGGATGCCCCACTCCTAGGTCAGACACGAGTTGCAGATAACTGATTTCACAGGCGTGTAGCCTTGTTCCTCTGGACACGGAAAGTCAAGCCCTGAAATGCACATATGTGGTCCCCTTGCAAAGGAAGGACAGTGGATGGAGAGCAACTACGTGGAAACGGGTGACCTGAAATCCCAGACTCCTTTAAAAAAATGAGCGGAAAACACATTTTTTCTGAAGGGTTTTCCTCAGAGTTATGTCCAGGTACAAATGCAGCGTTTTTGTCCGCCGACGAGCAGTCTGGGGATTGCTGGGTTTATGAGCATAATGGTCATACTTCAGCTGGGGGTAGCTGGTAAGTCCAAAACCATTTTAAGCAGTTAGTCTTATTGAAATACTTGGTCAAGTTTAACAACTGTGAAAACATTCAAAGTTCACATAACTTGCAGGTCTATCATAAATTCTGCTACTGACAGACACACATAAATAGAGGCTGCTCAGCTGGGAATAGCTAGTCTGCTTTAAAGGGCACCACGAGTTATATTAATCTGAGAATGTCTTGTGAAAAAGATTGCTTTTGAGATAAGAAACTCATTCTTAACACAACAAACACGAGTGAAAATATGCTTCAGTGAAAATTAAGATCTGTCCATCCACTCCCCAACGGTAACAGGATAAGGCAGAGGGAACTTGTTTGTTTTCTTTGAAAGCATTATGCCTCGCTACGTAAGCTGCACAGAGCAGCGTGAAGCAACCACACTTCAGTTACTGGGCTCGGGACCAGCAGATTCATATTTCAGCTAGCCTTGAGAAAGGCGCCTAGCCTAAATTATGAAAAGCCTGATTTGAAGGAAGAGCCACATAAAAATAGCAGCTTTCTACTCAGAGATGGACCAGATCCTTCCTAAACCTTCTGTTCGTGGACAAGAGGCAGTCACTGTCATTTTCTCCTACTACCCCAAAAGAGAGAACGTTCCAACACACCTCCCGTTCTATTTTCTGGCAGCAGCACTGAAAGAAGCAAATTCTCACCTCCCTTAGTTGTTTATTTATTTTTTCGTTTTTTGTTTCATTGCAGTAAATAAAGAAGGAAACACGGCAGATTTTGCAAGGCCAAACAGTTAGAAACACTGCAAGCTTCAAATGCTTGTCCGAGCAACCCAAAGAAAAGCCCAGCTTGTTTGCAATAAGGTGTTTGTACGAAACATGTAAGATAATGCCATTTTACAGTTCATTTGCAGCCAATAGCTGGCATTCAAGGTAGAAAAAAAAATAAAAAATATAAAACCACTTTCCTGCTCTCCACACCAAAGCCACATTTCTTCTGATTCATGTGGCAGAAGAGGAAAAGTTACACATTTTTGTCCAAGTTTTCAAGATATGCAATGAGATCACAGTTACCAACAACTAAAACTATCCCAAATGTTTTATTTGGTTTTATTTTATAATTCCAGTGTGTCAGCAACTGCAAATACTAATTTGACTGAGTTTTGCATTAGAAGTAATTAGGATAACCTGCCACGGTGATTGGATCACAAATCTCTAAGCAATTTGCCATCAGTTGTTTGTGTGCTTGGACGTGGAGTATGCTCAGGGTCCTTCCAGCATCCAGCTGCACCACTTTGCAGAGTGGTGTCTGCCAGCTTTCCTACCTGCTTCCAGCCTCAGCACGGCCTGGCTGAACAGCGTGACACAACATTTCAGCCGTACCTCTGAAATTAATTGGTATCGATAAGGTTATATGTATGTTATGAATTATATCAATGCATTCCCTCACTGGAAAAATATTATTTAAGATAAAAGTAGCTCAGAGAATTTTCTAAAACCTTGCTTTAATAAAGCCTGTCCTGGCATACTTTTACAGTTGCACTTTATCAAATCTAAAAGCTGGTTTTTATCTTTGAGTAGGTGAAATGCTGGTTTGTATCAATACTAACTCTTATCATGGTGTGGTAATATAAAACATGCATTTCACAACTGCATAAAAAATTAAGTGAGGATTAAGCCAAACATCATTTAAAAAGCCATGCACACGCACAATCCATGCAGCAAAGTGATTTATGCATAGCACGTGTGAGATGAAAATCTAAGGAAACACCAGTATTTGTACACTGTTGCTCCTTTTACCCAGCCAAGGAGCTTAATTTCGCCAAGACCGTGACTGTCGATTTTGTCCCATAAAAGCTCCTGACATGCCAGGGATGGTGTAACATTCCTGTGTTACTCACACTGAGGAAAAGTATGGAGCAGCTCCGCAGACATCCATGGAGTTGCTCTGGGCTTATCCCCATAAACTGAGACCAGAATCCGAAACAGTGGCAGCTCCTGATGCCAGCTACAGCCTCAAACCCAGCTCCCAGTGCAAGCAAACATTCTCCAGATCATTCCTCTGCCTTTATCATTGCTAAAATCATATTTTCTCTCATTATCTTTTGCTCATTTCAAATCTGCAAAAGACTACACTCACTGAAGACCAAATCCTCACCTGCTGGTTCTGCCCCGGTTAATTTGCATCCATTGAGGAGGAAAAATCAACACCGCCAAATCTTAAATAAATGCTAAAAATTGCCATGAGAACCAGAAGTCATCAAGGAGATTTCTAAAACTCACTTAAATGAAGAAAAAAAGGGCTTTACCATGCTTTTAGTGCTTTGAGATTAAGGGATTATTCAATAATTCCTATCTCCTTTTCACACGGTGGAAATGGTGGAATAACAGTGCAGATAAAATGCAAAAGTGATTTACATAACATCGCCTTATCACATAAATACAACAAAACAGTTTCTATTCCAAAAGTAACTACAGGAAATGTTGGATAGCAGCTACTAAAATCTGATCTTTTAAACATACGCAGGTCAAGAGAGCTTGAATCTCAGGCAACTTTTCCATGATCTTTTCATGGCTGTTGACTTAACAAACCTCCTGAAAGCTCTGGCTCTGCTGATACCCACACACGTCATGGAAAGACCCCAGTGACTCCACGTCTGCTAGCCCTACACCGTCGAAGACAAAACAGTGCAATGACTGAAATGAAGCCCAAACAAGAACGGATTTGAGGCGGTAACAGAGCCGGTGGCAGCTCCCAGGGGTTTCTGGAAAGGAGACCTCTCAGACGGGCTTTGGCAAAGTCAAGAGTTGACATGTAAAGATAACAACGTTTGTATATTTAGAATCTTATAAAGGCATTTGACTTCAACAGCACAAACCTGTGCAGAAGTTAAGCACATAAAATCAACGTGATGCTTATTTTTTTGCAGGGATGTGTTCCAGTTAAGTCAAAAGAAAGATCTGAAACATAACTGAGGGGGAGAAAAACTAACTACCACTGCCATTACCCAGGCTGGGTAGGTGGAGGACTGCACCAGTCTCTTCTCACCTCTGAAATCTCCAAATCTCCAAACTAGCTGTGAACCCGGGAAGGAGATCGCCTTGCTAAGCGCTCTTGGTGCTAATTGCCGGGCAGCACTGTGGCAAAAGAATGTCTCCATTCATCTCGAGCAAAATCACGACTGAGAGAAAATGTATTTATTTTAAGTATGTTTACTGACATAAGACATTTGCCTGGAAAGCCATGGCAGGGTAACGTTTGCGATTAATTTTTGCTTAACGTGGATCGTTGTGGGCTCAAGCATCAATAACAGCATCCAACTAACAACAAGTCAGATAGCTGCTTTCCTTCCCCACTGAGGTAGCCACACATATATTTTCCTGCTAACAAGATCAATAAACTTGACACTTTCTGAAATCGATGATTAACTCCTTTTACAGTATTTGAACTCGCCCAGGGTTACTGCTTTGAACAGCCAAAGCTCAAGTGTCGTGCATGTTTTTAATTATCAGGATAAATAATGTAACACCTTATAATCTTCTTCCCTGCACTTAATGATTTTGTGATGAAGGAACGCAAATTGCGACCAGGTAGGTAACTACATGCAAGCGGGTTGTGCAGCGATGTTATCTTTATAGGAAAACTCCTTCGGAAGGTTTTGTACCGTGTGGCAGTAGTGAGAGCAGCTTGGGTCAATACAGATTTATTCCCATTTTTAATGTTTTTACTAGACTGAATAAACACATGCCCCAGGACTGAAACCGCTGGTTCTCCTGAAGGCTGTGGAAGCCCTGGGTAAATGCTTATGTTGACTGCGGGAGACTGACACGTCCCTGCAGCAACGCACGGCACTGCGAGCTCAGGGTGGGCACGGCTCCCTCAGGCCTCACGCACCCCTTCGTCATGGGGCTCGTGGTCACAGCGCTCACAACACTGGCTGATTACAGCTGATGGCACCGGGTGGCCCTTCTAAACTGCTCATCCATGCTGATTTTCATGGGCCCTTCACCAGAGAAGCCTGTTTTAGCACGGCTGCTCCCGGAGCATGCTGCTCCTGATGGTCCCCCAGGAGCAGGCCCGCTGGGCCAGCCCCAGGGAGGCAGGATACCATTCCCAGTGGAAGGAGTGGCACCCCATAATCACTGAGCTGTTTGTGAAACTGGAAGATTTGTAGATACACTGGGGAAGGAAATTGAGCTACTGGCCGGTTCATAGCTGGGGCAGCGATGGGGAGGGATGGGCAGCAAGTGGGCCACCACACAGCCCCAGGGCCCAGTCCTGGGCTTCTGTAGCTCACATCGAACCCCTGCAAAAGGCACATCCCTAGTCTCAGTACATCATGTCACCGAGGGCCAGGGAAAATGTCCACTTTGTTAGGCAAAAAGGCAAAGGTGCCAAGTCCTTCTGATTGAGGAGCCCACAGGAAAGGGGCAGGAAGATGGGGTCACATATGGAGAGAGAACTTTTCACATGGATGAAAGAGAGCTTGAGACAGGAGACAAATCCATCATGCAGAGGCCACAAATAGTTTTTCCTTCCCCTTCCAGTACCCACACTTCGTTTCTAATACCTTAGGTTATTAATATTATATATTCTCTTGAATAATTGCTACCACGAGCAATGGGAGCTTTCACCACCCTAATGGTTTGAATGCTTCACCCGAATTCAGTTTTCAGCCTGCTGGTAGTGAGGCTGGCAGCCAGCAGATAAAACAAAAAGCTGTGCAAAGGTTTGCTCAGCGTTGGGCCGCTGCATGCCGGCAAGATCTGATGAACCTCCAGCAGATCTCTCATTGCTCCACATCAGTGCAGACTGAAATTGGCAGAAGAGGATTTGTTTAAGGAATGTCAATGACAGCTGGGCACTAAAGGAAAAGAAGAATGAAACGAGAAAGAGATTGAGATTTGCCCACTGAGATTTCACTACCTGGTTTTGCAGGATATTTTATTACAACCACAGAAGTATTATAAGCCTTTGAACAGGATTTCCCTTATAATTAAAGGCCTTACAGCAAAGGAGAATCTCACCGTACCTTGGGGACAACCCCCGACATTAACTGGTTTCTGAAAAGTTTGACTACTTCTTTATTCTACCCCTTACACCTGACCAACTCCCACAGCCACACAAACGGCCAGATGCCCAGGAAAGTGCCCTAAGAACATTCGGCCACCAGAAAGAGCTCCATCTTAACATACGACCCTCCCTCCCCAAAACAGCAGTACCCAGCTCTATTTTAGCAGCTCTTAGACGAAAAGCCGTTGGAGACCAGACTGTGCTGTACATAAAAACAAATAAAGCAACAGAACAATAATCTCTCCCAGAAACTTGTGGGTATCACATTGCCTGAATACAACACAAAGCTGGTCTTTCAGGAGATCAGGAGATCAGGAGGGTGAAATGCATTGTTACTGTACTCAGTCAGATCTTACCTCCCAGCCTTTAGGCTCAAAGAAATCTTTATAAGGCATTTAAATCACCCCAATAATTACAGCTAAATGAGACATTTATATATATATATATATATTTTTTTTTTTTTTGAGGAGAATTGTCTTAGAAAAAACACCATCTTCTGAAAACTGGAATGTTTCATAAAACACAGTGGTTTGGATGCCATTGCCGCTGCAATCCTTTAGCAGCTCCAGCAGGGTTTCTGGGCTAGAGGAAACTTGGCCTCAAAATCGCTGTTATTGGGGAAGACCACAAGGGAGATGGGGAAAGCAGGTTATATCTGTGCTGTAAGGCACAACCCAGGCCTTCCTCCTCTCCGGTGAGCACGTGCTGGGCTGGGGGCTGTGCACTGCTCGTTCGTTCCCTGAGAAAAACGCCTAATGGTCTCCGCTTCATTTCGACACGGAATGAAAACAGATACTGAAGGCTCAACGCTTTGAATCAAATACAATTCCTTTTCACCGGCCAGCCTTGGCTGCAGCCCTAACATGGAGCTCAGCAGCACGGGTCGTCCGTCCTGGGGTGCATTGAACCAGGCCAGTTCTGGCAGGGAGAGCGGTGGGAAAAAGACCCCCGTGGGACATTCAGGATCTATAGCATAAACAGGAACAATACTTGGCCGCTCTGACTATGTGGTTTAACTCACAAGATTCGGTTTATTAGCAGACTTAGTCCAACACCAATTGCTAACTGCATAATGATCACACATTTTTTTGCAACAGTTAAAGACTATCTCCACAAATACGGTATCCCAAAGGCTGCAGGAGACGATCTGGGTGAGGAATGCAACTTTTCAGCTTTTCCTGTTTTTTTTTTTTTTTTGTTTGTTTTTTTTTAATTTATTTATTTTTTTCCATTCTGTTGCCAAATAGAAGAAAGAAACTTCAGCATGATGCTCACTTTGCTCCTTTTAAAACAAATCAGCAAAATGAGCACAGTCTGTAACCCAGGGTCAAATTATATAATTACAGGATTTCCTTAAGTGTTTGTATAAGCCAGATTTTCTAATGATTCACTGAAACTCCTTAAAGAAAGGAGAATCTATTTTCTCCTGCTCTTCACGTATCAGCCCCTTAAGGTTTCTGCATGGGATTTGAAATGTTCCTAAATCCAGTGTTAAAAGACAGGAAGGTATCTGAGCCTTGTTCATAATGACAGGGTAAATTCCTCTTTTGGTGCTATCTTCAGCACTTATTGAACACAGTCAGACAAACTCAGTGCAACAGGACTAACGCAGCAAGGCTAATTGAACATGCTAAATATAAAAGGCACAAGAATGACCCAGTATTTCCGAAATGCTGGAAGCCGAGCATTTCCCAAGCAAATAACAGCAATTTCACGTTTTTCTCTTCTCTTCCAGGCAGTGACAGTGCTCTTGCTTCTGTCCTCCGGTAGCACAGGGTGCTGAAGCAACCAACAGCCGAGCGCTGAATGCTGTGCTGGCACAGCACCAGGTGCACGCTCAGCCCTGGATGCGGCTGTGCCTCTCCCTCCCAAAGCTGCCTGTGCTTGGAAAAGATTTGGTGAGCAGGCAGCGGTACCATTCATACTCAGACAAGCTGGCCTCAGGACAAAACACTGGGGTCGGCACTTCAGCTCCCCAAGTCTGCTGGGTCCTGCTACAAACCTTGTGTGCAATGCCCAGGGTTATCGACTATGGGCAACCGGGTCGTACAAATACTCCTCAAATATTATCTGTAGCATTCCACAAAGGCCATTTCTATACCCAACATTTATTTGCATATGTAGTTGCTACGGGTGATAATGCGCAGAATGAAAACAAATACATTTCTTAACAGCACATTGTCTTTTCCTACGCATTATAAAAATGCATTAGGCAACTCTGGCTCCCGATGTCCAAGTCATAATGTGCTTTACTCCCTTCTCTCTGCCTACTTAAAAAAATATTGACATCAGCGTGATTAATTTGTTTTCAGATAATACAACTATGTCTCCATATTGTGTCATACCTTTCCTTCAGACCACATGAAGACAGAAGGGCTTTCTGTTTGCACTACAGGACAGATAAGAGTGGAACACTGTAGTTAAAATATGTAAAAATATTTATCAGGTACCCTTTCAAAATGAAAAGCACTTTCTAAGGTAAATCTCATTCCAAACTCCAGGCCGGTTTCTTTTCTGCAGATTTACCGTAGCATAACAAAACAGAATTTCACCCACTTCATTACTGAGAGCTGGGGTAAGAGCTCTGTGGCAGAGACCTCAAATTTTTGCAGCATTGCTCATATGAAAGCCCCTGGATGATGCACGGCCACAGCAGACAACAATAATCCATTAGCACGGGTATCGGTCTGGGCCACCAGAGACAGAGCTCAGTTCTCTGTCTCGTTACAGGTTGTATATGCAATATCTTGAGCAAAAACCCAAGGGTGTCGGAGTCAGACAAGGTGACCAGCATGACTTCAACTGCATCTGAGCTAGCATAAAACAGCTGCAGCGAAGGCGACTGAAGCACACCTTTAATCTCACTCTGGCTCAGTTTCCCATATGTGGTCTGGGAGATAAGAGAAGGTAAAGAGGCAAAGGAGCCTGGGATTCTCAGATAACGTGTATATTTAGCTGTGTAAGTACCTTGAAGTAGATAAAATGTGCTAGAACACTGGCTATGACCGATTCATTTAATACCAGACATAAATATGGCATCCTCAATCCAGTGCTACATTTACCCAGAGGTTTCCATGGACGTGTGCTTGCTCGGGGAAGCACAAGAACGTGCTCCCTCCTGAGCCACACACCTGGAGGCATCAGCAGTCACCTGGTGCCACAGAAATGTCGCCAAAAAGATCGCAGAGGAATAACCAGGACAAGAGGGAAGGTGAGATGGCGGCAGAACAGATAAGCGTGCAGCAGATCAAAGACACAGCGAAGAGCACAAGCCCGGCTCTCCCTGGAAACATTTCATTTCCGCGACTGGCATGCTCGTAGCAGCTAATCTGACTCTCAGACCCTGGCAAGACCACCAGAGTATTATTTTCACTGAATGAAGTAATGCAACAGAACACAACATGGTTTCTGTCAGCCTCAGCCACTCCGACCTCATCTTCATGCTGCATGACTTTTCTGCACAAACATATTTACTTTGGCCTCCCCGTACAACATCCCACCTGAGTTAGCATCTCAGATGCCCCGTGGCGAAGGCAATGCATGCAGCTCCTCCACCTGCAGCCTGCAGCGAGCCTGGGTGCCCAGCCTGCGGAGCCCAGGGGCGCTGGGTGCTGCAGGCAGCAGCAGGGGGCTCGGGCTCAGGCAGCAGCTCCTGCTGAATCCACCCTTGCCTCTGTATAGGTATTTTTTCCTTCTCTAAAATTTAGCTTCTCTGGTCAGAGGGGAGAAGTCCCTCTGAAATCCTCGATCAGACGCAGTTGGCCAAGCCTCCCCTGGATGCCGGCCAGTGGTTATGCGTTTTCTCGCAGCAGAGAACCATGCTGACATCCAGCCACACGGAGCCACTGTATAAAAGATCTGTTTTACCACAAAACCCAGATGTGTTTCACTTAAAGAAAAAAAAAATCTTAATCATTGAAAAAGAGGATGGGAGAATCCTGCGGGGTTTGTGGTTTCACAAGCCTCGCAAGCAATTTCTGGGAATCACAAACCCCATTTGATTTTATGAATCAATTGCCCCTTAAAATTACAGCCCTCTCCTCTCCTCTTTTCCTCATCTCCTCATTCCCAGTGGTTAAATAAAGAGCAAAACAATGCCATATATTTAGCTTATATAGAGAGAAGGCTCGGCTGGGAATGAGAGGGCTGTTCAAGAGCAATACCGACACCAGCACCGTGTGTGCTCCCCATGGGAGGTGCCAGCCCGTGGCACACACGTCGGCACCTATTTACATTTGTGCTATTGTCTCTCTGCCACACAGCAGAGACTGCACACCCAAGAGCAGTAATATCGATGAACTAGGCATTTTTTTTCCCTTTAACATCTAAAACACCACGTCTTGTGAACTCACAGAAGGCTTCTAAGAGGTGCCATGCCATTCTTCTGAGGTTTCCACTGTAAAAAAGCCAGAAGTCTGCCTTGCCGAGTGACACATTTCTCCTGCAGGTTAAGCCTTTTCAAGACGTGTTCACAAAGCAATAGATTCCGTGTGGGTTTTGTACGCCTTCAACAGAGAATCGACATTTTCCTGAACTTTTCCCCCTGGACTACACTCCAGCAGGGTTTGTCTAGCTCATTTTTTAGATTGGACCACGTAAAAAGGCAATTTGTTTTCTCTCCCACTACAGATCCTGCGGCAGTTCTTGAACAGAGTGCAGGTGAGCTGCCTCTCCTCCAACTTCAGTCACTTGCAGCCGGGGTTTTTCCTGGAGCAAGCGAGTGAAGTTCTGGGCACGCACAGAGCATCGCTGCAGGCACTGGAAACAATACAGATGGAGGAAAAGAGGACAATATTAATCGTGGAAAAAACTGGGCATACAACCATTTTCCAGGCTGAAGTACCTCTATTGTTACAGTAAATTATCTTCGTCTCCTGGAACCTGCTGTGCTCTCACCTCAGCCCTTGCTGTCCCCTATCTCTGTGGCCACCGGAGAGATCTGAGATTGATGTGCAGACTTCTGTGTCCTTAACCTTGCTATGGACAATGAATAAAAAATGAGTTTCGAAGTGCTGTGAAGCATCAGAACTTCAAAAATAAAGAAAAAAAAAAGGGCTAAATTGGTTGTTGGTGGCCTTTTGCACCAAAAGCCAGCAGGACCTGCCTTATCTGCCAGATGAGACGCCCCTGACTCCTGCCTGCTGCGGAGGTGCCCTTGACACCATCCACTTCATGGAAACTATTTCAGCAGCCCAAGAGCCGGAGCCGGCGCAGCCGCCCAGCTCCCGGGCACGCATCCGGACTGCGGACAGCGGCTTTCGCACTCTCCCCACAGCTCCCCAGGCTGCTTGTAGCTGGCCCTGTATCTGTAGCACCTTCCGGCAAAACAAAGATAAATAACGATGTATTTATAAAGCAGGAGTGGGGCTTTGGGGGGGAGAAGCATCCTCATCTTTACGTTGTGTTCCACACGTTGAGCAGCAGAGCCTGCTGATGGAATGCAGCTCCCCGGCCTTGCAGATAAGGGCTCTAAAGCTGCCCTTTGCCAAACACGGGAGAGTTAAAGGAAGGACATTCAGGTCAGCCAGTGCTTTGCACTAGGGCAGTACCTTGCTTTAGGCATTCCCTTATAGTGCTGCTGCAGTTTCTTCCATTCACTTCAGGCTGATTTGCAAATCAGACATTTGGCTCTAGCTACCCGTAACAGTGTTAAAGGAAAGCAGAAAGAATAAGGACATAACGCACGCATGAATTATGATGTTATCTAGCATTGCCTGTCTTCTTTTACAGAAGTTATCCATTTAACCTTTTTATTTTTAAGCTGCAGTTGGACCATCTATTTTTCTGCCATCACATCAGCGCAGAACTCTGCACCTATAAATTACATGAAGAAAAGTGCTGAGCATATGGATTTTTTTAAAAACATGATCCTCAAATTAAATCCTTAAATGAACAGAACCTTCCACTTATGGTAGATTAATAAAGACAACATGGGAAAAGCACGCCCACTGAGAAAGGCAGCTACTTGCCATCCATTTGGTTGATTGTGTAATTTATCATAGGAGAAGAAACTCATGGTGATAAGGCACAAACATTACCAAAGTATGAGTTTTCATTTACACAACATGTTTTAAAGAGCTTTCCCTATTTAACCACTGTAAAATACAATGCTGTGTCCCTAGGATGACTTACAGGAAGTGTCACTGGTTCAGCCAACACCAGTGGTCGGCCTTCACAGCAGGGAGAGAGGCCTAAGTTCCCAACAACTGGGGTCTGAAATCAGCTGAACCCAGGCACCCCCCGTCAGTTTATCCAAAAAAAAGGGCAGGAAGATATTTTACGACCCAGCTTCCAGGATGTCCTGGTTTCAGTTAGGACACAGGACTATTCCCTCTAGTGTTTTCCCTTTGGCCTCCCGTGAGTCTAACATGAAGGGAAGGGAGAACAGCCATGTTCGTGCATCTACCACTCTGGACTGTCCACACTGAGGCTGGCGTGGATGGGGTGAATTTTCACAGGTAAACGTAGATGTTTCTCATGATTGTACCTGTTGTTCATCTACTAGCAATGAGGAGTCCTAAAATGGCATCAAGACTATGAACAAACATCACAGTCCAAGGGCTGATGCCTTCAAAGGACCCTACGCAGATCAGGCTCCGAGTTCTCTTCATATCTGAAGAAATTCACAATCAAAATACCAAGGATATTAACCTCTAGGACCAATAATAAATATTTTCAGACAAGAAAAATTACCAAAGCTGTTGTAAATGCTCTGTTCCCCTACAATGAAGAGTACTGCTGCCTTTAAACAGTTCTTCAAACACTTGTGACATTTACCTGTGTAATGTGGAATCTCTCTTCCTACGGGCACTTCCACCAAATGTTCATTAATTTCATAGCTAATAATTTGTTTGCTAGCTTGCACGAGAAGACCACGCCTGAGCAGCCATACAATTCTCAAGATATTTTTAGCACTGAAAGATGAGCAAACAGCGAGGCACGCAGTCTGAGGCAGTTCTCCCCTGTGCTCCCCGACACATCATTTCTCTCTGCAGTTCAGCCCGGTGCAGCTGGAACTCGCCAGCCGCTGCAATCCATAAGGCTGCTGCACTCATGCCCCTGGCAGCAGATATGAACCAGGTTCAGGACAATGCACGCTGACATTTTCTTACTCTAATATAGCATGACTTCCAAGTTTATCATTTCCCTCTCGTAAGCTTCTTCCTGATTCTCTTATTTCATAGATTAAATCTGGTTGGCTGCTACAGGAATGTAAATGTTCCCCATTCAGTAAAACAGAGATGCCTGTGCATGTTTCTTTGCATACGGTACCTTCCAACGTTTAATACAATGCAGCCTCTCATTAGACAGACCCACAGCCTCCCAGGGTAATGAAGTGTGATTAAATATCTTTCTTGGCTACAAATTTAAAAGGCACAATTTTGAAGTCAACTACTGCAGAGGAAGTCTCACTTTATTTTCACCTTTTCACATCTTTGTTTGTAGGCATGCATAACAATGGGCAGGGCATGCTGAAAGCAAAATGAAGATCTTGCATTAAATCACTTCAGAGCCGATTTCATGTTTGATACGGAGCATATGGATAAAAACGAAAACAAAACTAGTTTGTCTTTCCTTGTGGTCTGGATGATGTTGTGCAGACATCGCCCCAGAACTCGGTCTGACTCTCACTGAATTAGTGGGACCATTTGCTGTCACTTCTCCATAGCTGGGTGAGGCTGTTAGCTAGTTAAGATGTAGTAATTTGGGAGGGGGCAGGGGGGAGAAGGAATAAATTGCCAGAAAGAGAAATGGGAAAAAGGTTCCCAAATCAATTTTGTTTCAAAAAATGCAAGGCAATCCTCAGTGGCCCAGACAGGGAAATTCCAGCACAGCTCCCTGCTTTCTCTGCTCACACTGCTCTCCTGTGAGCTTCTGACAGCTTGGGACATATTGCCTAATGTTACAAAGTTTAGAAACCCCAAGCTAGGCAGAAGTAGACACAAAACGCACACTTTCTCATAGTATTTTTAAAAGTCTCCAAACCAGAGCACAACAGCCTCCCGTCCCTGCCATGAAGCTTTTCTCCCCAGAACACTGAAGTCACAAAAAGGAGTCTGAGACCCGGCAAAGAGCTCCCTTTCCTAAACCAACTCAGTAACTTTGTTTCAGGTACCTTCAAAAGGAAAGACAAAAGCACATTTTATGATGTTCCATTAGAGGGCATCCTAGCATGTTCTTTTGTGGTCAGATGCTTTCGCTAATTCATTTCCTCTGCAATACTTTGTGAACAATCTTCCATAAAGACAGCCAGGAGCATTCACGTCCCCAAACTTTTGCATCCCTTGTAATTGTAGCTACAATTTTATTTCATTTTTCTGTTGCTACTATATTTTTCTTTTAACAGAGCACAGCTTCCTCGCTAGGACAGGTGGGTTTTCAGTGTTGTTCCACATGCGTAAGGCGTGGATGAGCTGGACACAATCACAAAATTAATTTCAAACTTCAGAACAGCTGAAGATCAGACTCAAAAACAACGGGGGACTACTAAAGGTGAGCAAGTTGGTTCATCTATCTTGAAACTAGAGACTGATATGTTCTCAAAGCCTCCTGCAGAAAGCCCAACTGACAAATAGAAGGTGGCAACTGCTCAGAGGCAGCAGCATGGACCTCACAGCAGGAGCAGATCCTGAGCTCCAGGATATGGGGAGGCTGCCGTAAAAACAACCACTACTCGAACCCAGGTACCTGATCTTTAAAAACTCAGTTTTATGACTACCACAGATACAGAGAGACACAAATCCAGCTTATGACCACTAGTTCCATTAAATTAGTAAGAATCCCGTAGGTACTAAAATTTACTTATAGCGACAAAGATTTTCTGGACTGGGCTATGACAAGTATGAAAATCAGTTTTTACTTATACAGTATATCCTGTTTGTATACTGAGATCAGTTCAAAGGCTGAAGGCATCAGGGGATCTAAAGGAAATAATATTGGAAATTAAGAAGTCTAGCTTAAGAAATAGGAGTTGACATGATAACATGAAAATTTATCTATGAGACAGATAATTCAGTTACAATAAATTACTATCCTATCTGACTTAAAGTGGAATGTAAAAGTGCTTCTGTCACACAAAATGAAAAATGAACTTCTGACTGATGAAATGCAAGATTAATGAATCAATATAAGAGACATGAAACAACTTACGATGATCCTGGACTTGCTGTTGGTGGGGGACCTGGAAAAGTGACAGAAGAAAAACAGTGTGATGAGTTATGGCGAGGTAACAAGCAGGAAGATTTGTAAACCTTTAAAAGATAAAAGTAACAGCCTGTCATGTTGGATGTGGTTTATGTAGTTTACGAGGCAAGTCTCAGTTTCTCAGTACCAAAGACAAGACTGTATCCTGTAGCAGTGATTGTCTGCAAAATGCCATAGATAAGGGCAATAAACAGGTGAGGGACGGATCCTGAAATTCAGCTGAGTTCGGGGCCATGATAAAAAAAGGTTATCGCAAACCACAGGAGGCTTATACAAAAGCATGTTGTGACTATAAGTGGGAGAAAACAGCGTCATTTCTCCGTATCAATCTTCATTATTTTTCAGGGTATTCATCTTTGGCCTGATCCAGATGCATTGATCAAATTTCCTCTGACCTCTGCAGGCTTTGGCTGACAGCATTTCACTGTTACTGCCCTCGGAGTTTATATTTTGGCAAATACTCAACAGGCTGAGCTCGTGTTCACCAGCATAGAGCAAACTGAAGAGTCAGCTGCAGCAGTTCATACTAATGAGCATTTGCTCTAGAAACTGAATTGTAAGATTAAATATTGCTCCAGTCAGTAAAACACAAAAAATACCCAGTGCTTTCTACAGGAATGTCTATAAAAGCATCATTGTTCAGATAAAAATCTCCTAAATTTCAGATACAAGCTAAAGGACATCTGCCTTACGAGAACATCATCAATTTCTTATTATAATTTAGAAAATCTGGGACATTTACAACAAAAGACTCTGAAATGCACTGAATACATCATTCATTGCATGTTGCTGTGAGGACTGACTAGGACCCCATGCAAACACCTTCATTCGAGTCAAGTATTTCACCCTGAATGTGGAGGTGGAGGAGAAGATGCAGAAGACCTGTTTCTGGTTTGGAAACTTCATGGTTTTAAGATTATCCATGAAGACAATCACCTCATTATAAACTTTGATGAAAAAGTGATTATTTTATCTGAAATGTATATGTATCATTAATTTGTCTCCAATCGATACTGCATTTAACATTTCCATTCCAACTCCATCTTTTGCAGGCTGAAATTTCTCACTTACTAGAGAAAAAGGAGGCCACTCAGGCACTTGAGAATGTAAGTTTTTCTGGTCTGATCTGAATCCACCCTGGCAGCATATTAATGAACACTGCTCTTAAGTGGTCCCTGTGTTTCAGTCCTGCTTCCACCAGGTTTTTATATACTAAAAGCCACCATTTCAGCTGGCAACATGGGCATCTCAGCTGAGCAAACAGGCAGAAGGGATAAACTGCCAGAAAGAGGCTGAAACAAGCTGATACCACTACATCAGTGCACTCATTTTCAGTGGGTAAACACACTTTCTTCAGAGTTTCCTGCACTGTTTATCTAAGTAACGGTTCAAACAGCTTAATAGGAGAAAACCTACCAAATTTGACAAAGAGCACACCAGTGGTAGAAACAGTCTTTCTGCCATTAGTTGCGACGCACTGGAAGTAGCCGGTGTCTGTAGTGTCCAGGTTCCTTATTCGCAGTCGAGACCCATAGCTTGTGGCACGGAAGGAGATCCTCCGGGGCTCCTGGACAACCGGCGCGTCGTTCTTCAGCCAGCGAACCGTGGGAGGAGGATTGCCAGAGACTTTACAGTGCAGCTCTGCCGTCTGGCCAAGGGTGGTAGTTATGTTATTCATAGGTTCATCAAGCGTCAAGAAGTAATCTGTTATGGAAAAAGAAAAAAGGGTGAATAAGGAATTCCAGCTCAGAAAATGTCATATTAACATCATCTCATTCCTGTCTTTGAAAGGGAAACAAAGGAAGTGTTTATCATGTTTAGTAAAAGACTCTAATACTTATTAATTGATGTTTCAGGGACAGTGATAGGTTCCACATAGTTTTGCATGCTAATAAAAGGAACAAATTTTGCAATTTCCATTGCACTATAGTAATACTGTTTCTCTTCAAAGTTTCTTTTCCTTCGTATGCCCATGGATTTTCTCTGCTTTCTCAGTATCATCCTATTTCACTTCATTCAATGCAGAAAAACGAGATAATGCTGCTTCTCTATCTTGTTTTTCCTTTTTGCTAACCAGTAAATGTGAAAAACATCCTTTGTAAATTCAGCTGCTCGTTTTGATTGTCTCTGTCGTGGAGATCTGCCCCTGCTCGTGTTAAGATCCACAGAATGTACCAATATATGGAATGAATCTCTCCGAAATGAAGGTCTCACAGCCATTTTTAATTGACTTGCAGAGCGGTGTAGGCAGTATGTTGTGAATGATTTTGTAAGCACCCACTGCACAGATGAAGGAATAAGGATCATATCTAGGAGATGAAGGGTTTCTTTCCTACTCAGTCTTTTCCCTGCTAAGAGAACTAAAGTTTATCTTTAATCTGAAATAGGTCTCATGATAGGTGCAAGCAGAAGATCAAGAATTCTTTCATTTTGTTACGATGGGGAATGTTAAATGAAAATCTCACAAAATTAATCTCTTCTAATCCATTTGTGAGCATTGCCTTCTCCTGTCAAGTGCTATTTCATTCTGCACCGGTCAGGAAGAAGGCTATTTCTAGTTAACTGTATTCAGCATTTAATTAAATCCTTTAAAGGCAGAGAGCAAGATGGATTGGGTACGAGGAATGGAATACGCGGGCTTTCATCTCAGTGTCACAGGTTCAAATCTAACAGTGGTCATTAGTGGCCAAAAACCATTATCATCTGGTGGCTGTCTCAGCAGGGCAGCCGAGCAATGAGAAACCCAGAGACTGTACTCTGCTCCTGTGCTCTCTGAGTGAGCCCGGGAGGTCAAGAAAAGCCCATCAGTAAGGAAAGCTGTGCTGTGCCGCTTACGCTACGCCACGTTAAGGTACATCTACTGAAACCTCCAGCAATAAGCCTGCCTAAAATAATGGAAAAGATCTCCAGCATGTAATAAAAACAGCTCAGCTAACTAACTTGCCTAACTAATCCACTTCCCTAATTAGTTATTTTAATCATGTCTTCGCTGGCTACTCCCTTCATTATGCTGTGTGAGTATCAGTATCTCTTCCCTTTGTGTTTAATCTACTTAGCATGTAAGTTCCTACCCTGTATTTACATAGCACTTTATACAACGCGTCCCTGATCTCATTCGGTCCCGAGGAGCTATTAGGATAAACATTAAGCACAAAGGAACTGCCCACACATTTTTCTTTCACTGATCAAGTAGTCTTTTAATGTGCAGGTATGAAACTGTGCAAAGTACTACTGTTACCTCTGCTCCCGTGGATCTAGTTAGTTCAAATTGTGCATGGCGTAAAAAGAGCAGAGATCCCACTGTCCGGTGAAGACAGACAACTGGGTTCCATGTCCTCCACCTGGGTGTCAGAGTGGCTTTTTAGTTCCCCAGGATCACTTCTGCATAGCTTCACTGCAGGACTAGAAACGCTTGAGACTTGCATCTTAACAACCTCGCTGGGAAGCATAATCTAAATCAGCACACGTATTTTTGGGTTCCCTCCACAATCTGCGTTTAATAAAATCACACTAATAGCACGGAGCTGGAGAACCACACTTAATTATCCAATGTAACATTTCTATACCACAGCCATTTATATAATTCCTGGTAACATTTCAAAGAGAGTGGCTCAGACATCTACAATCTAATACAGACAGAAAACAGAATGGCCTCAGTCCTGTGACGGTCTTGCTGACAACCCACACAGTAAATATAGTATTTTAAAGGTCCTATGGTATGCAGAGGAGGCAAATAAAGGAGTAAAGGTGTAACGTAGGTTACCAAATGCAGGAGAAGGAGTCTAAAGTAAAAATACTGACAGTGAGCCAGTGAAAAATGGCTATTACAGCTCGAGTTATGGTGAAAAATCTCTGTAGGTACAAACAGAAACAACTTCTCAGTGTCAGGAGCTTCTGACTCTTCAAGCACTCTCCACTTTCCTCTAAAAACTACCACAGAAACACTAAAACGAACGGCATCTGCTGAATTCAGCTTAGCTTGGTTCTTAAGTACCTACATTTTGCATCCAAATCTTAAATCTGATCAAGCAGCAGACTGTAAGGCACCTGAGATGAGATTTAAACAGGGCAAGTTCCAAGCGGCTGGAATCATCATGAGAAGATTCTCACGGATAAAACATTTCTGTAGTTGCAAATAAGCTGAAGATCTAACGGTGCTTCCAAAAAAATCCTGGGGCGTTACTGAGGCGTACCAAATTATGAGCATTCTTCCCCTGGCATGCTGGAAAGCCATCTATTGCTGCCCTTACCTTGCATGGAGGAGCCAAAGAGAAGCCCAATTTTATTTTTAACACTTTTGTCTAACTCTCACCTATGAAAGCCCATCAAATCTCCAAAGCTACTGCTACCATCCTCTCCCTTTAATAACACCTATGCAAAGAACATAGGAAATAATTCCTGCCTGTGTCCAGGTTTCAGTCCAGGCCGCTCCCCACCAGCCACTCGTTGGTGCCGTCAGCACTAACACCACCTCCTTCTGGGACAAAAGAAGCCAAGAAAAACAGGGCTAAATCCACCTTTTGTGCTCTCAGCAGGAGGTGAGCAGGACTGATGAAATGGGAAGAAGTTGCTGCTTGCACACATGATGACGACACCGTGTCGCATGGCCGTGGCCTTACCTCATGGCACGTTTTTTACCATGCTTCACATGACAGCCTCCCTGTCATCGAGGAGCTCCCCAGTTGACTCTCTCTGCCCAGAAGAATAATTTCTTAGAAACAGGATGGTTCTTACCTAGAAAATAATGACTGTGCTTCTGAGAATTAAATAGTCTAGTGGCAAGGGCTGTTGGAAACTCTGAGTTTTAATGCTGGCTCTGAGCAGTCTTGGGTGAATCACTTCAGTTGTGATTTTTAGAAGAGCCGAAGGGAAGTAGACACCCAAAGCCAATCAAAGCTCACTTGGGATTTGTGCAACTAAGTCCTTTTAAAAACAGCCTTAAACCTTTTGGCTCAATTTCTCCAGCTATAAAGTGAGGATAATAATCCCTCTTACATCATGGGGAGGCTGTTATGTACATTAATGAGATAATGCTCGTAAAGCACTTTGAAGGTGAAAAGTGCTACGCTGGGATAAGCACTGTTATTATATTTTAAGTTAAATCTCAGGATTTCAAGAACATAACAAAAGCCAGTCCGTATTTTAGAGTCGCACTCTATAAAAACATTTCAGACACGTTTTAATTTACAGAAATACAGGAGAATAGCCGGAAAAAGTTCTAAATAAAATTTAGCCCACCTATAATTTAATAATAGTCAAACTGATTTTTTTTTAATTTGTAAAAACAATTTACTGCTGGGCCTAGACCCTGAATGCCAAGTTTCAGCCCACAGAGATTTTTTTTTTTAATGGCTGAGTTATAAACCCTTGAAAAATGCTGACAGCCCCTTTACTATAGCAGCACTAGCGGGTGCCCTATAATGAACTTTTAAATGACTTGAGATAATATCTGGAAAGCCAAGCCTGAAATATATTTCTGGTTTTGAGCCGTTGCCAATGCAAACACAACACATCATAAGTCATCTTCATGATTCTAAGCGCATAAATTGGAGACACTGCATATAAAATCCAAATATTAGGTATCCTTCATGGCCAAACTCTTTGCTGGTTTGATGTTACAGAATAGCAACAGCTGTGCGAGGACGAAATGTACTGTGTTGCGTGTCTTGAAAGAAGAAAAGTGTGTGTATTTCCACAGCTACGTCTTGACATTGTTAAATAGGAGCCTGCCCAGTCATAATAAATTCTTAAGTATTCTACTACTTTTAAGTGGAACCCAGGTGGCTTTCAAAATAAAAGCTCGTCCTCCCCGGCCAAGGAATGTTAATCTCCTCTGTGACCACATGGTTCCTCTATCTTAAATTACCAAAGACACTTCTTAGAGCAGTAACACCCTCTTTCCTCAGAGGAGGACTTTGCTGGCCACAGTGAGAGGGTCTTTTTGCAAGCACCGTGCGTACTACGTGTTTCTGGTTTCACTAGGTGTTTAAAGCACGACAGGGATGCAGGATTAGACCCTGAAATGATCATTTTATGAGAAGAATCATCGTTTCATTTATCCTCTTCTTTGTGCCCTTCTGATCTTTCAGAATATTCAGTGCAAAGCTAAAATCAAAGTCTTCATTCAGGCCACGGCAGTCATAGGAACAGCTTTTCCAGGTGCAGCAGGGGCCTATGCACCCAGCACCTTCCCACAGCGCTCGCAGCACACTTCTCGGCAAAGGAACGGCTACAAACCTTCTCTGAAGCAAACCCACAGATGCAGGGACACCGTTTCCAGCTGCTGAACTATAGAAAAAGTTTAATGCTGGATCTCAAAGTTCAAATATTCCTTGCTGTCTGAGCAGGCTGGAACTGGGCCGTTTGGACACCAGCCTTGCAGGGTGCTTACCGGCCTTCTCCTTTTGCACCAAAAGGCCTAGCAGCTCAGCGCTTTGTCATAAGATACGGCGACAATAAAGAAATGCAAAACGAGTCTCAGTCATACCAATACATTCACTGATTGGTAACTTAGCAGATAATCTTTACCTAAAAAGACTCAAGCTCATCAGTGGGTCTGACAGAGCCTTTCCGATGTACTATACGAGGTGGAAAGAAGCATTTTCATTCACTCTGAGCCTTGGATGAGCCATGTTAGTCCAGCCTGATGCTACACTTGGATGCACCCCGTCCTCACATTTATCAGCGCCTCCATTGAGCTCAGACAGTTGGAAATTTTCTGTGTGGAATTGTTCTCTTTGGGGAAAGTCAACAACCCGGAGCCCACCCAGCCTGAACGCGCTGGATGGGTTTGTTGTTTGTTCCATATGTTCCATCGAGTCGGGTTTTAAGCTATTCCAGTTACACTGAAGAAGGAACCAGCAGGATTTCTTACTGAAGTGTAGCCATAGACAGAGCACATATTTCTCAGTTGGAAAAAGGATTAACCATTGATTGCTTCATCTGCCCATAACTCACAAAGGAAGACAACTCCCGGCAGGTCCGATCTGCGGGCCCGATCAACAGACCCTTGTTATTAAAGGGGGCAAAAGGAAGACTCCCGGCTGGAATTTCACTTATTTTAAACGAATAAAAGTAAAGGAACGACGGTGGAAGGAAAGCGATACAGCACTCAACCCACGATTTGGCAACCCATATGAAGAATATCAGAGTTAAAGAAGTCCAGACAAAGAAGCGGAAATATTCAATGTCAACTGTCTTGGGACTAAAGGAAATACACAACTGCATTTGCTTGCCCAACTCATTTTCAAACAAGTTTCCTCAGTGGTGTGTATGTGTAAGGCTCGATTCAGGATACATACTGCAGCTGTGTCTTGGGCTTCCTCTTCCCAGACATTATCTAGAGGCACGAATGCCATCCAAGAATAAAATACTGAACTGAACAGGCCAACTGATGCCCAAGGCCTTACAGCATTTCGGATGTCGACACACAACATTCACTGAATTTGGGATTTTCACAATCAATCGCCACTTTCCAATTAGCAGCTTTGAGACTGCCTTGGGTCACAGGGGAGGGTGGGCTTCTGGAGGGAAACCAGGGCACTTTCAAAAAATTATTGGGGGCCGAGCACCTGAATCCCATTGCTCTGGGATGGGAATTGGACAACTCACTGCCCTTCGTGCCTTTGTGAATTCTTAATATGAATCTGACAGTTCACATCTGTCTCTCCTTTTCTGAGTTAACTCCCAGGTTTAAGGACAGCTGCCTTGGTGATAGCTTTGACGCTGTAATCTGGCAAGGGGAAATGAAGCTTTTCTTTACTCAGGAACCAGTTTTATAGCACAAGTAGGAAGCCCCTAAACTTTATCACAAAAAATGTGATTTGAGATAGGTAAACAAACGTCCACATCTAGCTATAAACCAAACTACTGAAAACCATCAAGGGATTTTGTTGTCACTTTAGAAGCTGCTCAGCAGTAAAGAGCCACATACAAAAAATCAAGCTATTAAAGAAAGGGTGTATAGAAAGGTATGTGCCCTAAGATTAATGCTGTAGAGTCAAAGAAAAGCTGTTATTTTTGACATTTTGACATAGCATCACTTTAGGATCTGGTTCTTATTAGCCCTTTCTGTGCCTTTTAAAGGTCTATTTTTTTTTTAAACCAAAAATGTCAGGAAATTTGGAACAGAAACTTACAATAAAACACGTCCCTTGACCCTCTGATCTATCAATCTTTCAAATAAACAAAGATAGCTGGATGAGCCAGGAAAGGGTTATTATATATAGTTACCTTATGTATAATGGTCAGATACTCACTGCACACTCGGAGGACGTAAAAAAATCCAACTTAAGCGAAGCATTTCGTGCAAGATTTTTACCATGAATGCCGCATGTTACTCAGGGTGGTTTCTTTTTCATGTTTTGTTCTGTGACCTCCAAATTTCACACCCTGTATTATTTATAAATGAGACATTCAAGAAACACAAATTCTCAAATAAAACGTGCACTCCGTCAGTGGAAAAGCAAACAAAAGGAGCTAATGTACTGTGGCTAAAAAAATTTTCAAACAAAGTAGCAGTAATTTACTGCCACGCTACTAACGGGACCCCACAAATAGAATCCGAACCCTGTGCCCCATCAGGGGAGCTTGATTTACCGAATATCCCCCAGATAATAAAGGAAAATAAAAAGGTAAATTGTGCATGAATGTGAAAGCTGTAATTCTTCCCCTTTCACCACGCGTATCAAATTCACATCCAGTGATTTCAAAAGAAAAACTGGAAATCTCTAAAGAACTGGGGCTGAAGTCAGGAGGCCTCGATCCACCCGGCTTTGTCCACGGTTGCTTTTGTTGATGTTTCTTAAGATGTAGTTTGCCTAAGAGTCAAATTCTCCCTGGGCCATCAGAAAGATTTTCTCTACGAAGACTCACGGCCAGGTCATATCCCTGCCTGGAAAACCTTGCTGAAGTGAAAGCCTTAGCCTGGATTTGTCAGCACGGACGGCAAGGCTGGCTTCTCCAAGAAGTTAATGCCATGCACAGGGTCGTGGAACAAATACTGCATGCCCTGTTTTGCCCTACCCCATTAATTTTCTGCTCTGGACCCCTACACCACCCCAGAGGAGAGATGCTTGCTATAGGTGATCCTTGTTACCGATGCGCCTTTGAATACTTGAGGATAAACCTCAGCTTAACCTTAAACCACCACTGAGGGAGTTGGGGAGCATCTTGCAGAGTCCTGACTCTTGCTGCCCTCTCCTTGGGGGATGTTGGCTCTCTGCATAACACCTGGAGCACCGCGGGACTGTGGCGTGCTGCTGAGGGCTGTGCCAGGCAGAGGAGCTGCAAAAGCAGCAGGGAGCTCTGAGTCCAGGCTGGGGATTGCGGATGTCTGGAAATGGAAATGGTTCCCAAGCCCTGAATCATTTCAGTGTTTTATACTTGTTTGCCAAAGCAGATAGGCCATGAAAAGGGAAAGGAAAACAGGCAGGATCTGCAAAAACTCACAATAAGAGGTTTTCTTTGGAAAATGAAGGAAGCGAGAAGCTCGTGGGAGGAGGAGGCACTGGCACTGGGATAGCACGGCTGCATCCCAGCACCCGTGTCTTTAGCTCTGCTCAGCAGTGGCTGGGACCCATCCTAGTGCCCTAGGGACCTGCACAATTAAACGAGCTCCTGATGAGGCCACAGGTGGGCACGGTGGGGACCTGACCAGGGGAAGCATCAGCAGAGGCCCCATTGTCTTACCAGTCCCATGGAGAGTCTTGTTCAGTGAATGTCCGCAGGAGTTTAGCCCCACTCACAATTAAAAGAAAATAATACTTCAATGCTGACTCTTTCTTGGCAGAGACTCCAATAGTATCATTGCCTAGGGATGAAGAGTTCCCAAACAATTCCTCTGCAGTACCAGATGGAAGTAGGCTCTCGTTCAAATTCAGGCCTATCTATTTCCTTGTAAATAAACACAAGACTGATGTGAGGAAAAGCCTACCCTTCCACGACCATTTTTGTGAAAGAGAAGCAGCTGAATGAAGGGCTCTTTGCCATTTTAAATAAGGGTCAGGGAAAAGAAGAGCTCGTGGTAAATGTGAAGCTTCTTCAGACAAAGAGCTGGGGCAGGGGCCTGTCCCGCAGCAGAAGGGGAGAGAAAGGTGGCAATGCGCGGGCACGGAGAAATGGGAAACCAAAGTGCCTTCAACAACAGGAAGGAAAAAAGAGCAAGAAGTAAGGGACAAAAAGGCAGCTGAAGAAAGACAAGAAAGAAACAAATGAACATGGTGAAGGACAAAGCAACAAAGGGGAGAAATACCACTCAAACACCTAGGGAAGAAAGGGGCAGACAATGAAATCCCCAAGTCAGGCACAGCGAAGACGTGCCCTGTGGGATGTTTCCCAGCCTTGCCAAGCCCTGGGGATTGGGCCCCCACCGGGCTTTTTCCTTCCACCAGACCCCCTTTTTTCCCCTTTATATATATTTCCCCCTATTTCTCCTTATATAATTAAATACCTATTTGATGGCATTTTCATTTCTCTTTTTCCCTCGTGGCAGTCCCTGTGCACACCACAATTTACCAGTCGGAAAAGAGAAGTATGTTCATAGCTAAATTTCTCCTATTTTAGAAGTGATTATTTTTTTATTTTTATGCATAGCTTGTTTGTTTTTTTTAGGTTTTGGTGAGAAACCACCTCCTCCCTCCCATCAATCGTTGCTTTCAACAGCTCTTCACGGGTGGCTGCGTCTCTTTTAAATTCATTTCCTGTTAAAAAGAATAAACAGGCAACTGTTTAATGCTGTCGATTTAGCTTATTTAATAGAAATTGAAACCTGAATAGGGCTCAGTTGTAAGATAGTCACTGCAGAACTCTCCGAGGTAGGGAAAGCACCGTATTAAGTAATTATTTTAAAATGCAGAATGTTGTTCAAGGAGACGATGAGCTGTTCCTCCTTCTGCAAACCCAGGAGACGTGTTCAAGGAAGGGACGTTTGTTTCCAAAAGAGAGCACATGGAGTTAGAGCCACTTAATGCGGACAGCCATTTAATTGGGAAATTTGGCTGGAAACCGCTTTCATGTGGTGAACTTAATAGGCTTTAAAATAAGTTTTACTGGGATGCCTGCGTGACCTCACGGCTGACTGCAGCAAAGACAAGTGGATGTCGATCTCTTGAGCTGCTTGCTTGCAAAAAGAAATGGAAACTAAGCGCATGCCTCGTGTTCTCCCCTGAGGTTTCGGCACGTCGGGCTGCACCTACGGGAGGGTTTCAAAGACCTTCAGGGAGAGCTGGCAGCGCCCACATGAAAGCCCCTGCTTCTTTCCTGGGCAAGACGAGACGTGTGTGCCTTTCTTCACTTGTGGGCACGCTGGAAGAACCCTCCCCTCTGACTAAGCTTTTCGGGCACCAAATGCATTTTAATCACATATGTAAATCCGCGTTTAGGTGTGCAAGCTTACAGCAGTCTAAATGCTAATCGCGGGTGGGCAAAGGGGCCGGTAATCCCCCAGGAATGCAGGATTCAGCCCAGTCAGTGATAATTGCCACATTCCAGGTGGATTAGAAGCGTGAAACTTCATTTTACCTGTTCCTGACAATAGAGCTCAGGAACAGGTGCCACGGAGGTAACATGGAAAATGGTTTAATTACTAATGTTGAGGCCAGCGGGATGATTTCTGTGCCCGAGCTGGTGGCAGCCGCCCAAAGCCTCACCTCTGCTAGTGCCTGAGTCGCTGCTTTCCGACACAGCAGGGACATCCGAACCCTGGCTGAAGCAAGCAGGCACTTTGCATTTTGATGATCTGAGAATTCGGTGTTGAGCGTACTTTGAAGGCAGCAGACTTGGAAGGAAGCAGACAATCCATGCGGTCCCTGCTGCCAGCAGGCAGCCTGCTCTGCTTCCAGGCTCGGTCAGTCAAAGCAAGGGTTTGGAGAGTGCCCATGTGGGGCAGGTCCTACTGAAAAAGCAGCATTTGAACTGCCAGCTGAGGGCAAGCCTAACCAAAATATGGGCAAAAAGTCACCTTGGTCATAAGAAACCAGTCTACACAAAATCTCTCATAAGCAATAATAACAAAGAAGTTATTGAGGACTATTTTTCAGCTCAGCTCAGTCTTAAATTGCTGTAAAATTACATTGTCTTCAACATCACTTTTGTACCTTCCCCTCTGTCTGGGTTTTGGTTGGGAGCACAGAGCCTTCCCTGTGACAGATAGCAACCTGACCATGGGCACATAACCTATCAAACCCTTGGGGCTCACAGTGGAGAATGAAGAATAAATCTCTGATGATGGCCTGCAAAAAAATACTGCAATCACCTCAACAAAGTGCGACTCTGACCTCTGTGGTGACGGGCTGGGTTCCTAGAGGAAAACCTCTCCTGCAGCTTAGTAAAGGTCCTGCTAAGGATAACATCGGGGGCCTGAATTAAGACTGTCTGATTGCCTTAACTTGGCATTTCTTAACTTTGGAGTGTTTGCCTTTGTGGCCTTTACCTGCTCCTTCTAGGCCACTTCTTACCTCCTGAAAACAAAAAATCTGCCAAACAAGGCAAGAAGCACAGAGGCATCCTGCTCGGGGACCACTGCCCAGGTTCCTCAGCAGCTTTGGGACATTCCCAGTGCCCAGCTCGGACCTGCTGGGGGCACTGCGATGCCACAGGCACTGCAGTGGGATAGGACATCCATCCCTCAAGGACTTCTTAGAGCAATCTGCAGTGAATTGGAAATCCTGGCCTTACTAATTAAATATTTTTCTGCCTTTCCCCCTGGAAAGCACAAGCCCTTTGGTTTTCTTCCTCTCTAGTCCACTACGCAGTTGGTCATAACGCAAGCAGCAGAGCTGCAGGAGTCTGTAGGCAAATTCACAAAGGTCTCCACTTGAGTGTGCATCACTGAGTGTGCAGTTTTGCAAGGAGTTACAATTCAGCCACATTTTAGCAGGAATAAAACCACAAGCAAACCCACTCCCAGCAATAAATGCTGCCCGGAGAACTGATGCACTCTTGCTCTCAGGGAAAGAGTTAACCCTTCCATCAAGAACTCAGAGCTACAGATTCTTTTCATACTTACGCACAGAAAACATATTTAAGCTTAAACATTAAACTTTATGCACACATGCTCGTACAAAATATTAACAAAATACAGACAAAAACATTTGGAAAAACCATCTGTAGCAGAACTCCACTATGGGAAATTTCATTCTAAATAGTTAATGGTTGGCAAAATTATACACAAGTGAAAAGAGATTGTTTGACAAATTGAACAGTTGGTGTGGCTAACAGCATCCTACACTGTAGAAGCATTTCAAAGACCAGACTGACTCAGAAGCTGCAGGCCACTGCCTTGGAATAAGGGCTGCAGGAAGCTAAGCAATTTGGTTTAAATAGTTGGTGGTGCATAATTTAGAAAATGAAGGGGAATGAGAAATATATCCCTTTTTTCACAACATATACCCTTCAGAAAGCTCAAAATCACACATAATTACCACTTGCAAATGCATTTTCCTTTCCATTAATTCAAAGCCTCTGAATTTCACAATAAAACACAATGAGGCAAACTGACTCTGCCTGATGCTTGTTAATTTTGAGTTCAGATCCTAAGATCCACCAGACAAAATGTCAAGCAGTTCATAAACTAATAGAACTCACATCTTGAAATATTTTTACCATGTGGAACATTTTATGGAACAAGAAATGAACACAGCATTTTCCAGAAATCACAGTACCACACGTAATTAAATGTCAAGTGATCACAAGGCAAACAAGGTTGATCTTAAATGCCCCCTCATCCTTTTGCTTGCTGTTGTGGCGGAGTCAATAAGAATAATTGAGATTTTAAAATCAGATTTCACATTTTTCTGTATTTTTCTGTCCACTTACCTTTATCTAATTCACTTGAGATGTTCCATGATGACGTAGGCATGAAATCAGCAACCACCGATGAATTTGCTCCTGGAAGAGAAAAAGAGAAAAAAAATGCTGTTGGTATATTGATCTTGTACTGTGAGGAGTGTAAGAGGCATTTATAAAGTTGCTGTCGTGGTAGTAAAATTATTTGACGAACAGCAGTTATTAAAATGCACTCGATGCTCTGCGTTGGCAGGCTGACACATATGGGTAGCAGAACCAGCAAAGTGGAAAAAGGCACAGGGCCAAGCTGGAGCTGGAGCTTGTTTTGCAGGGCTGTCACTGGGAGGCCTTGTGTTAATCAAGCAACCAGTCTCGGAGATGTGTTTGGCCCACCTTAAAATCTCTCCACGGGTTTTATAGAGGTAGAATGACTCTGCAGTGCTGCAGCAAAGAAAAACACCAACGCTCCGACGCTGCCGAACATGTTATCTATTAACATTTACGAGAGATTTTAATCCTGCAAACCCATGTGCACAAGGAGAGACACCATTTATGCACTGAAGTTAATAGGGCTACTTGTACGAAAACCCCTCGCATGACTCATAAACACAGGCTTGAGAGACTGATCTGAACATCGGGAGCATTTCCTCACGGCTATTACACCGTTTTCCCTGGGAATTAATACGCGAATATAGGAGATTTAGTGAGGGACAGGGGAAGGGTGGGAAGCGGGGGGTGCACACACTTTACACGACAGTCTCCAGTTGCACCAGTAAGGGGTTAGGCTGGACATGAGGAAGAATTTCCTTACGGAGAGGGAGGCCAAGCATTGGAAGGGGCCAGGTAGGGCAGTGGTGGGGTCCCCAGCCCTGGAGGTACTGAAGAGATGTGGCACTACGGGACGGGGTTAGTGATGGGACTCGGTAGGTCAAGTTAATGGTGGGACTTGATGATCTTGAAGGTCCTTTCCAACCTAGACAATCCTGTGATTCTGTGTCATGGGAACACCGTGTGCTTCCAAATTCCTGCGTGCCCTAGCCCTGGGAACAGGCCTTGGCCTAGAAGAGGAGAGTGGTGCTGAGGCAACAAGCATAGGAGAGGACAGCACATTTGAAATGAAAATAAGAATATGCCCCATGTGTCAGTGTCTGATCTGAGTCAGACACAGAGAAGACTGGCTACAAAGGAACACCCGTGGCCTGATCCTGCACCCTGGCTGGACCTCCAGTGCCCGCAAATACAGAGCTGAGATGTTGAGCACCGCCACAAAACCAGACAGGAACGTGAATATCACAGAGTGTAGTGTTCTTATTTTCACACTGTCCCTTAAGCTTTTTCCTTTAACTCCAAAGCAATCTCAGCACAAGGATACCCGACAATCTTCTGCTTTTATGTGATCGGTGAGCAACTTCTCTATTTCATTAAGAAATCACGAGAAAATTGTAAACACAATGTCACACAAACGCACCAAGCAGTTAAGTTCAGATTTAGCCACTGCACTTTTTATAAATATCGTCTTTCTTAAAAGCCCACCTGGTAGCACTGCTTATTTAAGACTCTGTCAAGTATTTCCAATGTAAACACAGCATCTGCAGGCATTATAACTCACCTCCGAACACAGCCCCCGGCCTGTGCAGATACGCAGGGCCGAAACCCTCTGATGGGGACAGATCCTGAGCCCACGTGCAAAGGCCTTGCTCTGAAGTCAGCAGTGACACCCGTTTATACAAGCCGAGGCTTTGTTTCACCATGTCCACCCCCCTGAACTGTTTACTCTTTAATATCCTTACACTTTTGTGAAATTAAGTTTTTTTCCAAGCAGTTGCCATCTTTTCCTGCTCTGTGCCCTCAGTGAGAGGAGCGAGGCTTCTGCTTTCTGCCCGGGCATTGCTCTGGCCTCAGATGTCACCACGAACCTGTGCGTGCCCCGTGGGGCTTTTTCCAACACCACTGTCACAAATTCACCACCCCCCCCGCACCTCACTGCTTTTAGGACAGTTATCCCCAGACGCAAGTTCAGCTTCTTAACTAACCCAAACGCTGGGGACTGCCTGGCTGAGCAACCTGCAAGGCTTGAGGCAAACAGTGTGGCTCCAGAGCTTCGTGGTGACCCGCACAGGACGTCGCAGTGGCCGACAGTACCAGGATTTGCTGGAGGCAAGATGTTGAGGAGGTGACAAATAACCAGGAGTCAGCCCTGAGGTCCAAACACTGACTGGGACATGGTCAGTGCCAGAGGCTGGGGTGTTTTGTCTCCTCTGCCTCATCCTTCTGTGCCTCCTACCTGAGAAATGGGGCAGCTCCTGCAGGCTTAGGTCCAAACCCCTCCGAGAGAGGTGCCATCACCTTCCACACCTCTTGTTGAGACCAGTTCCACCTCAAATGTCCATAGTGCACAGCTCCAACCCACGATCAATAGAAGAAGCCCCTCATGGTTCTCATGCATTCAAGTTTTGCACCTGACAATGCATTTTCTGTGGGTAACGTTACTTCTGTTCACCTGGAAACACCCAGTGTTAAGAGCCCCCTTTATGTTGCAGACAGCTAACATACATTAACCAAAATGAAGGAATAAGTACTAACAATACCATTGAAATACAGCATTTTACTGTTTCCAACTCCAGAGTGTTCATATTATTTGTTTCTCCAATTAACGCTCTGATTTCAAACCGTTATTTGTTCGAAAGGAGCACGCTGAGCAGCCACAAAGCGTGGGGACGTCCCATTCAATCCCAGTGAATGCAGAAAGCAAAAGTAACCAAGCAATCAAGGCCAGCACTAATTTAACGTCGGCCTGTGATGACCTGGGACTGCTGTGTGTGCAAGTGAAAGCAGCGATACCTCTGCTTGGAGAAACCTGGTCCCAGCCCCAAATGAGAAGCGCGCCCAGGGGAGGTGAGTCACGGCTGGGAGGAGGATCAAAGACCCATGCTGGTTCCTCCCCTGGGACCAAAGCCACCTTGCTCTGCCTCCGGGAGCAAAATGCATTTAAAAAGCACAGACTGGGTGTGAGTAAGAGTTTTTTTTTTTCCTTTGGGTTTGTGAAATGCAGGTTTCTGTGCCTTCAGATGTACAGAAAAACGGCCAACCAACTCAGAAAGAGCCTCTTGTGCTTGGAAAGCGCGTAAGTACTTAAAAAGAGCCTGGACTACATCTCATAACGTAGTGTCTCCTAACCTGAACTATGGTTCAGGTTAACCCGGAGTCACCAACAAGACCCTTTGATTCCAGCTCTGTTCTACACGGAACGGGAGCTCTGCAGAGGAGGAAAGGCTGAGGCACCTGTGCGGCGGCCGCAGGAGCCGCTGTGAGCTAGGAAGCAGAAGGCAGTGCAAGGAAGAGCACGCCCCCTTATTTTTTCAGACTTCACAACCCTTACTGGCCCACTGAATCACTGCTGAGCCTGAAACATTTTCACCGAGACTCACGCATCCTGATTTCCAAGCCCTGGATGGAAAGCACCGTCAAGAAGATCTGGGTCTCCGGACCACACGGGTGCATCACCTAGCACGGCAGATGAGCAGTGATCTGTGGGCTGTGTGGGAAGCACAGAGTGCACCCAGCACCCAACACCGAGCTCTCCAGCACACATCTACCCACTTCCATCGTGCACCCAACCTTGAAAACATCCCGCAGGCAACGGCTCCCGTCATTCTGTGAACCCCACGTACAGGACGAACTGACAGCCTTGCCCATTTGGTGTCACCATCCAAAAAAAAAAAAAAGAAGAAACCCCTATATGCTTAGTACTGCAATTGGATATCAACCGAGGAGTTTAAGAATAAATCAAATTAATCCTTAATTGTTAAAAATGCCCCCTTGCACGCTGCTTTAACTACTTGAACAGCAAGGTTTGGTTTGAAAAAAAGGCAATCTGAGAAATGTGATCAGCGGAGGCCCATTACCCCGGTAAGATTTTATTTATAGATGAAATCATCCCAGATGAATGAAGAATCTTATCCTTAATGCACAAAAGATAAGTATCTGTTCAAACCCCTATCACAATTAAGAAATGCTGGTCTCGAGTTAATGAGAAATCACAACAGTCAATTAAAACCTCTGTGAAAAGCCAAGCGGAGTGGATTCAAATACCCTCCCCACCGAGAAGTTGGCTAACATCTGACTTTATTACCATATTGCATAAGCGTGGAGCGAATTTCACATAAGTCAGTCCTTTTAAAGCCTTTGTGATTAAATAAACTTCAATAAGGTTTACAGAAAGCTGCCCGTGAAGAAAAACTACAGAGCCAGTTCTTATCACAGGCACACACCGCTGTCTCATTTTCTCACCACCAGCAGCCATCACTCAGGGCCTAGTGTTTGTGCTGTCACGACGACGGACCCATCAAAGGACGGGGCAGCCTCGTCCGCTGCCCACAGAACCAAAAAGGAGAAGATCCAGGCCCCGTGCCCGGGCTAATTAATATCTCCGGGCTCTGCGTCTGCTGCACAAAGTAAAGAGAATATAAGTCAAAACAGGAAGAAGGCAGATAGCTAGGACGACACCAAACCCCGAGGTGATTGAAGAGTTTAATGGGAAATAAATCCGCTGTACAGAAACAAAGCAGAGAGCAAAATAAGTTTACGAATGCAGATATTTTGCTTGCCGGGCAGGCTGAGGACCGTGTGAGGCGGTATGGCTGCTCAACGTATGACTTCGCATGGCCAGCAGAAGCATTGTCTGGGACAGGATTTCTTCTTGGTGGCACAGAGGAAAACCCCAGGTCTTGCAGGAACCCAACTTTTCTGGGTGGAAGATACGTCTAGTTAGAAGACACACAAATAATTCAAAGTGTCTTCTAAATGGGCATCCTTTGTCACACTTTATATCGTAGCTGTGGTCCTTCTGTACCCTCATTACAAGCCCTACAAGAAGTTTGGAGTTAGATTTTTTTCTGACACAAGTAGGAATGTGACTGCAATACCAGCAATACCTCAACGCGGGGTACCCGAAATAGCAAGAAGAGCAAGGAGGGCTGTAAAGTAACCAAGGAGTTTGAAGTCTGAGTAACGAAATAAACCGTGAAAAAATAAAGTTTAAACTAAATTTAAAAAGTTTTCCATTTGCAGAGCTCTTTCTGAAGCTGCACAGAAAGCCTGCGCCGAGTGAGATTTGTTATCCCATGAAGGAATTTGCCTAAGGAAGTGATAAAACCCGAATTACACGAGACACTAAAAACAAGATTGGGCAAGACATTCCGACACGTACGGATGGGGAGCCGTCCCACGCCGTCAGGAAGGTCAGGACAGGACAACTTAACAGCAGGTTTGGGCACCACTATTTCGGCCAAATCACTGGTAAAATCACCGTTTATAGCAGCTGTTCTAGAAGAAACACCAATACCCCTTTGAAACCGGAATGAAAACCTTCAGAACATAGTTTTCATTAGCTGTATTGTTTGGATACAATATTCAGAAAACCGAAATCATAGATAAAATTATACAGAATTAGAGTAAGCCCTAATTACTCTAAGTGTTCAGAATATTTTGCTTCTCTGCACATTCCACATCTACACTTCATCTTTCTCTTTGTCTGGTTCCTACCTGACTGATCTCTTCCAAGATCTTCCCACAAATACGCCCCGTGGCTGTTTTTCTTAGCCGTATCTCCATCATCTTTTTCCTTCAGCATTCTCTGTTTCACCGATCCTTTGTGAGTTCCCCACACGTTCTCATCTGATCTCCCAAGAAAAGCACGTTTTGCAATCAGCCAGTTACCAACAACCCATCCACAGCCCACCCTGGAGGTGCTGAAGGAAATCTAGACATACCTTCTGCAGACAGTAATGGATACGGCCTATTATTCACTAATTTTCTTGTCTGTTTAATTGGCACCATCCTGAATTTCCATCGTATATCCCTCAAATGTCGCTTCCATCTCTAACGCATGAAGGGATTTCATTTCCAAGACATCAGTACCCCAGCGTGTCAGTAGACGTGCCCGCGTTACACGGTCCTCGTGTTTCAAAAGGGGGTAGGAATCGCACAAATACATCGCTCAGCTGAACGAGGCAAACCTGCGCGAAGATGGGAAATGATCGAGGGCATTTCTGCTCCTCGGATAAGGCAGGTGTCTCAAGGAGAATATACTGCCCTTATTGGCATGCGGAGCCGTATGTCGGTGGCAAACCTTCCATTGATTCGTTGTGGATACACAGATTTATGCCCACGATGATGTGTAAAAATAGGGTACAGCAAACACTCCACGGTAAAAACACACTGCTGCTGAAAGGCTCAGCCCTGCGGGTTCAGGTGAAGCTGTCGGCCTTTGTACCATCACTTGAAATGCTCTGAAAGAGAGCAGCCTGTACGTTAGATGCAAGAAAAGCTGCTGGAGAGCAGCCCTTAACTAAAGCTCCATGCAGGAAGCAAGGTGAAATGTTACACAAGGACATTTCTCCTTCCAGTGCTTAACTTTAAGTCATCGGCTTTCCTCTGCCTGGTTACCCTGTGGCTGAAAAAGCAAATGCAGGGCTCGCTGGGCCAGCACCTTGCACAGGCGATTTTGCAGAGCTCACAGCAGTCGTCGCTCTGCTAGAAACCGCGCTTCTTCTGGCAAGGGCTTGCTCGAGCTCTGCAGGCTGCTCCACGCAGATAAGGGCAGAGATGATACCGCACGATGCTAACAGCTTTCAAATGTTGTGTTCTCACTCTTACGCTGTAAAGCTTCTAAGCAGAGCTCTCTGTTATTTATCTGCAGTGTATTATTGTTGATAGCCTGGGGCAGCTTAATGATTGGCATTCGATAGGGAAATCTTCAACATCAAGGAGCAATTCGAGCTCTGCGGATTTCACACATACAATGCATTAATTTTCAGCTTCCAGAGCATGAAGTGCAACAGGATGGTTTAATTCAGTGCAGGACTGGGAATCGTTAGGGACCTCATTTATACCACAGCCTCTGCCACCCCGTCCCTGCTACCGGCGCCTCCATCAGCACATGTGAAACGAACAACGTCTCTACCTGGGTGTCTTCCTAAATGCTCCGTGCTCGGAGCATTTCGTGGAAGTCGTGAGCAAGTCATGGAAGGACTGACCCGTTTGGGATCGGAGGTGGGAATCCAAGAGCGCCGCACGCACCTGACCCCTCTGCCCTACGTCCTCCTGCGGAGCTGCTCTCTTTGGTGAGGATACACCCGGAGAGCTTTGGTTCAAGGTGGGCAGCCACTGGGGTTTTCTGGACTTAACAGGATGCCAGTACCACCCACCCCAAGAGGCCTACTGGGGGGGGACAGCAATACCGTCAAAAAATTATACAATTGCTACGTAGAAAGTAACTGCAAACTGCTAAAGCACCTTCAAACATGCTGGCGGCTTCCTAATGACCTACACAAGTCCGGGCTGACTGCAGTATTTTTAGTAAGCTGCTCTTTGGCTGAGGTCGTATCAGTATAAAACTGTTTTCTTCCACGGGATCAGAGCTGTCTCTCGGAAGAAGAGGTTTTTAAGAAGCCTTTTTTATATGCTAATACTTTAATCCTAAATTTCTAATTACTGAGCTACAACTGCTTTTCACTGCTGCTATTAATTACAGATTATCATTGATGTTGGAAGGATTTAGAAGTCACCCTGGAATCTGGGCGCACTTTACATTGCCTAAATTGGGCCGTTAACAGTTCCACTTAAGAAGAGCAAAACACTGCACCCTGGAGCAAGCCGCAGCTTTTAAAGACGGGGGAACGAAGGCAAGAAATGGCCAGTTGGCCGAGCGCCAGCCCTGCAGAGCTCACAGTCGGGTCTTTGTGCTTAGGACCAGCAGGAACGTGGCCACGCTCGCACATCGCCCAGCCCTGATGTTTCTGCAGGCACAGAAAACGCTCAGCCCCGGCTCCCGGTGACCAGGCAGGGTCCTGCTGTGCCAGCTCCCGGGCCCTCTGCCTCTCCTGCCAAGGAACTGGGGGCAAACCCGGGGAAAAATAAAGGTTGGGCATCTAGGATAACTCGAGGATAGAGTGCCTTGTAGGTCAGGGACTGGTTCCTGACCCTGCTGGCAGTGCAGAGCAGGGATGCAGAAGGAATACGTCCACCACCCTAAGGCTGGCAGCCACTGAAAGCCCCTCAGTGCTTTCCCTAGGTTGAATCCTTCATACTCTGCACAATCTGAAACATCAGGCGTGTGAAAGTAAGATGCTGGAACAGCACATCTTTTTCTTGCCCGTGAAGGAAGCTTTTATTGGACCCAGATCTCCAGAGGATCTGGTTGTTTTGTGTAATAACCCTGGAAGGGAGCACAGCACAGCTGGTTGTCATGCGAAACTACAAAGCTGGGGATTTCCATACTAAGTGCCGACTTCCCATCTCTCCTGGCCTACCTGAGGTAATACTGGGTTCCTACCCATGCCCCGAGCTATCCTCTTCTGAGGCTGGTGGAAGGGGAGAAGAGGAGGTGGAGGTGGGAACCCCGCAAGGGGAACGGGACAGCTGCAATGGAGAAAAGGCAGAAAACCAGCAGCAGCAGCAGGACGTCACTGGACGGCGAGATAGGGCACGAGGCCGTGAGAAGAAAAAGAGGAGTCACAGAGAAACATTGAAATATCAAGAAATATCAACATATTTCTGGGGTAACACCATGGCAGCAACGTGGGCACAGGGGCTGGGAGCTCTCCTACCAATCCTCCCAAAGGTCCTGAGCCTGGAGGCTGCCAGGAGCCCCCCGGGCACGAAGGGGCTCTCGCAGAGCGGCTCCGAGTGCTCCCATCACCCTGCCCGCGCCTGCTGCGGATGCTTGGCTCACGGCAGGCATCAGTGCCCCGTGGCAGCATTTTGGGGAGCTGCCCCTCCACCAACACAACAGCCACACGGGTCCCCACTTATTTATCTCCGAAAGCAGCACGACCGAGCAGCGCCCACGAGCGCGTGGCTGGGACAGAGGTGCTTGCGGACGCAGCGTGAAGTGCCCCAACAGGGCTTTGCTCTGCACCTGCTCGCCTGTCCCTGGCTTCCATCAGTGCCACTGCACTAAATCCACCCGCGAAAGCTTTAAGGAAGGCAAAGGCAGCCAAGCACAGGGAGGGCAAACAAGAAATCATTTACATCCACCGTAAATCGCAGCACACCGTAACTCCTTGCACCTCAGCACTTGAGGGCCAGAAGTGATTGAAATGGATAAGGCTGCCGCCAATCTACAATTAAACGCTTATAACTTGCGAAGAAAATTGCAGGAGAAGTCTGCCCTGTGCAAATTCATTACTATTTTTCGAGCTCGATAATTATTTTTGTTGCAGCGAGGAAAAACGTAGCCATGTCAGCTCGTGAATTAATGAACGGTCCTGAAACAATTACTTCTTAAATACACAGAAGTCTCCCCAGTGTAAACACGCTCCGTTTTATACCATATCCTCTTGGTACAAGGCACACATTGCAGCATGACTTATTGGCTGCGTATGATGAAACAGTAAATGTTGCACGTTTGACGGCTTCAGCCTCATGGCTAGGATTTTACATCGGTTGATGTTGATTAATGTACAAACTGCCAAATTTATAAAGAGGCTGAAACACAAGGATACACTGTGAAACATATGCTAATAGAGCACAATTTATATAAAAAGGGGGGAATGTAAATATTTAACCGATGCCAGAGCTGGTTGCTTTGGCCAAGTCAGGACTGAGCTACATTGATTGTTCGAGAGGAACTTGCACCCTGCTCGAAACCCACACAAGCCTGATCTCAGGCAGCCTTACAGCCTCCACGTTTTAGCAGGCAGACTTAAAACCTCATTTCTTCTGCTAAAAGGCTGATTTTTTAATTTTTCCTTGAAGTCAACCAGACGACACTTGCGAGTAAGAGCTGGTGAGCGTGTGTGTGCAGCACCGGGCTCGGCGAGAGGCGCGCCGGAGGCAGGGTGCTGCCCCTGCTCCTTCCAGCTCGTGCAGCATGCTGTGAGACCACAGCCACCGAGGCCCCCGGCCAGCTTGCTTTCACCTGCAGCCTCAAGGCAAGGTCTCTCGGGGGTGAAGGCTGCAATCCTGGGCTCCGCGCACAACGCTGACACGACACGGGGACACCTGAGTGGCCGCTCTCCTGGTCCCGTCCTCGTGGGACCCCAGAATGTGGCTGTCCTCAGCTAGCTAACAGAAGCAATTATACAGGTAATTAATCTGCACAAAAGGTTTCCATTAGTGTTGCGGAGTTGTTGTTTTTTTTTTTTTTTTAATTCTTCGTTGCTGGAATGAGTACTGAGGAGCTGCAGTTACAACTGATGTGCTGCAGAGGAGGTTCAGCACCGTCTCCTGGATTCAGATCTCTCTGATATCAAGAAAACTGAAATCCAAACTTAACAGTAGGACCAAATTTATTGCCATCGATATTTGATTTTCAAATGCTTTCATCCGTGGTTTAAGCGTGCCCTTGTGCTGGATTCCCCAGGGTTTCAAAAGCTGCAGAAGGAGGCCAGCTTCGGAGGGCTCCCGTCACAGCCCCGTGGTCCCACCGCCCTGCAAGCCTCGTGCTGGCACCTGAACAACGGCCCCCAACCCCGCGGCGTGGCCAAGTCAGCCTCCCGAACCCTGAAATCGTGCAGCACTTCCTCAAGCACATTCAGGATGGAAGAAATTGTCGGTGCAAAAGCACCGCTTCTGAACAGCACGACTACACGACTTCGCAAGCCTTTGCCTTAATTGCACCCAGAAGTACAACTATGTGCAGTGTTCACGACCCCGTAATGTCTGTGCCACACTAAAAAAAACACAGTCTCTAAAAGTTAACAGCCTGCACAATAGGAAATAAACAGGAGCAGGGCAAAGTTGGCTTGTTCAAGCTTAACTGCTTTTCCAGCCGCGGAAACCTTGTGGAAGGATAAACCAACTGATGATTTTTTTATTAGCTCGACAAACAAAAAGCCAGGCTTCCGATGTAATGCTACTGCGGATCCACAGAGATTAGGTTTCAAAGTCGTGGCAACTGCCATCCTTTAGGAACCTCGTTAGCTTGGAAATGGATCCAGGATTTCTCTGTTAGGCAGGGCAGTCCGAACAGGCTGAGCACGGTGCATCCAGATCCAGCTCCGGTGGACCAAGCGCCCGCCTAAGGCTGCACACCACACAGCTGCACTCAGGTTTTGCGCTGCTCTTCCTAATTCCTTGTTCTTTGGGCCAAAGGACCACGGTGGTATCGAGCTCAGCAGGTGATGAGGGCGAGTGTCTGTGTAAGCGAGCCCAAGTGTCGCAGAATTTGCCGAGTTCAGATGAGCTCATATGTCCTACAGGGCTAAATGTGACCCGTGGGTTAATGAACATCAGTCACTCGAACTATTTTGTACGACCTGTTTGCAAATAAAGGAGAACGCAATTCTCCATGAAGGCTTCAAGGCAAACGGGACATTGAGAAAACGAAGCAAAAGACTGTCCTCTGGCCTTCTTGTTATTTTGTACCTAGTATTTACAAACTGCTCTTCCAATTTCTCTCCACTCATCTGTAATTAGTTCCCAAATGACTCTTTATGGTCATGCCCAATTATTCTGTTAACCTTTCGGGTTTCCTTATGTCCACGCACAGGTCCTGTCCTCACTCTGCCAGGAGCTGCACCGCCTGTTTTGTCCCACATCTGAGCTCTGACCAGCTTGTACAAGACTCCATTTTACCAAATCAAAGCCACAATGATACCAAAGGGGTGTCCGAATGAACGACGGAGATTGGCCGTGCACAACCGTGACTTGGGCCTCGAGGGGTGGCTGTAGTTTTGGGAGGGGAGCTCCCGTCTGACAGACACAGAGCACTGGTTGCAGGTCCAAGTGCTCTACCAGTGATACCAGCAAGATGCTGGAAATGCCTGGGCTTGATTCTGGCAGATTAACTCCTCATTTTCACGATCCTGGCCAAGTACCACAATCAACCATGTGTTTGGTTTCAATTCAAATGCTGAAGTAACCAAACTGCTTACCCTCTGGCTGCACAAGACCAAAAACTTTCCGTTAGTTAACACGTGGATGTTCAAGGAATATTTGAGCCTAATCCAGACTGCACTGAGCTACCTGCAAAACCCAGCAGAAGTTGATGATCGTGGATGCCGTTTCAGGTTTGTGCATGCCTTTAGTCCTCCTGAAACACGGCACTGCTAAATTGTATATTTTCTTACCCAGCTTCCCACATTAATTGACTTTGACAGCGGGTTTGTGAGCTGCTGTTAGTCATGCTGTTTACAGAGCGCCAGGGATAACAGATTATAGCATTACAATAATCTTTCAAAAATTTAGCTATTAAAAACTCAGAAGGAAGTAAGAGAAGGGGTTTGCATGTGGGTTACCTGATTTGGTAATGACATTATATTTGGTGCAGCCAAGCACCCCGGCTGCAGGAAGCCCAACCAGCAGATGGAGTAACCCTGTGGGCAATGCACAGGGTGAAAGGGCCGAACTTCTCCCCCCCAGTGTGTGATCTCCCAGTGCCAGGACTCCTCTGGGATATTACCACTCAGGCTGGAGGGACCATGAACTTCAGGTGATGCCTAAGCACGTGCATGGAACAAGTCTCACTGTTCTCACAGGAATCCATACTGAAAATGTCCTCAATTTATGACAAAGACAGGACAAAAATTGATGAGAGCTCCATTAGCAGGTATATTCACAAAAAGATGAATGACACCTGAATAGGCCAGGAGAACTGGACTCAACACAGAGACATATTTGGGGCAAAGAGATGAAATTACTGCTGCTGCGTTGAGGGCCACTGGGGTGGTACCACTGCGATGGTGCTGGGAAACATCCCACAGCACAGGGTGGAACTAGACAATCCCTTCCAACCCAATCCATTCTACAGTTCTACAATGCTGTAGAATGCAAACATACACAAACCATAAATATCAATCATGTGAATGTGTCTTTTTGACCACATTTCTCAGCAAATTGTGTCTCGTTTGAAATGCCTGGGCTTGGTATGCCGAAGGCGGGACCTCGCTGAAGATGTGGTTCTCTCCAAACCACAGAGCAAATCATGCCCTGTGATTTTGGTTTCCTTGCATTACTGGCTTAAAGCTTTGAAACCATTTAATGCACACAAACACACATCCATACACGCATACAAACACATGCATGTGCACACAACCGAGCAGATACAGGTTTGGGATTCAGACACACAATCCTGCACACGCAGTGTCACATCGCAGGCATGAACATCTCACTGGTGGTGAATTCATGACGAATTTCACAGTAGAAACCACAGCACGATGTTCCTTGAGAACATCTCTTGTGGTGATCGCCATAACTTTGCTCTTGGCTTTCGGATTTAGCAAACTGAACCACTTGTGGACGCACCAGGCAGCGGCATGTGCAGCTCGAGACACAAGTCTTGCCAGACAATGAGGAACCCTGAAGTCCTGCCTGCTGGCCAGAAACCCTGACCACCTATAAAGTGCATTTCATTTATGGAACTGATGCAGACAGAGTGGAGGAGTTTACTAATCAACGCTTTGCTGTTGCTCCTCCAGGCCAAAACTGGTTGCAAACAAAGCGTTACTGACATGCGCCGTACCACTAAACTTCACCCACTCCTACCTGAGCCTTTCAGCGACAGCCTTGAGTTTCGGTAACCTGCAGTGTGTTAGGCATGTTCCAGGCATGTTCCAGGTTGGAAGTAATGACTAAAAATACTTATGCATTCATGTGCAGCTTTACACGAACAAATTCATGAGACTAATCTAGAAATAAGTGTTGAGAGCTGAGAGAGCCCCTCTCTGTGCAAACCCAATGAAGAACAAGGAAGAGCAAAACTAGTTTTCTGACACTGGGAAATTACACTTCCCAGCTTTGCTTTACAAGAAAAAACTTCTTCCAGCATGTTACTGGATTTAAACAGGTAATGAACTCAGTTAAATGGAATCAGAGATGAGGCTGACATCCTTGTATCCTGCACCCTTACATCAGCCCCGAGATGGACTCTTACTTGCCAGAGGTGAGAGGAGATGGAGGTGGTGAGCAGGACGAGGAACATGTGGATTTTCCAGCTGCCACTTGCAAGAGGTCTGCCTTTACATCCAGAGACCTTGATGTGTGGCAGGGGAAGAGAAGAAAAGCTGCATAATCGCTGCATTCATACACCGTGTGGCACAAACCGTGGCACCCTAAAGAGACTGCCGGTTTTTCAGATCCAAAAAACCTATTTATTTTTCTGGTAAACCTACACACACGAGTGCAGCTGACCTTCTGTGGGCAGGGACACCCCACACCTCGCACAGAGCCAGCCCTGCACGTATCGCCCTCAGCTCTTCCGAGGGAGGCTCCCATCCACACGTTGCTTCCCAGTTCCCACTGTGGTCGAGGGAGTTCTGACTAACCAGGATAAATAAAGGTCTGCCCAAAGCTTTCAGGATTTGGCTTGCTTAGTGCCATTATGCTTGACATTGTGCCAGGCAAGGAGAACTTGATCTCTGCTCCAAGTGGATAAACACTGAATGGTAGATTCGTGGAGATCTCAGCATGTATTTATGTAAAGCAGTGCAGGTGGGTTTACTTTTTAAATAAATAAATACAAAAATACTTCATAATGCTTGGAAGTGAGCACAGAACAGTGTGGTGGATCAGCTTTTTGTGTGGTGGGCTGAGAAGAAAGTCCCAGCTGTAACAAGTGTCACCAATGAACAGGAAGAGCCGGGCCAGCAAGAGGTCACTGAGGGCAGCAGGAGATTCCCCAGCATTGAGAAGTTAAATACAGAGCAAAACCAACATGCAGTACCAGAAAATAAATAAATTAAAAAAAAAAAAAAACACGTATGCAAAGGGACAAGTTCGATTTGAGTAGGACCTTTTCCTGAACAACTAAATCTTAACAGCTAATTAGTGTCTGGAGGTACGCATCCCTGCTGCAGCCTCATTGAGAGGCCTGCCTGATGACCCTTGAGTCAAGCAAAGAAACCAAAGAACATACTGAAATTTTTAACTTACAATTGTCACTTGATGATGCTACCAACTTTATTCTAGGAACTGGCAGAGACAAAAAGACAAAGCAGAGGAAACCAATGTAGCTTTTAAAGGAGCACTTGCTCTCACTTCTCCTTCCATTGAAGCCAACAGTAAAGCTGCTATTGAATTAGGAAATGCTGAGCACTTTTGAAAGCTGCACAAGTGGATGAAAAGTGCCTTAGGAAGCTATTAGTTCACAAGTCCTCTATCAGTTACAAGCAAGGAAAACAAAGAAAGTAAAGTAAAAACAAAGAAAGAGGCAGAAAGGTTTGAAAGCCCTTCTAAACCATCACGCACTGACTGCCGACGTTAGATAAGCAGCTCCAGTTTTCTAGCAGCCCTTTCATCTGCACACATGCTACTGAAGGCCACTTCATCTTGGTGTAGATTTTAATTAATTTTAATGTTTATTTGCACACGATGGGTCTCTTATTCAAGAGACAAAGCCAAAAAGCGTGCCTTGAAGCCACCAGTCACCTTCGGGAAGTCTGTGGAAGCCGAGCAGCTGGCACCTCCATAGGCTTCAAGCCCAGGCGCAGCCGAACCAGGCCGGCCTTGAGGCCAGCACCCTTCCGGGCCAGCTTTGTGACATCCAGCACCTCACAGCCCGCCGGTAGCACCCCAAAAACTGCAGGACTCTACAGATTTTGTGCTCTTAGGAGCCACTCCGACATGCTGAACGCTTTACCTCACTCACGCGCCAGAGAGAAGAATTACATAACTCCGAAATTTGCTTTGGCAGAGGCAGAGGACACCGTGGCACCATTTGTGTGTACTCAGCAATTTTAGAATCCAAGGATTTCTCCGCGTTGCATACTTGGAGATCTAATAAGGGCGCTCTGCGCAGTTTCTGGCTGGTTAGAAAGCAGACAAATAAGAAAAATGAAGACTTTTGTTTTTACTAGGCTGTCAGTTAACATTTAGCAGTATGGCTCAGGTTCCTTTTTAAAGGGTGCTGTGCTCCGTCCTGGCTATTATGTGAAAAATGACACAAGGTGCTGGTTTTTAAGCAGTAAGTCAACCCCTAACGACCTTTTATACACAAACATTTGTATTCTTTAGAAGGTGAATGTGGAAGGACAGGAATGAAGGAAATCTCCCTTCAGACAACTAAACTAGATTTCCAGCAGCGAGAGCATGCCCAGCACTACTAGAGCTCCCCTCAGCTTGATTAGCAGCCCCAAAACATTTATCCACTTAAATATTGCTTTCATTACCTCAGTTTTAGGGAACCACAATTCAAAGTGCTATGAGGTGTGCCGTGGCTGGACGATAAGGATATCCATACCAGCCATGGTAAGTACCAGGTTCGATCCAAAAGGGAGAAGAAACAGTACTTCACTTCCCTGCTGAATGATGCCTTCCACACAGCTCGGACAGGAGAAATAAATGGCATTACTGCAGACAGAGGAGGGAAAAGATGACATTCTTTGCTGTCCAGAGAAGAGAAAAGAAGGATGGGCTTAAGGAAGTAATTTCAAACATAGGGAACCATTGTACAAGAGCAACTATGAAGACTATTTCCTCACACTCATCTTCACCCTAAAATAATAAGGCACTTAAGTAAAAACAGACACTGGACCAAGGGTTTTGTAGTGTTTTCTCCATGTCTGACTGGAGCAGAGGCAGCTGGTGGGACGGTGAGGGAAGAGCCATAATGAAGCATGTGTTAAGTTGCACAGCACAGTTTCTGAAAAACCCTAGGCATAGTGGTGTTTTCTGGTAAAAAAAAGGTCAGCAGAAGAAAGAGAGGGATAATCACTGAAAAATAATCTTCAAAATAAACAGATCAGCCTATGGAGAAAGGACTCGCACACTGCTTGGTGGGATCCACTAGAGACGTGGCTTGAGGAGGATCACTTATTCCTTCAACAGGCTGTGCCCCCAGCACCTCGATTCTCTCTCCACTAATCATTGACTCTCTGGCTTCAAAAGTGCCATAAAGCTGCAAATACCATCGAAAATAAAAGATTAAATAAAAATCATACCTAGGAGAAAATGGAGATGGGATCCATAGCAAAAAGGATTACAGACACTGGGAAGTCACGCTCGGAAGGAGCGGTGAGCCTGGTTTCCACGTCTGCATGGGCAGTTCTTACACAAAGGAAACACCACACCTATGGGCACCACGTTTACATCAACCAGTCAAAAAGACATCAAGATACAAAACACCCAAGTGAAACGCATGAAGGCAGCTCTTATGCATGAGTGGGAAAACGAGCAGACAACAGATTAGCCCTGCTTGCAAACCAGGCCACAGTTTCACTTACGGTCAGTTCACATAAAAATATCTCGTGGGCTTGCATGCTATGCTGCAATATAAGCCTACACCTCAAAACATACTTCTGAAGAACTGATACAGGAGCTGATGCTGCCGTAAAATCTCTTAAAATATTCTTCGGTGGTGCAGCAGTGCCTTGACAATCTGATCACAGAGTATCTAGCACTAGCCATTAACAGTATGTATTTTAAACTCTGGATACGATGGCTAGCATTTCTGTCTTGCATAATTCTATACATTCAGAAATCTAAATCTAAATCTTTTGCATAATTCTATACATTCAGAAATGTGGTGAGGGACACAAAGGTGAAGAATAAGCATAAAATGATAACTGAACATAAGTCATGCAAAGAGAAAGAAAAACAGCGAGAACAAGTCCAAAAGGCTGAGTGATAATTGCAAAGAAGATTTAGTTCAGGACCAGAAAAAAAATCATACTGCAACCCAGAGCCTGCATCTTTTGTGCCAGCTGCCTGATCTTTAAACTTAATCAGTGCTGACTGCTGAAAGCCTTGCCGAGCCCGAGTCCGCTGCGGAGATATCTGGCACTCCTATTTCACAGCAAGGATGATTTATAACTTTGCTTTGTAATATTGCACCTTTGGAGCACTGGGTATTTTGAAACCCTCCATAATAAGCTTATTTTGGGGGGGAATTCTCGTAATGCCAGTTGGCAAAAGTTTAAACTGAAACTCGTTAAAGGTATTCAACTTTGAAAAGATTTACTGTGAACATAATAGCAAATATGGTTGGTATCAGGAGCCAATGACATTTTTTCAGTCTAGAGAGAGTAAGTAGTCTGTTGTTTCTTACATCTGGAACAGTAGTAATCTATTCCTTAAACCCGAGCAATCAAATTACTCTAATTTTCTGTTGTCTTGGCTTGAATAAATATTTTCAAGACAAGTTATGTTAAAAATATGCACACGCTGACTGCACAGTTAAATGTGCATAACATCTGTGCTGCAGTTTAGTGTGGCAAGCTGGAAAGGTATCCCAGCGGAAAGGCACTTCAAAAAATCACTCGGTTTCCAGATGAATTAATAACCTATTAACTAATAACTATTGCCAAAAAAAAAAAAAAAAGAAAAAGAAATATAAACAACAAAATAAAGAAATAGAGGGAAGATGGGGGAAAAATAAGAAAGAAGACAGCTGTCATTCCTGGGATGCAAAACTGCCCCATCCGGGCTCAGTGGGCAATGGGGAAAAAGTGAGCAATCTGCCAGGGGTTTGCTGTTCCCTGCCAGTCCTTGCAACGCTCACCACTGGAGGAAGCGATGTGGATGGCAATTATTCACAAGTTTGTTAGGAAAAAAGTGAGAATTTGATTCATTTCACTATTAAGTATGGAAAACTTCTTAAATTTCAGAAATGTTGGGTGAAATAAACAGAGGCAATTATTATAACTGTTCCCCACAAAATATCCCTGCGAAAAGCTCCCCATTTTGGATGCAAATTCAGTAAAAAATCTAAAGGGTGATGAGGGAAAAGCAAAGTTTGTATAAGCAAAGTTTGTATTTTTGGAAACCTGTATGAACAAAATCAAACACATCCTGCGAGCCTTGCTGTCTGAGCAACAAGCCTGCATACCTACAAGCGCGGGGTAAAACTGTGTACAATTTGGGATCAAAGTCCCATGTGCTTCCCATTTTTTTTCTATGCATCAGTGGCAGGGGTTGACAAGCGTTTCTTAAACTGTAACAGCATTTCCAGTTTTAAACAGGTCATCTAAAAGAAAAGTTATTTTTCACTTGCAAGACACCATTTACATTCCAGCCCGACTGCAGGAAGAAAATGAAAGCAGTAAATGGTCCTCTTTTTTACTAAAGCATTTCTTCCTCTCCATTGCCATTTTCCCTTCAGGTATTGCCATATCAAAACACAGAGATTAAGCTCTGGTGAGAAGTTCTGTTTCAAAAAGCTGCCTTTGGTCATTTTTCATTTTAAGAAATAAACATTTGGCGTTGTTTGCACTTAACGGACAATATTGGTGTAATGAAAGCCCTGGGTATAAATGAAGATGTGTATGTACATTTTCAGATGTTTATTCACCTGTTCAGCTGCTCAGTTAAAAGAAAAGTTGCTGCTCTTCCTCCCCCCTAAAATCTGAAGTGATTTTAAATTACAGCGCTTGGAAGCTAATGCCCTGCTCGCTGAGTCACAAGTCTGCATTCCCGTCATAGTTCCGAGCTCCGTCCTACAAACACCAACACGGGGTTCTTGCATTCAAGGAAATGAATAATCACAGCTTGCCTTTAAGCTAAATAGCAGACAAGCCCCAAACAGCGCTGCAGCTGGGGTCCTTCTCATTCATCGATCTGCTTCTGCCGGGTGTAAAGACTGCTGGGGGCTGAGAGCAGGGCTCGGCCGGCCAGAGGCAGGGGAGGGGGGTTTGAGATCCAAGAGCTGCACAGCCTCCCACCTCCTTCGGGGAGAGAGTTATGTCTGCTGAGAGAGAGCGTAATTGATGTTGAAAACGCTCGCATACTAATAAATTAATATCACGGCAAACACGAACTACAGGATTTATGGGAACGCAATATCGTCCGTTTGGTAAACAGATTTGAAGTACAGACGATTCGGGAGGGTAAGGAATACAGAAGCTTGGTTTGCTTTCAGCTGGGGAGATTAATGTCAATCTTTAAGAGAGCACCAATTTGCTTGCATAGAAAAGGGAGAAAAATCAGTTATCTGAGACTAAATATTGGGTTGTCTCAGTGCTAACGGATTATCCAAATACAGTAATTTTTGCTCCTTGCTCTTTCTGTGTTTGCATCTGTCAGGTACCACGGACCTGCCCCTTCCAGCACTGTTCTCAGGGAAAGGCTTCCAGTGATGAAGGGGCTGGTTCTTATTTTTTGGCCAGCAGACAACTCTCCCATTCCAGCACTGCTCAGCTCAGCCGCAGAGCATCCTCACTCCTGCTGCCCGCGGCTCACAACCCATGGTGACAGCTATGGGTCAGGGTTTGGTGACCATTTAAAATGCTTCGTGCTGCACAGAAATGCCTGTGGCACCACGGAGAGTAAGTTCTTCTGGAGGTGTGAGGTTTTCCTCCGTCAGAACAGCAGTCCTAGCATGATTTTCTGTGTTCCCTGGTGTACAGAGCTGAGCCAGGCAGAGAGGAAGGTCTGCTGGAGAGGTGAGGAGCACGAATCCCTCTGCCTCCTCCCACCTGGGGAACCTGCCCCAGCCACCAAAGTCCCTTTTTATGCTCTTTTTCCCCAGAAGAAGGCTCTCTGCGCCACTCAGACCCATATAATAAATTATCCTACGGAAGGAGTGACTCAGAACAGTTTAAACGTATCCATCCCTGTTATTCCTTAGAAATATTCTGAAAGGTCAAAGGTTTAAAGCGAGTTCTTTGAAAGAGTCCCACACTGCTGAACTTTTAAAGGAACCTTAGCAGGAATGTTAATTACTCAGAGCCATGCATGACACACACTTCGCATGCCCAGTGCCTGGTATAAATTTAACAAAAAAGCCTCAAAACCATTTTTCCTGAGCGCATTTCGGGGCCTGGTTCAGCAGAGTCCTTCAGCACATAACTTTAATAAGTCTTAAGCATGTGCTTAAATACTCTACTGTATGAGGGGCTTTATGGTCCCTATCACAAAGGGACCAGAAACAGAAAAAAAATGGACGAAACACCCAGGATACTTGCAAAAATTAAGGGGAAACAGTGAGCTAAAGGGAAAGGTGTTGTTACAGATGACTTCACAGGGAAAGCTGCCCTGGGTGCTTCACCGGGCTGGGGCTGGTGGTCATCTCCCGCTCGTGGTGGACCCCTGAGCTGCATCCTTCTGGCCAACAGGCACAGATCCCTGCCTCCAGGCTCCTGTCTGACACGGGATCAAAAACCCCCTTGCCATTAACACCCCTTTGCTCTGGCCTCCCTCCCCAACCGCCCCAGCTCCCCCAGGCACCACCGCCCGGTCAATTCTCACCGCCTCCCCGTGACACCCAGTCCTCGTCTTCCACGTTCTTCCAAATTCACAGCTTGTCAATTTCTGCTACGTTTTCACCCGTTCTATTTCTGCTACAGCAGCAAACTACCCGGAATTGCACCACTCTCACATTTATAATTAGAAATATTTTAATCTCTCCCATGGAAGGGAAGATAACTTATCTTTTCTTAAAAATAAACAAATCCAAATGGAAAGAATTCATTCATAATTAAATCACTCTCTCCAGAAAAGCTACGAGCAAGATTGATGATTTTCGGAAGAGATAAGAGGATTAGAAATATAATTTTAAACTTGTCTTAAGGGTAAAAGCTTACACCCACATCAGCTAAATGATATCCATATCAGTTACAGGGAACAAGCTTAGATCAGTCCCGATTCCAAGAAAAAAAATTAGCAAAATAAAACTAGAAAGATAAAATGAAGAGGCAGCATCTTTCACAACATGTCCCAAAGTGCAGAGGGCCTTAAGAGAGAACATGTGAGGGAGAAATATTTAAAGGAGTCTGGAAGGTTTTAAAGTGCAGCTTCAATATGGTACAAAGAGTTTCATGGAGTAGTTTTAACACCTTTCCACACATTGGTTGCACTGTAGCAGTGCACTGTAAGAAAGTGTTTCAGGGTGAAAAGAGGGAGGCAATGTGAAAACACCTGCGAATTAAAGAAACATGGAGCAAAAACAGGAGCCACGATTCACAAAGTGGGGGTGCAGGAGCCAGTTTTTACAAAGAGCCAACTTCAGCTCTCATCAAAATTTTGAACCATGCCCAAGGTGTACCCACCAGCGAAGAAATTCGGTTAAGTGCCCTTTTCTCTTTTTTCCCTGATTTTCCCTGATTGCAAGCAGTGACTTTTTGGATGGAAACAAATCTCAGAAAATGTCAAAGACCTCTGATGTTCCAGCCTTGCTGGCCCTCCCTTCCTCCCTCAAATTCACCAAAACACAAGAGGCAGGTTGGCAACTCATCCATAAAAACGCACGAGGCGTCTTCTCGTTTTCCCTGCTGCCAAAAAGCAGTATCCAAAAAAAAAAACCACCAAAACCAGGTAATTATCAGAATGGGAACACGTGGACGTGCAGTGCCGGTCCGAGGGACCGACTTGCCGAGATGCCAGTTCTTGTTGTGACATCTGCTGGGGGATACGTTGATCAACAGCACCAACAGCACCTTCGTATTGGACAGATATTTACCTAAGGGTGTGAAATGTTTCCAAATATTTATCAATGCTCAGGCTGTACCACAATTTGGGCAGGCTCTGCTGCCCGCTCCGCTGCCACCAGTGCCCTCCTCTCTTTGTCTGAGCTCTTCTGGAAAGTTTTTAGTGCACCTTGGTGGATACTGCGGGTTCAGTAAAGCTGGTATACGAATTACATTTTATTAAAAGTCATGGTAAAGTGCTCAGGCACCGATGCACAGCCTATTAGTAGCTTTAAGATTTCAGTGTTTTGGTGGGAATGCTTCAAAACTGAAGTATGTTTTCTTTGGCTACAGCACCGCCATTAGATGCAGTTGCTCCTGACATTTTAAGAATTGTTTTATGACTGTTTCCATGGAGGTCAAAAAGGAAATTACTGTTCCAGGAATGCTTAGATAGCATCCACGGCAACACAAAAGCCTAAGTTATATAGCTGCATTCTGGCCGGTCTGATGGTGTGATGATTAACAAGTTGTGCTGCAGCCGAGGGCCCTGAGCTGGGAATGCTGCAGGGAATAGTTTCCGAAGCCAAACCGTGAGTTCCAGGGCCTGATCTGGCATCTTCCAGGTCGTACATTTTCCTGCACGCCCAATTATCAAATTTTCTTCCTATACATTTCATCTGTCACAATTTTTTGTATTGTTTCCCTACCAACCGCCAGACATTCGAGAGATCAAACAACAAAGTCTTCCCCTACCTTAAGAAAGAAAGTGAGTCTGCTTAAGACTTCCATAGGAATGGTGACTGTAAATTTATTAGCTTCACTTGCTACGAGGAAGCTGTTAAAGGCATCAGGAAGCAGCCAGATAACCGAGGCCATAAAATACTTTAGAAATTAATGAATGAAAGATGGGCTGAAGCCACAAAGTGCGGGTCTGGTTCTGGTTTTTGAACTTGCAGAGTTCACAGATGCTCGCAGGCAGGGCTTTTATTCCTGCATCAGGACTCCAGTTCAGAGCAGAATCAAAATTCTTCCAAAGCTCACAGTTACCCCAAATCCTTGGGTTTTGTTCTGATACATGGCTAAAATGAAACAGAAATCCTGTGAGCTGGAAACCAATGCAGCTGGCTTCGGCCAAGCATTTCCTGGACAGTGCTTGAGAAAATACCACTCCTACTGCTACCAGCAGTTACTGTGCTTGGAATACATAAAGAATTACGTTAAGAGAGTGCTTGGAATACATAAAGAATTCATGTTAAAAGAATTCACCATCTGAGGAGGTAAAACACAGGAAGGATGGAGCTGCACTCACACAAAACGATGGAGCTAATTTCTGGCCCGTGTTTGCTGCCCGCTGCCCTGCATTAGCCCTTTGGATGTGTGCTCCCCGATTGCCCAGGGAGAGGTTGAATACTTACCTTCCTCAAAAACAACGTTAATTGGAAACTTTACCCAAATTCTGCTGAAATCGGAGAGTTCTGGACTGGTTTAAACGGATGCCTTGGAACAGGGAAATTGAAATTCATGCTTTGGATGCCGGTGCATTTGTTTGGGTAGGGAGAAATAAAGTCTTAGAGTCTCTATCAATATTTTGTCACTCAAAAAGAGAAATACCCTGAAGAAAAGGATAGTAGATACATGAGAAGGGCTGAGACGCCTCCACCCACGTAGTCTTACACAACATGTTCAATAATCCAGGCGTTGCACACATTATTACATACTGACGGTGCATTCTGTCCTCAAAAATGGAAATTACCTTTTACAATATAAACCTTTTTATTTTTCTTTCCTTACTACACCATCCCTTTACACACCCTTACATTAGCACACTGAGACCAGTAACAGCTGCTGGGACTCACCATTCATTTTTTCTTGTACAGTTCCTCCTTCCCTGGCTTGTATTTGCTAGCTGGAAAGCGTCGCTCCAGCGCCTTCCAGGTCCTACACAGCATCAGCCACGGTACCAACAGATAGGGTCAGGGACCACCCACGAGACAAAATGGCAACCAAAGCAGTTGCTTACATGGAAAAAAAGAATGTTAGAGAACTATTTGATGTATTTTTAGCCGCTTTTAATACACTTTAGCAGCTGGAAACAAGGTGGGAAGCCAGGACTGCGGGCCAAGATCCAAAAGGCACTGAAGGCGCAGAGTTTTTCCGTGGACTTTGACTGCCTTTGAATCAGGATTGCTCCCGACAGCCTGCCTCCATGCACCACTTGGAGCTCCGCTACTCGGCTGCCTTCTGGGATTACATTCATGGCTCTCCTCTCGAATCGCACACGATCTCTAGAGAATTGCATGGTACTAGCATCCCAGGAAATGGAAGATTTACAGGGGAAAAAATCTGCATACGAAAGGAAAGATCTTAGCCTTGAGAAATGCGCGTAGCAGAGGATGGAGATGAGAAGAATTGTTTGCGCACCTCTGAGCGCTTGGAGCTAGGACTTTATGCACAGCATCCCTTTTCACTTGCATTATAACTGACACAGAGGGAAAACGCCAGGTTAGCTGCAACTTTAGATGAGAGGTTAGGCCTAGAAAGTACTGGCTGCAGTAAAAGTTCGTACCAAAGTCCGGTCTGACTTTCTGTCTGTTTTGGAGATAAAGGGCTCTGGGAATACACTGATCTTTGGGGTTCCAATCTGGGAAAGAACCATAAAAATAACAATAATTCAGATTTATGGTTAAACTAAAAATCTCATTTTTCTGAGTGCTTCCCCGGTCCGCAGTAAGTGCACAACCCAAAGAGTCCCAGCTATCAGCCAAGCAACGTGCAAAGCTTCCCCAGAAGGTGGGATCACCAGGTTTAGCAGCCCAGAACCAGTAACGTCGGTGAGGCCATTCATTCCCACCCTAAAAGAGACTTCCAGGCTGTCTACAATAATTCGCATTTAGGAAAAAAGCTCTCCTTAACTAAAGAGGGATTTTTCCATCCGAGAACATCAGCTGGGGAGTCCCGAATCAAGTGGGAAAATGTTTTAGCACAAGTCATTCCAAGAAAGCACCGCACTTAGCTGGTTCCATAGCACTCGAACAATGAGCTGTCCGGCAGCACGTGCTCTGGATATAGCCCCATAACCGTCCGTTCTCCTGACAACTCTCTTCCTGGATTTTTTTTTTTCCTCAAATCCTACGAATGAAGGCTTACCAGGATTTATGTAGCAACTTAATACTTTCAGGAAAGAAAAAGCACACAGTGCAGGAAAAGAAACAACAGGGCTAGAGTGGATCTATCGTATTTTAAGTTAAACTTGCAAATAAATTTCTCCTGACGTTGACTGATAAATATCTAGATGATTTGAACTCGCTTCCTGGGCTGTGAAAACTATCCTGCAGCTGCTTCCTCTGGCTGCCCAACGCCGAGGAGTTTCGGGAGCGCGGCCGCGCTGCACAGGGACTCGAGTCAACGCGACCGACACGTGAGAGCAATTGAGAGCAATTCATCCCTTCTACCTTGAATATTGTGCTGGTTTTTAGGAAGACCTTAGGAAAGATCACTTGTCTAGCAGGCTGTTCACGGTACCTGCCCAGGTTATTTGGCCTGGGTATTTTTTAAAGCAATTTTATACAATTTAAAAAATAAAGGCGTAGCTTTCGAATACCTCGATGAATTGAACAAAATCGAAAAATTAAGACTTTCCACACTGAGACTTAGGGATCGGATCCACGTGGTGTTATTTGAGGCGTTCAAGACTTCGACCACCCCTGTACCACGGACTTAACTCCACCATTTATTCACACCAGCACGTCCCCGAGGTGTCCCACGTCGCTGCAACGAGGCGGCAGCTTTCCTGCCCTCCTCCCTGCCCACCTTGAACTTCTCCGGGCCCCACAACCCACCTTTACCTCCACGGCTCTTCCCTCTCAGACCTTATCAAAACGGGGGCTGGGTTAAGCAGCTTGAATTTTCAGTGCATTTTCTGCCAGCAAGGATTAGAAAGGCGACGTGACCCGGAGGGAGGAAGGCTCAAGGGAACAGTAGGGGCAGTGTGACTGGCAGCGGGCACGGCCCCACTGATAACAAGGCCTTTTTGTGAGGTCTCAGCAAAGGAGAGCTTTAAGGAAGGATTTCTGAAGCAGCATAATGAAATAGCCTCGCAGATACCGACAGGGAGCTCCTTCCATGCGCGAGGGGAGAGGTAGGAGAAAACACAAAGTCATTTGTTTGGCGATTTAATGAGTAGATGATGAAGGCTGAGCCGGCAAAAGGCAGGCGCTCCCCTTCTGAGCCCGAGGAAATATGATAGAGACCAGAGCGGGGTGGGATGGGCTTTGAAAATGAAGGGAAGCAGCTTGCATTTGATACGGCAGAAGAAGAAGAGGCAGTTGAAAGCACATGGAGGAAATGGAGCTGGGCAAAAACAGGCTGAAGAATTTATTTGTCCTGTACCGCAGCAGACGAGTCCTCCTTAACTCCTTCTGGGCTGCCTCTCTGTTGGGTGTACGTCCCCGTATGTGCACAAAGGCTTTATAATTAAACTCCTGTGAGTTAATAGAGATGGGTGGATAAAGGAGAGATATCCTACGTGCCGGGGCAGAGGGGAGGCAGAAGTGTGAGCTCAGCCCTTACAAGCACACAGAACCACATTAATGCTGAGACTGCCCGCCAGCCTATTTTGGTGTAGGTCGGGGCAACCCCACCAACCTTGTTCATCTACACATGGACTTTTTACACGTAGTAGATGCTTGTTTCCTACCTAACAGTAAAGGAATGAAGGAGAATATGCCTCTGAGTGACATCTTTGCACCAAAGTGACCGGGATGTGTATGCAATGAACAAATGCACTGATCGAAGCGAACAGAACGACTGGAGGCAGATTTAGTAAGGGAAGTTTGTCTCACAACTCTACGCTGGATATGTTGTTCTACAAAAAACGTGGGGGAAATTGAGCACGTGCCATGCTTCCCTACTGTTGCTTTTGGAGGAGTCATGGTGTAGGTGCTGACTTCTCATTTCCCAAGGGGCACGGAGAAGGGATTCAAGCAGCCTTTGATCTGCAGGTCGGGAGGCTCTCTGGCCCCCACACGCCACGTGGGTTTACAGGCTCCACAGTCTGCCTCCCAGCGTCTTTGATGATTGTTTTTTGCTGGCTGAAGAGCTCATCTGCTTTTGAATGGTGATTCTCAGGCTGAAGCCCCTCTACCTTCAGATGACAATGTGTGGTTTTTAACCTAAAACAGATCAGCTATCACTGGCACAGGCAGTGTGTAAATCCTTCTCTCCTCGCTGCTGGAAAGTAAGAGGTTAAATCCCTTTCCATTTTAACAAAAACATATTTTAACTAAATCCAACATTCTTTTATTTAACTTTTAAAAAGAAATGGGCATGCTGTGCTCTAATAAATTTTTTCTTGGCACTCTCCCTTCCCTTTGAATGTTAGAGGGGAAAAAGAGAGAGACAGAGACAGAGACAGAAAGCGAGAGAGAGATTAACTATTTGGGCTAGGCTGACTGCCCTTTAAATTGTCAAAAAAGTTGAAAGATATATGAGCATGCTGTACTGACAGTACCAGTAATGTAGGTCAGACCCTGAAGGTTCCCGAGGCTTTCAGACCAGCCTATCTGCAGATACTAGACACAGGATGTTAGCGTCTCATTTAACAGCTTATAAAAAGCCCCCAAATTGCAACCCGGTCAGGCTGGGCCAGAAGAAGGCTTCTTTTATTTTGTTTAATCCACAATTGCTAAATTAACCTGGCAACATGCACAAAGTTAAATGATGTTGAGGCATGAACAGACCATTCTGAGCGTTTAACCTTCCCCCCTATGTTGGGAAATCACATTAGCATTTCTATCTCGTCTCTCACCTATGTAGCGCTGTTTCCCACCGCACTCTCTTAAAAGCAGATTTCACATTACTGCAGCAGACCCAAGCAACGGAGTTCCCACCATTTGCTTTCATAGCTAATCCTCGAGACTAAATAATTCTGCATTAGGGGCTCCATTCCTGCCATTCGCTCTGGATTTTCCATTTCTCGGTTTCACCATCATCCCCTTGGACCACGTTAAAACAGTTCCTCTCTTTGCTTGGTTTTTCCCTTTCCTACCCAATACCGCCCACTTCAAGGGAGTCGGCGCTTCCCACAGCGTTATTTGCCGCTCTGAACTCCGAAGAAAGAAGATGGCATCCGAGACGACACTGTGTGGTAGCTATTAGCAAGGGCTGAATTGTAATAGTTACCACTGTGCTTTGAGATAATACATTCCTTCCCTCTCTCGGAGCCTTGCAGCTTAGGCAAGCTGCGCGTACTTGAGACTGAGGGGTAGGTGCTGATTTTGGTTTCTACTTTCTCCATTCAAACACATTTCTGAGGGCTTCCAGATGACTTTGTGAGGTCTCTAAGTAACTTTAAGGAAAGAGGGGGAGATTTGCTTCGTGCAGCCAATTTCTAGATATTTTATACAAGGTTTATGTACCACTTCCAGGCATTTCTAAGGGTTCCTCACCTACCTCTAATTCAATTCCCAAATCAAAACCTGAAACCTTACCAGGAGGCTGCATTTTGATGTCTCTATTCCTTTGTGATTCTTTGCTACATGTTTCAGGAGAAAAATAAATAAATAAATAAATAAAAAATAACTCCTTGGAACCTGAAACTCTGCTGCCCAACTGGCCAAAGCCCAAGCAACCAGAATACCTGACATCAGCAGAGAAGCGACTCCATCGGTGCTCACAGAGGAGCGAACATGGGGATACGCTGCACTCGTCTTGTTATAACCTAGGGATTCAGAGAGTTAACCACAACCCGCTAGGGGAATAGGAGCCTCCACTCCTGGTTTCTCAAATAATGCATTACAGTGGACAAGAAGACAAAAAGATCATTCACCTACACGTTTCTCAACAGAGTCTAATCAAGTGGGACTACGTGCGGTGCACGCTTGCTGAGGGAATTGCAAGGGGGGAGGTAAGAGGAGGGCTGAACAGCATTTAATAACTTTGAAACGTGATAGCTGCCTACAAAGTAATGTCATGGTCAGCAACAATGGTATTTCAGGAGCTACTCGCACAATGACTGAATTCATTGTTTAAATCTATGTGGCATTTTATAAATACGAATTAGCGGTGCTCAATGAGTTGGAGGTTTAAAAAGTTTCTGTTCAGCTCAGTGGGGTGACGTTTTTGAAATATTTATCTTATAAAGAAATCTGAAGGTAGCTAAAATTTTACCTGGAAATCTCTCACTCACAATCCAATTTTAAAACTGCTTTAAAAACCTGAGCTGACAAACGAGATTTGAGGTTTACAGGATAAGCACGGTAATCGTGCGTATTCACGTCAGAGCTTTTCTTTTATGGCTTCAACTTCGGAGCCAGCTGGAGCTCTCCCTTTGCAGAACCTGTACGAAAAACAAATCTGGAAACCTCTTGAGTTAATAGCCATCTCAGCCATCCTGTCTTTATCAAGACTCTGCATTTTCAGCTATGCCAAGTGTCAAGGAAAACAAATCTCTACCTAGGGCTCTCTTTAAATGCAGAGTTTAATTGCGAAAGTAAACTACAACCACTTAGCGTTATCTCAGTTGTGTCACACAGGGCATTTGAAATAATTAGAATGTAACCTGAAAGATCTTAGAAGCAAAATTGTCTAAATCTCATTCAACAAAGTTAAATTACGGCATGAGGTTGTTTTAAAAGTCTTTACATCACAGCCGATTTCAGTCTCAGGCATGTCAGCATCTCCACGCCGAGGCTCCCGCTCCTGTAATCATTTCCCTAAAAGTACGAAACTCCCTCCAATAGGCATTGCATTACGGGCTGTGTAATGCAGGAACATGCCAAGAAAATGTCTTCAGCCTTACTTTTACAAACATGGCAATGATCAACCCAAAGCACGATATGAAGGTTGCTTATATTTAAAGCAATTTAACATGTTGCAACAAAGGTATGCTTAAAGCTACTCCATCAAAAGAAACTGCAATCTTACGGCAGCACAAACATGAGGTCTATGGACCTGGTCCTACAAACCTGATTCACATCAGGAACATTTACCTACATGAGTAATCTCCCCGAGGAAAAGATAATGGATGAAAGGGGAAAACAGGGAAGCCGGTTACAAAACTTGGCTTCTGCAGTGCAATTCAGCAGGCAGCTTCTTACTTTAAAAGGGCTCAAAGTCAGGCCTAATCTCAACAGCGACTCGAGTGTTTCTCATCTGTTTCCATCTGCTTCCAAGCTTTCAAAGACTGCTGTAGGACACCACAACACCGCTACCACTGTGTTGTGTCAGAGAGGTTTCCTTCTTCAGTGCATCTCACCAGGCAGACCACCACTGTGCCCACCACGGCCACGAGGGTGCTGGCTGGTCGGGGTCCGGGAGATGGAGGAAGCCACCCCAAAACACTTCCAGCCAACCGCTGCTGTACAGTAAAAGGAGACACACACACATACAGACATGTATGTTTATATTTTTATATATACATCCACAGCTATCATATTCCCAGAGACCTTTTTTGTTTCACAAGGACAGCTCCATTGGTATTAGGACAGGGCTGTGATCAGCGGTGAATTTATTTATTTTTTGCATAGTTTGATTACTATTCACTGGTGCTTTTCATTTTATAGCATGAATTAAAATCACATAAATCTGCTTCACAGAAGTAGTGATGAATGCAACACTGCAATACAACAGCAAGGATAATAGCTTCATAACAATTTGTAGATCGCAGACCACAAAAGCCCTACAAATAACAGCTTCCTTTATTTATATGTCAACAGATTTGATACTTCCCGATGATCAAGATAAACAACTACACATCTTTCAGAAACAAACAGGCACGGGAGATGGAAAGCAAACAAAACCACAAACGACCGAAGTATGCCAAAGCAAGCTGTGAAGCAAGCCTTCCCAGAACTGCCTCAACAGGTACCACAAGGGAACCCCATCGCGACCACAGCAGCTTTTAGCGCTAACAAAAACGTAACTGCTTCAAAGTAAGGCAATTATCACTGCCTATGCCAGGTAAACTCAACTCCATTTACACAGAAATGTCCTGAAATCACCTGCAAAGGTGTGCAGCCTACCAGGGGTGTCACTTTGTGTGTTGGGGTCATCTCTACAAGGCCTTGTCCTTGAGGCTGGGCCCTGCTCCTGGGGGGACCCCGAGGTGCCTCCGGCCTCGGCCATCCTGACATTCAGAAGGCCACTCGTGGCCTCCTGCCTGCCCCTGAGTGCTTTTGGGGCAACTCAACACAGTTCAGCCTAATGCTTTCCGAAGTGGAAGAAGAAACCACCTTTAAAGTAGACCTGCAGACATCTTTAGATTATTTAAACACGTAAGCGTCCATGTTCAATGTCTGAATTAAACAGGAATATAGAGGGAAAATGTTATTCAACACTTCAAAAATCTGCGTTCATCTGTGTGAGATGCTCATCACCTTGGTAATTTAGCTGGCATTCAAGTGCAGACCAAACGCAATTACAAAAGGTGTGAAGACTTGTAGGTAAACCATCACCAGATGCTGTTTTATTTTGTCTACCTAGGTTTTGCAAACCGACTTTTCTTCAGGAGTTAAATATCTCCTTGTAGATATAAAAGCTATTTTGGGGGAGAAAAACATAAAAAGCACAGCCTGAGAGCTATCAAGGTTGAAGTCTACCTTTGTACTTCAAGTATCTGACCTATTCACTCAGTAATAGGCCTAATCAATCTTGCTATCTCCCATAATAGTGATTCATTGCAGCGCAGCCTTATCTTTGTATCAAAGTCAAGAAGAAAGGCAGGCACGGATATAAGGAAATCCTTCACTTCTCTCTGATATACTATACATAGTTTAAATACCAGCACTGATAATACGCTGGACACTCGTGAGTCCCATGTACACTTAATCACTCATTTCCTTCATCGACTAAGAATAATACCGGCATAATTCACTGCACTTCCCCCCCTGCTTTTCCGAGGCATCTGGCCCGTGCCCAAGGGGTGGCACCCGTGAAGCAGGAGGAGCACGGTGAGGCTTTGAGGGATGGGAAGGGGTCTGAAGGCTGCATAAAGGATGGGAGGAAAATCTCCATCAGCTGCTGAGGTATTTGAGAGCTCGGGAGACTCGGAGACCTCTGCATGACCAAGACTGCTTGACCTCTCCTGAGCCAGCCAAGGCACTGTCTCCACGTTCTGCTGGCTGTTAATCCATGCTATGCAGCGCCTAATTCACGGTCCCACTTGAATCCCTGCAGCATTTGGATATCCAGACAGCTGGGGGGAAAATACAGCACACTTTCACCTCCAGCTTGGCTCAGAAACCTCATCCATCCCTCCTCCACCAGAGGGAATTTTGCTAGCAACAGGCACGTCAGCGTGGGCTCGGCGGCCTTCTTCCCATTTTCCTTCCCACCCTCTTCCTGCAGCACTCTCCTCCTTTCTGAGCGCAAGGCACTCGACCCCGTTGCCTCAAGCCCACAAATCTCCACATGCTGCTGCGAAGGACTGGCTGCTCCATTTAACATCGTGGCTGACCGTGCCCCCTTACAGCCACCCCATACGCAGAGCTGGAACTAAGCACTCGACATCTCCAACAATACCTTGCTTATAAACGCAACACCCTTGGGGTCTCTCTCTGAAAAACCCGAAGGTTAAATCAGGCACCCAGCAATGGTTGGTTCCTACCCTTGCCCTGCTGCAGCCTCCAGAAACGCTGCACTTCATTATATTGTTTAAAAGGAACGAGGTCGTCTTTGGCATGGCGGTTTCCATCCATGAAAACACAGTAATTGATCCGAGCGAAACAAAAGCACACCGAGCACTTACCGTGTTTTATTGCTTTTACTACTGTGTGCACCTGCAGAAGTCCAGGAGTGCAGTCCCTCAAGGCCCAGTCCGCAGATTTATATACTCTTAACACATCTTAAAAGTTACGGAAATGATGCATTTTTCTCTCAGAGGGATTTGATTTATCAAAATCCCAAGGACCACTTCACTGTCATTGCCGGTATTTATGCAAGAAAAAGGGTATGAAATGTAGGTGGCCTGTATTTCAAACAACGGGCTCTTTTGGGGTCTGCTGGTAGGAAATACAGGCACGGTGCGGTGCTGCGTTAGCTGGATCCCAGGCAGGATGGGAATGGTGTTTGCAAGCAGAATGGTGCTTGGACCCTTGAAAGTTGCAGACGGAACAGGAAAACCTAGAAATGGGCTTTTTGCATAAGCAAATAAAAATCTATGTCATTCTATTTTTTTTTCACTGTTTTCAGTATGAGCACTTACAATTGCAATTCTTTTGCAACACCACGAGGATGTCTGAAACCTTGTTTAAATTACAGAACTGAGACTTGCTGAAGCAGAACACAAACACCAGAACAACTGCGCTTTCAGCTGGTTTTCAACCTTTCCTTCCAGTGACATGCAAACTTTCTTTTCTCCCCGAAGACTTCATGCAAGTGTCAGCTTCAGTCATTGCAGTTTTACAAGACTATAAAGTTAGCAGCCTCTAACATCCAATTAGCAGTTCCCTACATAAAGCAAAACCAGCTCCATACTATTGTATTTGTAGCAACCTGAAGCTGACCGTAGTTCTTCCTGTCCTTGCCTAAATACTAGCTTGCGACTCCTTTTCCTTAGAAGACTGAAAAGGGAAGTGAGAAGGATTAACACTCCTAGCAACTAGTAAAGACACGGAACTTCGTAGATTTGTAAAATAATATTAATAAAAAATAATAGATGTCCATACCTGGATGGATTTGGTTCAGTTAGAAGCTATGCAGCTAAGGCAGTTGACTTATACCTTGCTAAAAATCGTGGCGTTTTCTGACCATCTCAGAAATCTTTGCACTGCTTTTTGTCCTGTGGTCTTTTCTTCGCTGCTGTTTCGGGTCCGAGCCACACCTGAGGATCCTCAGCGAAGCCCTGGCTCCTGCCTAAGCCCATTAAGAGAAAGTTCCCAGCCTCGCAGGTCCGTAGTTCAGCGGACAGCACAACAACAACAGGAACAAAATGCTCTCCTCAGTTTTGCAGATGCACAAGAGACGCAGGGAAATTAAGCGTGCAGGTCACACAACGCACGTGTTCACACGAGGGATGTGTTTGCAGCCGCACTCTAGCACTCGACCCCAAATGCCATTCCCCCGGCAGCCACACACGCGGATCGCTTTTTCTCACCTGCAGCAGGGCACAGCCCGTGGCCGTGCAGCAGGGCCGTGGGGGCTGCTCGCCTGCGGGACCGCGTCAGCCGCAGCCCAGCCGGCTGGGAAGTGATCACAGCCCTCGGCCTGGGGCCTGCGAGGCCACATCTGGAGCGCAGCTCTGCCTCCCCCACGCCGCCCCTAGGAGAGTGAGCAGCAAAGCGGAGAGCTCAGCAGGGCGCTAAGGTGGCCGGGGCTGGAGCAGATGTAGGAGGGAGTCCCGGGGACCTGGGCTTGTGTTGCCTGCAGAAGAGAAAGCGAAGGAAAGAGCACAGCAGAGGAGATGGAGCCAGTGAAAGGACAAGAGAAAACAGCCGCAGGCTGCAGAAACTGCAGCTGGATATAGACCCATGATGGGAACGGCTGGGAGCTGCAAGAGGGGCCCAGTGGGGCTGGAGAATCTCTGCTTTGGGGTATTTTCAACACCAGCCTGCAGAGGGTCCTGGGCAACTTGATGCCACTTTGAAGCTGGCCCTGTCTCAGCATGAGGTGGGATGAGCTGACGGCCAGCGACTCCTTCCCAACTACATTTTTTTATGATTTCTAAATTCCAGGCATCATATCATTGTGCTTGCACAGGATCGACAACAAAGTAGGCGTGAAAGGCAGGTTGAGAGCAACATGACCCCTCTGCTGTCACTTCCCATTAATTCTCCAGCATTTACACATAAGATTACTGCTCTCTGGGTCACGGACCCTGCACGAAATGGCAAGTTCCTACAGAAAGGTGCTGCTCGCAGCAACAGATTCTTGCTGCGTGTTCGTGAGAAGAAGTGTTACCCCCATCCCACGTGTCTCTCCCAGAAGTACTGCTTTCTTTGGATGAAAACATGTCCAAAAATACATTTAGTGAGAAACGCTGCTCTGGCAGCATCCGCACGCCAGCTTCCAGGGAGCTGCAGGGCTGTGACCCGCGGGGCTTTCAGCACAACCAGCTGGCCTGGACTCCCTCGAGCAGCCCGGCTGGGGCAGGGGACAGCAATCCACCCTCCTCGCCCCGAAATTCACTCTCCAGCATGTGCGCCTCGGTCAGGCTGGCTGTCACACCGCATCATGTCATCGGGGCCGTGACTTCACATGACTGAAACAACCCAGAGCAAGTGATGTAAGGCAGATTGCATCTGACACCCGGGGAAGACCTTGGCCCATGTGTTTGCCAGCCAGAGCCCTTTGTGTTTAATTACTGGAACACCAGATCAGCAAAACGCTGCAAGCAGGTTACCCGGCGCCGTTCCCTGAATCAGCAGCCCGTGCAGGAAGGTTTGTTTCCTCTCACTGTCTGCACGCTGGGACATCGCACTACATCCAGCCCCAAAACAGGAGGCCAAACGTCACTTCAGCTGTCTATTTGACCCAAGAGCAAAACAATAGTCATTTATTTTAACTAAGAACTTTTCCTAGGACATTTCTTCTTTAAAAAGGTAGAACTTGGAGTCAGACTACAAACCTGTGGGACTTTGTTCACTAAAATAATCTAAAATAAATCAATTTTTCTCATTAAAAGATCAAATATGAAAAGTTTCAACAAGGAAATATGCTCATTTACACAGTACTATTATGCCAAAACCACGTTTAAATGATTTATCCTAACGTAAAGGGATTTATCCCAGCCTTTCCTTTACCTTGTACCTTTTGCATTTTTGTCCTTTTTCATATCTCTCCCATCAATAAATGGATTTCCTTGAACAGGTGTGAGTCCCCAGCCCAGCTGGTCTGCTTCGTAAGGACTCTGAGGACTGTGTTGTTGGTTTTTTGTTTTGTTTTGTTTTGTTTTTTTCTGCAGGCAGAGACTTTATTTCATCAGCAAAAATCAAGTATGTCTCTGTGTACCTTCACCACTGAAATATGAAAAGTGCACCTACCAGGTTTCATCAGGGGAAAAAAGGGAACTGGGAACCGAGGAGGAAGAACTGGGAAATTCACAATATTTGTGGTGACAATTGCTCTGATGTATCTGGCTATAAAATCTCCCTCCTGGGTTCACCCTGCCTCTCACCTGATTTACGCAGGCGAACAGCCCGACCCAGCCGCAGTGCTTAGGACTGCTGAGGTTTTCCCTTCCCAATCTTTCCTGTAGCAGCATGTGCTCTGGATGAAGAATGCCTTTCTGAGGATAAGGAACTTGAAATGCTATTCAGCGGCAACATTTAAACACAGCTACAGAATTCTCCAATTACTGTTTCACCTACCAAAACAAAAAGTAGCCTCGTGTTCCTTCTGACCTCTGAGGCTCCATGGCAAGGCAGCTTTGGCCAACTGGGGAGCCAGTGAATGAGAAGCTGGAGGAAAGATAAGGAGTCAGCTGGGGAAAATAAAACTAGTTTAACTGGAGGACAAATACTCGCTTGGTTTTGGCCAGGACAGGAGCATCCATCAGGTGTCCCCACTGGGACTGGTGGGGATCCATCAGGGGTGCCCCACTATTTTTTAGTCCACTCCACTCTCCAAGTAACGTAGGGATAGAGGTGATCACGCAGCGTCAATCCTAATTTGATGGCAGAAATGAGAACTGAGCTCTTCCCTGCTTGTTGGACCTTTGCATGAGACTGAACCTAATGCTGACCTACTGCTTCTGGCTTCCAGGACCCTCTGTCCTCTAGCCTGGTGTGCATGTCCAACTCCAGTAATACTGTCCTTGGACCTCTGACGAGTTTTGGCTGGGGAGAAGAAGGGGAGACAAAAAAGTGAAGCAATCTTACTCTTTTATAAAATTTATGAGATGAAATTTGTGCCAGTTTCAAGTACGGGTCAGCGTGAAGGGTCAGGAAAAGCTCTCTGCTTTTTTTTTTTTTTTGCTTTAAGAAACAAAACAGGATTCACTTCAGAAACTGACCATAAGATGCCTGTCACCAGAAAGATTTCTGCACATCCCAAGAATGACAAAGAGCTTCTGGGAATATCTGCGTCAGTCTGATAAAAAGCTACAGCAAAATTCCCTCGTTTCTGCCTTTAAGTGCACAAAACCCTCCGAGCTTGTTAACAAGGCTTCTACAGGGAGACAGGCGCTGCAGCAGTGAGTTGTTCTGCAGATCAGCTCCAACAAGCACAGCCTCTCCTCAGAACGAAAACCTGCTCGAAAGAAACGTATTATATTTTTCTTGTATTCTTTGAAACTAAGATTAGACATAAATCTAGAGTAAACACTGGAAACATTATCCTCAAGGAAATGATGACTGCACACACAAGCTAAAAATCATTAGAAGGAAAATCAACAGGAGTCAACCAGAAAGGAAAACACCACGCTTCTCTCTCAACTCTCCAGTTCGTTATTAAAATAATAATAATCAAAAATAATCTCTCTGGCTGCGTGAGCAAAGGTTGGAAAATGAGCAATGACAGAGAAATAATACATCATCTTATTATCTTCCACCTTCTAGTGGGATTTGTCCCTGCCCATGGCAAGGGGGGGTGAACTAAACGGTCCTTATGATCCCTCCCAACCCAAATCATCCTGGGATTGCATGATGATGTTGTTCCATGCTCAGTTTTAAAGCAGTGTCTGTATATTACATTAAACATAAGCGTTATCTAACGCAAGAGTAAGCGAAACTCTGGTGTTTAAAATATGACGCTTCTCTGCAACATTGCTAAGTTGGAGACACAACCCAAATATTACAGATTGCACAGATACAAATACAATTATTTTCTTTGTGACTGTAAAGAGTCATTTAGGGTGACTGCATGGAAGCAGAGGGGGAAAAGGCAGAGCCACCACGCAGATCTCAAAAGCTTCTGTCACCCAAGAGGAGCGCTGCACCTCTCGGATGCAACCGCACGGCGTCTGGACAAGTTTGGCTGCTACGGGCACGAGAAAATTGTTTTTTCACAGACAAAAGTCTTCAAAATGTACAAAAAGCAACGCTGGGGAGGAGGGAATTTGGGGGGAGCCCAGCCAGGACTCCAGACAAACTTCAAAGAGTAGCACGCTCCCGGTCCAGCTCCTCAAGGGACCAGACGGGCTTGCACAAAGGGTGAAAAACCTCCAAACCTTGTCAGACACATGCCCAAGTGGGTTTCAGCATGGCATATAGAACATATATATAATGTATGTATGACACGGCCTCCCCTCTACGAGGTTTGCTATCTACAATTCGAACAAGGGCAGCATTATCGCCATTTTACAGCTTAGGAGGGGAAAGTTGATTTACAGCCACCCATAAATCTGGGCTGGTGCAAAATAATCCACCCAGATTTCTTGGTTTGAGCACGCTTTTTTTTCTTTTTTCTTTTTCTTTTTTAAAGCAAAACCACGTCTTGATTTATGACACGATTTTTTGCAGGTTCATGTTGACCTTAATGAATTGTTTATGTAAAAACAAAAGCTTCAGAGCAGCCTGAATCCTCTTTAGATGGCTTCAGGGAAATTGTAATTATTTCAATTGAAATGACCTTTCATTTCAAATTGTTGCTGAATGTAACTGAAAACTTAAAGCACTCAAAACCGGAGAAGATGGTTGATTTTTTCTAATAAAATTCTTTGACTCTAAGTGAATCTTTTTCCAATGTCTTAACAGTGATTTTTTAAATGTTCATTTTCCATTTGCTCCACTCTAAGAGCTGCGCTTCGCAAAAAATCTACCACTTGCCAAGTGCTCGGCCCCGTGCTTTGCTCAGGGAACAAACCTGAGCGCTCTGAGTTGAGATCCAAACCTCACACTCCACAAGTGATTCGTGAGCGTAGCTGCCCCACGCCGCAGGACCCTGCCTGGCTCTGGCTGGGAAACTGCTGAGGAACGAAGGTGAATGGGGAGAAGCACGGCAGCAGGAGGGGAGAGGATGGAGAGGAGCCAGGTGAAGGTCCAGCAGTACGAAAAGAGCTAGAAAAGAGCTAATGCTGGAAAAGGCAACTCTTCTCTAGGGCCGCTGAGTGCAGCCAAATAAAAACCGCTCGGAAAGGAGAAGAGAGTGGAGAGGAGCATTTCTGAGAGCCTGTGCTTGGGCTGATTGATCACAAAAAGGTCAGCACCAGAGGAATACTCGAGTTCATTGAGTGGTTTTGTGTCCTGAGTGCCTTGGCCATGGTCACCAGGTCTGGTGCTGGTAATTTCCCCTGGTGGTCACCAGGACCACGCTCCTCCTTCTCCACAAGGAACCCGACATTTTAAACCCAAACGAAAACCTCTCCCATGTGGCTATTCAAGACGTAACAATAAATTCTATCTGGTCTCTTTTAGGAAGAACAACGAAAGGGATACAGGCGGGTACCTGAGCATCGGCTCTGCCACCAACACAGCTGGAAGGCCCCCATTCATACCCAACCAAAACACAAAACACAGAAAAGTAATACGGTCAAATGCATCCTGGTGGTAGACCGGTGGTGCTCTCTAGGGTCATGGCCAAGAGCAGAGACGGGGTTTCAGAGCCGGTATTCCTGCGATGGTCTGCAAGGCAGCCCTGGAAAGGTGAGCCTGGATCTGCTAAAGGCGTCGCGGGGATTTCCAACCCCATACCTGCACTTTGGGGCTCGTGAAAGGATCAGGTTTTCTTTCTATTTAGTCTGTGCAGGGAGCTGACAGAAACCAGACCTGACAACCTTTTAGCAAGGAGGGGACTTCACCTCAGTTTACGAAAGGGCAGCTGCAGACTGCACAAAGAGCCCGTCCCATACACTTGGGATGCCACAATTCCTTTACGTCTGCGCACCAGCCTATTTACCTGTGTTTCCTAAAGCAAGCACCAAGAATTCCAGTCTATTTACCTTTTAAATGAGAAAGCATACAATTAATTTTCTTCTGCACTGGGCAGGATCTTTTGAAGGAATATCAGAGGCTTTCGTAAATTACTTAACTTCTGGGGTTCAGCAGTGGCTAAAGACCTGCACGCTTCTTAATATTTATTGTACTACAGACAATGAAGTACCTTATTTGTGGAATCCCATTAAAAATAAACAGTGTGAGATAACTTGGCTTTTCAAACCTTCTTGCACGTTCGGTTTGGTATTGTCCTTTCCCTTGCTCTTATCCAAACAGCCCTGACAGCTTGTTTATTGAGAGGTCTGCAGAGGTCTACCCATGCGAAGTGTGCTGTTGACAGAATCACAGAGGATCTCAAACGACAGCCTGAATTAAAAATAATAATAATAATTAAAAAAAAAAACAACTTAGATCACAAGAGCAAACTGCTTAATTTGCGGCCAATACTGCGCAGCATTCTCTAGTGGTTCGGTGCCAATGAGTTGGCATTTTCACCTGAAATGTTACACGTGGCATCTTTCCATTTCACGTTGTATTACCTCAAATACCAGGCAATAAAAAAACCTCTGCTCGTGAGATTTTTAAGCAGAGGTAGAACTCATGATTACTTCTACTGAAGTTCCATTAAAGCAGAAACATAAATGTTCATCTATTCAGTGAAGTTATTCAATGAAGTTGTATGTATGTTTATATGTAAGCCCGTGCGTATTTGCACAGCAAAGGCCACACATTGTTCTTTAGACAGATAAACTTTTTTTTTCTTTTTTTAATTTCATTCTGGGAGAATGTTTAGTCTTGAGCCAAGAAGGTGCACGTTTATCCGTGCTACACTAAGAGCATACGTTTCAGCCATTTAGCTTTCTCAAGCACTACTCCATTAACGTCCTCATCATTTACCCAGCACCATCTCGGGGAAGATGAAAGGTAGCTGAGTTTCCAGACCTTCTCGGAAAGGTAGTCTGTTCAGTGCCACGTGGTCTTGGGGAGCTGTTAACGAAGACACTGAATTAAGACAACCCCAACCTCGCTTCAGATGTACCATCAGTCACGCGAAGGAGCTCGGGGCAGCTCCGGGCTAGACTCAACAGTTCCTTTCCAAAACACGATCGTGCCACCTGTAAGGCAGCAGTTATTGCTCAGGGACAGCTCACTTGGCCACTTGCCTTGAACAACACCGTTAAATCCACTTGTAAACACAGGGTGAAGTTCTCGCCTTGTTGATGTTCCTCGGTAAGACCATGGCTTTGTCTACAGAGCTCACATGGATGACACGGCTATTAAAAGCAGTAATCACAAAAAGCTTTTTTTTAAGACAACGTAGGGGCTTTTAGGGACTATGGATAAAATGGAGCCTCTTCAATGAGATCATAAAAGGTTTTATAGCTAAGTTCTATGATGGCAAGCACATGCTGCGATGCTGAAATTTTGTGCTGAATTCACATTAAAATATGGTGTTAGGGAACCGCTGGACGACCCCAAGAAAATCAGAAAGAGAATTTTTACTCAGGACTAAAACTGTATCATCGATTTCCACAAAAAAAAAAAAAAAAAAAAAAAAAAATGCTTTACCTTTGTTTCATGCCTATTTACAAACCTATTGCTCCTTGTGAGGATGCACAACTACAGCTGAGGACACAGTCTGACTCTAACAGAGTTGAGGGGGTGATGCTAGAGCTGGAAGTGATTTTTGTAGTTCTGTCAACGATACACAGGAACTAAGAAGAAATCTAATTTCCCTTTTCAGGGCTCCGGTGGTTTTGTTGAGCTCAAAGAAGTCCACTCCTTCCTATATATTTTATACGTAGAATATTATTAAGCAAACATGACTACGTATCTGCTCGTGCAGCAGGTTGCCAGAGAAGAGAAGTCTTTTTACAGACAGTTTGAGAGTTAGACAAAAACTTGCACATTGTCATACTTGGGTACGGGGGAAAAAGATTTCCCACCCGATGCAGATCTGGGGTGTGGTTCCAAGCTTTACTACATCTTCTGCACACGGGAATTGGCATAAAGGGGAAAAACAACCACAACACAAAGGTGAGAGGCAGCTGAGGAGGCTCTTAAGAGACAGAAGAAAGAAGACAGACCCAACCTTTACCTGGGCTACTCCCTCTTATGTCCAGCCAGTGAACTGTTGCTTCTCCGAGTCAGCTCCATCCCAGGCTGCTCTCCAGGACCAGCGCTCACACACAGCGACGTCCCGGGCCGTAACTCAGGGCCAACAGAAAAACCTCTCCCTGGCCCAGCTGCATTAGGAGATCTTTGCTAACAGGCAGTATTTACACAATAGATTTTAAAAGCTCTGAAGTGGAAACCTGGATTTGGGGACTTGCATAAGGGAGATTTTTGACCTCAAGGTTTCACAGCGCTGGAGCAGTTACAAACTATTGTGCCAACAAGTATTTAGGGAGTCTTAAATCCAGAGACTATTTAGTTGTTGTGCATGCATGTGGTTCCCAAGAGTCCTGAATCTTGACTAAATGTTTGCTGAAAAGCAGGAATGCTGTGTGACTCCCAAGAAAAGATGAGGGTAACTTAGTCTCATATTGTTTTCTCTGTCCGAATTATCCAAAAGGCACTAGTCCATAAAGTGAGCTAACTGCCTGGAGAACTTCACACTTATTAAAAACAAACCCATTTTTATATTATTTAGAAAACTTTTTTTTTAAGACAATCCCTCCTAAAAACAGACAAGAGTTTCGGCCTTTGCCTCACATGTAACCCAAGAATCCCTGAAAATTAGATTGGAAATGGAAAAGCTGAAAGGAAATTAGGAAAAAAACAAAGTGCAAAAAGAAACCCACGCATTAAGAAGAAAGGCACCATCCAACCTGCTCCTCTCACTGCAAAAAGGAAAAAAAAAAATCTAGATAGATCTGAAAATGTAAATGAAAACTTCATGCAAAACTAGCCAAATAATCACACTGTCTTACCATGCTTAAAGAATAAAGGACAGGGCGCCTCTTTCAGCACAGCACCTGACAGAGCACCTAAGGGGCAATCCTGGGGACCACTGCTACCCTTTCCCATTTCCACCTTTCCTTATTCAGATCACAAACAGTAAATCTGCAAGTGTTTGGGAGTCCAAGACAGATCCTCACCAACTGCGTGCTGGGGTAACCCCATTACATCTAACTGGGCTATAAAAAACTACACTCATCATTCACTTACATGTTCAATTTTGTCCCAAGCAATCTTACATATTTTTCCCATCTTCTTTTGAAATTTTCTTTTCACAAGACACCAAACACAGCAATATTTAGCCTGTTGCTAATACAGGAAGAATTGTTATTTATCAGGTCAAAGGAGCTATTTGTACTATGTTTTTTGGCTGAAGCACATCGAGTTTAATTGCTGAAATAGCCCCAGACTTTGATAAAAAGGAAAAATAACATTCTGTATTGCTGGAGGAATTTCAGAGCATATAAAGGGCTGTAAAATAACATTAGTGGCTCAATTTAAGAAATGTCTTTCAAATATGTAGCCCCCAGTGTCGGCTCTAAGCCCTGCCATTCATCAGCCATGGTCAGGCCAACTACCAGGCGGGCAGAAGTTTGGCATTTTCTGAGGTCCACGAGATAACCCTGCAAAAAACTGTCAGATCCACCCAGCCGAGGAGTCGGGAGCTTTTGGGAAGCTCTCAGTAAGGTTACAACTGGTTTGCTAAACTCCAACATTTCCTTATCGGAGGTGCACCAGGGAACACTGACGTGTTTTCCTAAGGACACTACACAGCTCCTTAAACGCTAGCAGCTGGCAGAACAGAGAGTAACCACCAAGGGGGCTCTAAATAAAGGCTGGGCAGTGTCTGTCCGATGAGGCGAGGCCCTGATCGCACACCCCAGGCACTTTCACTCGCGTTCACTTCAACAGCCCGAAAGCATCCAGCCCCACGGGAGGACCGCTGCATGGCAGCCCGGAGATGTACCAAATAAATAAATAACCACGACCTACATCTGGAATAAATATCAATCAGCGCGTTAAAAAAATGCGTGCTATTCAAGAGGTGCTTGTATCAACCTTAAATTCTCGCCTGGTAGCAGAGTAATACAGAGACTGATGTAATAAAAACGTCTGGTCCCAGATATGGTACTTAAGGGTTAAGTGTGCAGCCTGCTGATTGCTTAACCTTACCTAAAACATATGGCTTTGCACTTAAGGGTAAACCCGTGGAAAGAAACCGAGTGCCCAGAGTGTGTGTGAAATTCTTTGAAAGGTCACTCGAAGGCAAAACGTATCTAAACACTTCGCTTGCACACATTTGTTTCGGGAGACCTCACTGCTCCCAGCCTGCAGGGACGGCTGAGCGCCCTACGCCCCTATGAAAATAAGCAAGAAAACCTGTTTAATGAATTAAGCAAGCGATTCATCCATGAGCAAAGGAACATGAACCAGTTTACAAGCACACGAACTAGCCAAATCGCCTGTTTTGCTGTTCCTTGTGTTGCCCAACACTGGGTGGACGCTTGTGACTTCCAGCATCCTGCCATCTTTTCATTAAACACTAACGAGCTGCAAACTGAAAACTTCTGATGACTGTCGCTCAAGGAAAACCCAAAGGGGCTGACCAAAAAGCACAGAGAAACTCCTGCATCATCTCAAGCGAACAGGGCAGGACCCGGCCCCAGCAGCACGGCACGCTTTTCAGGAGCAACCCCGGGGAAACGCGCTGCGGGAGGCAGGGTCAAGTCCTTGCCTTTGGCCATCTCCTGCCCTGTTCTCACCATTCTGGGCCCTTGCACGATGTACAGACATCAAACCAACACACACTGTGCACCATAGTATGTCTTCCTAACAGCTCTTGCTTATTCTGTGCATTTCCTGAAGCAAAACGGTAACAGAAAAAAATGGGGGGTTTGGTGTCCTAAAAGCAGCCATTCCGGTGCCATATATATCGAGATTCCTGACTTCGTATTTTTCACCTTTGCGTGTATTTCACATGGTCTACAAAATCTGCACTGGGACCTCTGCAAGTTTAACAACCAGCAGCTTGTGGAATCAGTACGGCACTTGAGCAGATGCTTAAATTCTTTGCTATACTGGAGCAAGGGGCGATATTCAAAAAGCACACAACCTTATCGCAGCGGTAATAAGTCAATATGAGAAGCACGGTCGGAGTGTTCAATATTCTACAGTACACATTTCCTCCCAAGAAAAACCCAAGCGAGTTCATTCTGTCAGCAGCTTTCTGATTAGATATCTTAAAAATGGATAAAGAAGAGCAGGAAGGAACAGGAACATCAAAACCTGCTCTTAGAAAAAAGCTGGTCAGAAAAATGGAGTTAGAAACCTTTAGGGAAAAAGCCTGAATAAAGGTACTAGACCAGTATGAGAATATTTTTAAATGTCTCTTGACTTGTAGAAGTTGCAGAGTGTTTCACAAACAACACTGTCAGTCCTTTCCAATGCATTTTTGTACAAGCTCAAGAAACCAGGCTGCTGGCCCAGAGGACAGCCAGCAGGCAGGAGCGCCCCGTCTGTGCACCCTGCAAGCCTGCAGGCCTGCACTCGGAGCAGCCCAGCTGCTTTGCTCAACACTCACTTGCCCCCTGAGCAAACACTTGTCTGCTTGGACAATCCGGAAAGCAGACCTTCTGCTTTGCTGTGTAAGTCGGTGCCAGCGCAGGGAACTTTTCCACGACACTCACACAACCGGGTACAGGCCGCGAGCTGCTGAGCCAGGCGGTGGTCTCGTGCTCATCCACCTCCCGTGGTGCTTAAAGAGAAAAGGATCCATGGCTTAGATTTACTGCTAAAATTAAGGGTAAAGTTGTTACCCAGTCCCAGAAAAACGTTCCCTGGCAATACTGTGGCCACATTAAACATTTGGCAAACTTAAGCCTGGCTGGGGCTTCACATCTGCGGTTACCACTACATGTACAAGCATTTGTTTATAAGGCAAAAGTAGGATTTCAAGAGATAAATAGTTAGAGGAGGTGATATGTACTGAACATCTTTTTGGAAGAAAAAAGGTAAATTTAAAATACCAAAGTGATAACAGAGCTGAAAGGTTAAAGTTAAAAAAATCTGTAACACACTAGTAATAGTAATTCTAACTGCTAATAAGCTTCTCAAATACGTAACAAGTCACTAGAACGTCACTGCAGAAACACTACCTAAAAGACTTCTTTTTTTGCAATGAATTTCGCAGCTGAGTGTAGAGTTTCAGATGCTTACCTCTGATGACTCAACATGGGACTTGTGAAGGGTAAGGCCAGAACAACGCTGTAGGAGTTTGCTCCTTAGTTAACATAAAATGATGTACACGCGAGTAAGAAATAAATGAAGTTCTGTTTTTGTAGACAGAAAGAAATGGGCAATCATATATATATTATGTTTAATCCATATTCTTGCCTTTTTTGACTACCTTTAATACCATGCCAATTACAAGTGCTAGATTTTACAGCATGGTAAAGTAACGTGGGTAGTAAGGGAAGCAAGACAGAACAGCTTTATCGCTGAGATTAGGAGTTTGTTGGCAACACTATCAAACAAAGCATGATGCAAAAGTCAGCATATTGCCACATCGCCAGCAATCCAGCTCATACCCACAGCCACCATCAGTGCCGTTCCAGTTCCACGTAAGCACAAATAGCTACTGGTTCACTGGGAAGTACGTTGTCTCACCCAAGAGGACCCCCTTTCCTCCCCACTCACGAATGTGATTATTTGGGACTTCAGTGGGGATGGCCTTATGCAGCCATCCAAATAACATAAACTTCATATGTAGTAAATAATTGTGTGTAAATAAGGAAGTGTGCAACGTGTGCTTTCAAACCGAACCCAGCTTGAAATGCCATTTCAGTAAAAGCCAGGTTTCAGAGCACAGCATTCGGACAGTGCACCAGCGCACTGCACTCAGCGGCGCTAAGCTCAGCCTTCCCACATTCCTCTCGGCTGCTCCCCACACTAGATGATGTGGTGACAGACACGAAGGGATGAAATCACAGCGCTATCTTTTTTAAATTGCCAGAAAAGTGATTTCTCACCATATGGGATCCGTAACAAGGCTGAAGCCTCTTACACTGCTCTTTCCTTCCCTCGGCGTGACACGGTCCCCCACCCGAAATTCACCCCCTCAGCAGTTTCACCGCTGTGCTAATCCAAATGGGTTTTATCTACCCCGACATGTAAATTAACACTTAAGTTAGGAACGGCACGTATCTAGATGATGGAAAAAATAGATGTATACATAAGCTTGTCTAATGTTAGTACTGGCAAAGCCTGACACAGAAATCGTGTCTGGAAACCTTATCTGGGAATTACTGCCCCAACAGCACAATGCTGCGTGTGCTCCATCGCTCCCAGCCCAAGTTGAGCTGAATTCACGTTTTCTAAGTTAGGCACAGCTGTTAAGCACCACTTAGTTAAGCACCACTATTTACTGCAAACCCTGTAAACTCCTCGTTTCTCGCACTCCGTTAGATTGACTTTAAACCTGTCTTTGAAGAACCTGCTATTTAACATCCCCACATCTCCCTGTTACCAGTTTCATCACAAGTGAGTTTGCCAAAGTTTGGTTCTCCACAGAATGAATAATATTGGAAAACTGGAAAAAAAGAAAAATGGGTTATAGGACAAGACCGTAATGAAAATGCTGTCTACATCAACATTAACTGGCAAGCTACATTTTTGAAGTCAGTAGTACTTCCATTACACAAATTTATATTTTTAAGTGATTTGTTAAATTGGACTGTTTGTGTACTTCTCCACCTGAAGTCAGTCAATCACTAGAAACTGGTTTTGAAGACAACCTATTGGGTTACAGGTCATATATTTTTCCAAAGCTAAATTGTCTGAATTTCACTGGTCATAAAAGAAGCGCAAAGATTTTTTGTACTTAACTCTCAGTTCCTCTCCTTCACTTTTCCTGGGATACACAGACCAGACCTCTCTTAATGCAGAGCCACTATTCATTATTGCCCTGAAACACACACACTCAGGCATCCCCTAATTGTGAAGGACAAATGCACTAGTGATTAAGTCTACAGGGGGAAAACGAGGAGTCGTTTGAGGTTTTCTTAATGTATGTGTTCAGTTAGTCATCTTTTCCTGCTACTTATTTTTCATGGCAGGTTCTGAGTTTTCACCTGGGGTTCATCAAAGCCGTGCTCAGTTTTGTGTGTACGAGGCGAGCACGAAGATGATGAGGTTATTCTGCTAACTGCACACGCCGCGGAGGTGGCTCGCGGGGTGGTCTGCTAAGGTCCAGCAAATTTCTCACAGGAGTAACGGCGTCGCTGGAGCTACCCCGAGCTCACTCCTCCCTCACAGTGGGTCCGATCACAACGGCTGCAGGGGATGGGACTGGGTGAATTTCTCACCAGGTCAAGGCTGAGGCCCGTTGGCTGAGGCAGCACCTGAAGGAAGCCTGTGCTGCAGCTTTCCCTTATTTGCGCTTATTCTCTGGTAAACAGAAGACTTCAGTCTCTGCGGCTGTCAATCTAGCGTCTTTAACGAGCAAGAAGTTCATTTTATTAAAGGAGGAAAAACGTAGACTTCCATCACTCCTTATAAAAGAGCTAGAAAATGTCAAACATGTAGGTAAAAGTAATATTTCAAAACGGCTCCAGCCTAAACTCCCTTTCCCCTCGCACCTGCACGGTGATGAACATGTGCTGTACGTCTCTGTGCTGGCTCAGTGCTCATTTGAACTGGACCCGCTCCAGCTTTTGAATAAATATCTCTTTTGGGGGAGAGGGAATTACATTCCTTAGTCAAAATACGGTTTTTCTTCTCTTAAATTTTGAAAGGAAAAAAAAAAAAAGCGCACTTGTGAAACGTTAGGAAGCAGTCAGGAGAAGAACTGGAATCCTCTCCGGCCGCGGCGGAGAGCCATGGGGCTGCGGCCTGCAGCCACCAGGCCGCTGCTGCACGGCCCTGCCTCGGCAGGGCACACATCTGGGGAGCTACCTGAGGCACTACTCGGTATAGCAGCCCTGAGGAGATCCAGTGGCCCATTTGGGATCAAAACACCCGATTTGTCTCTCATAAGGTGCTGAATTACACACAAACTAAGCGCCTTGGGAGTCCTGCTCAACGGCGAGAGGCTGCCACCCCAATTAAGGTGGTAATAATTAAAAGTGCTTCCTTCCCTTCCAAGCAGGTGTTTCAGTCCAGTTGGACTCACAGTTCATTAGGGAAGATTTCACAGCTTCCATACTTAGGATGGCTCTGCAGGGAGCTCCATATCCTCTCATCATTTGTGCCATCTCAGGGTATTCTACGGACATCTGCCTCCTACGGCTGACTTGTGCTCATGCCACAGAGACAGTGACTACGGGATGTTAACCCCAATATGAGATGTCCCCGTGAATGCAACATCCTTACTGCAGTTGGACCACAGCCCCGACAGCAGCAATGACAGGGGCTGAGAAAGAAGAGGACCGTGCAGGGGAAGTTGAAGCCTAGCGCAGCTTGGGGACATCAGCTGAGAGGTTCGTGTTCCCAAGGAAAGGCACCACATGCACGCCAAACTTCCACCAGTCTGGAAAGGCTCAAGGTTGGCAAGGCCGCTGTGTGGGTTAATCCCACAGCTCAGTTTGTACATGTCCGAGGGATGGTAGGAGTGGGTTTGGGGATAATAAGACCAACTTTAAATGTTCAAGAACTCTTTGGAATCCCCAGGTTAGGTGTGTGGTATAAACAAGCCATGGAATTAACATAGCCGAGAACAAAGAGACCTGTGAAAATGCATAAAGAAGGAAGCCAAACAGAAGAGAAGAAAGGACCAGATGTCAGATTATACTTAAAGCAAAGTTACCAGTTTGTTTTCCCACTGATTTCAATATCTGAAATGCACGCTTCTGCCAAGACAAACAGGTGATTAAAATATATTAAAAAAACCAGCAAGCAAAGGGCTACATTTGGACTTGCTTTACATTTGTCAGCCATTCCAAAAGTTATAACACATCCATAGCACAGCAATAATAATATTAATTTTACAAAGGCTGCCTGTTTAATTGCAATTAACTGTGGCCGTACAAAAGGGAAGAGGCGCTCTCTGGAGCATTCACAAGCCTCATTTATCCTGCAAGGACAGCGAGATGAACCTGGCATGAAATATTAAGATCACAATTGCTATTGGCAAGCCATCTGACGGGAAGCTGCTAGCTTGAAAGAGCACGGATTATACAAAGGAGCAAAGAGTAAAAACACAGCAGTGAATCAGCTCCACAAAATGCCCTTTCATTGCACAGCGTCGGCACCGGGTGGGCCCTTGGCAGCCGGCGGTGGGCAGCAGGCGATGGCTGCCGGGAACACCGGGGTGCCAGGGGGTGCCGGATGGGGGCACAGCATCCAGAGCATGCCAAGAGCTTCCAACAGGAGCACAGCACCACGGCGGTGAGCCGGTGCTGTCCCCTTCTGTGGCAGGCACGCTGCACTCCTCTTGAACTGAATGAGTGCCATCCTCCTGCTAATTAAGTTTCTTGCCCCAACCGCTCCTGCTGGGAAGCTCTTCCAGTGCCTCACAGCTTTTCCACTTTGAAAACATTAACTTAAATTTACTGACAGCCAGTTTAGGCAAATTTAATTTTGCATCAGCATTTATCTCTGCCTCCCTTCCTGGCATCTATGGGGATAAATGCTTTATTCGTACAGAACGCTGCATGATGCTGCAGCAAGCGCTTGGTGTGACTGAGTCTCACCAAGGAGCCCACCTAAAGGGGCTGGACCAAGAATTTCAGACAAGAAGCACCAACTTATGTGGTGGCACATGTGCGATTTGGGGCTTGGTTATAAGAAAATAAGGACAGGTATGAGAAAGAACAACATGAATAGAGAAGAGGAAGCATGTTGCTGAAGGAGAACATGTGAGACGGCTGGGCTGGGGCACAACAGCAGCAGACGAAGAAAAAAGCTAAAGTCATCATTTTGATGCTGGGAAAGGAAATTTCCAGCCCTGGGAAGACTGCCTGTCCAAGAAATCATGGCACATGCGCTCAAAGTGCAAGCTCACCAGGGGTGCCCTAGCTCCTCGTCTTCCTCCTCTCTGCAGAGCCAGGAAGGGGCTGGTGGAGGAGCTGGCAAAGTCCAGGAGAGCGTCGGCAGCCCCGTGGCATCAGCCGCGCTGATGAACTCTGTAAGCATGTGTTTGTGTTTTGCAAACAGCATAGCTCTTGTGCAACGTGTTTATGCAATAACTGCAAATAACGTATGGAGGTCTTTGATTACGAGTTCATAGCGGTTTGTAAAGCTGGTGGTTTTCCCAGGATCCTTGGGGTTTGGCTTTTTGGTTTGGGGGTTGAGTTCTTGTTTGCCTTTTTTTTTTTTCCTCTCCCCGCTTCAGGTGCAATACACAATTTCTTAGCAGAATGACAACAAGTGCTTGCAATACACCTTCCAAATATTCTCTAAGGTCCTAGTCAACAGATTTTAGGACAATGACAATACCACATGTCAACCTGAGGACACGGCCAGGGCCTCAATTTCCAGTCCCGACATGCGGCAGTAAAGTTCATTGGTCTCAAATTTGTACGGACTTGTGTGTGAAGCAGATCTCCCCCTTGTTGTACTTGCCTGAATTTACACTCTGCCATATGGAGGACGGATTGATCAGCCACTTGGGCATTTGATACGAGAGGCTAAACAGAAATCCTGAGTAAGAAACAGCAACAAAGGCACGAAAGAAAAAAACGGGTGATCTGATTGCTACAAAAACAAGACTTGAAGCAACCAAATTCATTTCTGTTCGAAAAGGAGGAAGTCCTTGGATTTTAACAAAGCTGGTCAGAAATTCTTTAAGAGAGCGAGTTTCCACTGGGGAATGCCAAATCTCCACAATCAAAACATTACCTGGAGATGGTTCAATTCTGAAGCATTTGCTGCAGAGCCCTGCCAGGGCTCTGATGGGACCCTCGCTGCCGACCCTGACCCACCACCAAGGCGGGGTTTTGCCCTCCCAGCTCCCCACCCTTTGGCAAGCTGCCGGCCAGCCCCCCCAGCGCAGCTCGCCCCGGGTCTGCTGGGAAGCTCTGGCTCCCCATCAGCAGCTGACACCGAGCCAGAGCCGGCAACCGTAGCTGAGCCAGACACGTTGGAGCCATGGCTCCCAAGACTTCCAGTTTCCTGGCTTGCCTTCAGCCCACCTGGCAGATTAAAGGGCAGCCCAGAGCTTGCAAACATCGCTCCCAGGACTGGGTCTCGTACGGAGCCCCGGCTCGCGGGTCGGCGGCTCCGCGCACCCCAGGCAGCGCGCCCAGAGCGAGGATTTCACAGGTCTGGTTTCCAGCACAGCCCTCAACAAACCCGCAGCCTTCCAGCTCTCCGGTCCTCCACAAGTGGTAATCATCTTTCCCCACACACCTCCAACTTTAATCCTTTAAAAACACAAACAGGTTAACAGAGGGAAACGGGAACAAACCCTTCCCAGTTTTGTAGGTTACAGAGGGTTTCTCCACTGGCACTTGTGCCCCTGTAGCTTTCACGGAGCTGCCTCCGAAACGTGATTAAGCCACTACCTGCTGCGCTGCTCCTGCGCTCACCGGCCAAGCCCTACACGTGCCAACAAAGGCGCTGGAGATGTTCGGGCAGCACCGTGCTGCTGGCCCCAGAGCGACCGTGGTCAAGGTGGAAGAAGTCCGGGACAGAAAACAGTGAACATAATTTTACAGATTTCTAAACTAGATTTGTACAAAACGACGGAATTCGGAATGTTTGTCCTTTGGAATAAAACACAGGCTCAGAACCAGGAACTAGCCCTGAAGGTTAAAGAGTGCTTTAAAACGTCATCACACAAAGCCTCCCTGGCCATTTTTATAAACCTCGAGGTCTCCTCTCTGGGCTGGACGTTTTGTTCAGGAGGTTTAGTGCAGTCCCAGGAGCTCCAGCAACAGATCTCACTCTCCCCAGATTTTTCAGTTGTTAGCCAGAGCGCCATACACACCCCTGGAAGGCGATGGATGCAGATGGGCTCCGAGACGTTTCCCTTCAAAACGAGATGGGTCCCTTGCAATACTTAAACGCAGGTGTTCCTGGCCTGCAGGAGGAGGAAATACCACGCTGGTGAAAACATGAACCATGCTTGCCAGGATGGACCCAAATCCCCTGCCTACTCCCCCAGCTCTTTTGGCCAAACGAACGGGCTAACATAATTGGTAATTCATCTCGGGGGTCCCAAACGGGACTCGATAGCCTCTAAAGCAGGGCAGGGAGAGCACAGGTGGAAGCACCGGCCCATGGGGACAGGGTGAGTGCAAGGAACCTATAAAAGTCCCAACCAAAAGAGTTCAAATTTCATATCCTCTATTTCATCTATGGAAAAAAAGGATTACAGGGAAATATATTTTTTTTAAATCACCCTGAGCAATGTACCTCTGGCTCCCAAGTTAAGACACCGCTTTTGATTCCTCGAAGCTCTTCCCACGCGCCCGTTCCCTCCCGCTGGTGCGGGGTTGTGCCCCGCTCCCTCCCTCCCCTGCTTCATGTTTTGCATCCAGGCTGAAACACACCCCTGCGCACTTCAGAGCAACACACCCTGCTTCATATTAGAATAGACACATAATAAAAAGGAAACGCCAGCTCACGTTCCAAATGCCTTCTCTCCGAGGTGTAAAAGCACGGAGGGCTGCTGCCAGCACAGCAGTGTCACCTTGGGCTGGCCTCGGCGTCTGGGGCTCGGTGCCCTGAACCACCACGGCTGCCAGCAGCTGTAGGACCCCAGCGTGGGGAGATGAGTCCAATTTTGGGAGCTTGGAGGCAGAGAGAGACCCCTTTGGTGCTCCTGGACCAGCATCGCCTTCCGGAGCAGGAGGAAAAGCAGCTTGGGCAGCGGCTCCCCTCGCCTCTCCGCTCCCCCAAGAAGTTAACAGCTGATGGATCCCAAACGCACCCGCGTGAAATAGCGTTAAATAACAGCTCCTTTTACACGCAGAGCGCTTGTCTCAATGAAATCACATCGGCATTTTTTTCTGCAAAATCAGGCCCACCAGCGCTTGCTTTCTTTAAGAGCCAAACAACATTCTTGAACACCAGTTCAATATCTCCAGAGGTGTAAATCACCGCGCTCTATCTTATTAGAAACACTTGAAAGAGGGCAAGTGCTTTCAAAGCCATAAACTTCAGATTCCATACGTGTTCCCAAAGCTGCAGTGAACATGCATTCCTGACTTGAACTGCTTTTAATTTGCAGTCCCTTTAAAGCACAAATGCAGAAATCAGCCCAAATAACAGTAACAAGACGTTTTAAAAATTGTCCATTTGCAAAAGAGCCTGAAAACGGGGATAGCTCGAATGCCTGAAGCCGTGCAGCCCGGCGAAAAGGCGGCTCCTGGGGAAACGCTGTACGATCCCTGCCGCGCCGTGGGTTATTTACGCTCGCAAGCCTGGCAGAGCGGGATAAACGAAAGGCTGCACCTCTCCCTGCCTGCTGCAAAGGGCTGAGCATCCCGAGACACAATGGGAACAGCCGAATGGAAACCACATGACAGTAAAAGAAGGAAAAAAACCGGCCGCATCCTTTGTGAACACAAACAACTAAGTCACGAAGAGATAAAAAAACATACCTGAAAGCCCGGGGGTGGGCGGGCACATGCCGCTGGTGCCAAAGCGTGCAGCGCAGATCTCGCAGCAGCACCGCTTCTGGTAGCTGGCAGAGCGCCCTTTGCTCTCCAGCAAGCCTTTTAATTAAAGATCCTCCCGTTATCGCTAACCGCAATCGCTGTCCCGGCGATCAGATCGGAGCGAGCGCCGCGGCACATCTCCCTTAGGAAACCGTGGCGCCAGCGCTCGCAAGGCAGCTCCGCTAACGGGGGGGGGGTTCTCCAACGCGCGCTAAATAAATATACCCGCAGAAATCCCCGTTCAAAGGCGCCCATATGGAGCGGATAAAATGCACTTGCTGATGCAAGCGTACGTGTGCTTGCAAAGGCCTAATTAAAACTCCCGGCTCTCTGTGAATATTCTCAGGGAACGAGTGCTACTGAGAAACGCTGGGAACGGGGGGAGTGGGTGTGAAAGGCACGGCTGCTTGGAAATGCTTTTCTCCCACGTTAAAACCTGAGCGGTGGAAATCTTCCCAGAAGAGTTTTCGGTCTTTCATTTGAATTTAGAAATCAAAGGAACATACTTCTAAGGAAAAACGGTAAACAAAACTGTGAAATGTATCGTTTCCTACAAAACCTGGCTTTTCATTAAAAAAGAAGAGTGGTGTGTTTTGTCTTCTTTTTTCCCAAATGTGACTTTTCAACCAAGCTCAGTTGCAAGGCATCTGGAGTTTACAGTATTTTCCCAGCACAGAGGAGATGGCTTGCTGCTCTGCATGCAGAGAAAGCACCTTTTGTCGGCAGCTGGAGAATGGCCGAATACCGAGCTCTCAAATAAGTGTCATTTAGTCACCAAGAAGCCTTCTTTCTCCCTAATCCATTGTTAGGGGAAAATGCTGTGTTATTGAAAGCCTGTTAGTGACAATACGGGCTTACACAGAAACACAGGGCACATCCAGAAGGCTTACTTCAAAGTGCTAAGCATTCAAGAGATATTATTAACCTCAAGTACGATCGCTTAGCAAATTGATTTGGACCCCTTAGGATCCACACGGCGTAAACCATTCACGCGACGAGCAACCTGACCCAAAGCCAAAGCGGGACCTGACTTCCCAGCCTTCAACAGGGGCTCGGGCCACATCGCCCACCGTTTTAAAATGCTGAATATCTCAGATACAACGCAAGTCACGGGCACTGAACACCAAAATTCCCCGACTTCGCTCTTCGGTTGACCTGGCGGCTAGCACGGGAAACAGCTGAGCAAAAAACACGGAGCTAGAAAGAAGTGGCTGGTGTTAACACCGATCTCTGACCATGCCCTGAGTACGTATATATTAAACACAAGCTGTGATGATCTCCCTCTGCCCAGTGGGCAGCAGGAGGCAAGAACAGCGAGGAAAATGCCAAGGTGGGATTCCGAATCACCCCCGCCTAACAAGTTGGGACAAGGACGAAATATGCCACGACCCTACACAAGTAGAAGCCTTCTGCTTCTCAGAGCGCACAGGGACTTAACCTTCTATTTTTCTCCACAGTCCCATAAATGCTTTATGGTGAGACAATAAATTCTATCGTTAGTCTTTATTAAATCCTGATTGCCAGTCTGGTACGCAAATTTAAGTAATTTCCAACCATTACCACTGGAATGGTGAAAAAATGCAGTGCTTAGATGGGGTTGGAAGGAAAGAAAAAGATTTTTTTTTTCCAGTAGGGGAAAAAATACGCATGTCACAGGTGTTCCTGTAATAACAGCACCTCAGGCTGCGATGGTTTTAGGTCAAAGAAGGTGACAGAGGTCATGTCAGGTCAGTACCTTGATGTGAGGCCTCCGAAAGAAAGCAAAAGGCTGCAGGAAACGCTGACAGTGATCCCCGGAGGTGACACGCAGCTCTCAGCCCTGCAGAGGTCCCTGATGGCAGGAGGCAGGGGAAAAAGCAAGTCAGGAGCAGTGTGAGTTACTGTGGTTTTGCATGTGCTGCTCACCAGGAGACAGGTCTTAACCGCTTGTGGTTAGTTAAAAAAAAAAGAGAGAAGAGGGTTATTAACTGCAGTGAAACGGAGCAATTCATTCAAAAACAACCCAAACTCAAAAAAACAACCAGCCAAACAGAACAAACACATACACAAAACCCAAGAGACCCTCGGGAAAAACAGCTATGAGAAAACAGCCCGAACGAGGAAAACCACTTCAGGAAATGGACACAAACACAAGTCGCTGCAAGGTGAGTGCGAGGGTATTGCCCTCCCCTGCTTTTGCTGGCGCTCCTTCCCCCAAAAACACGAGCTCCCGTCACCCTCACCTCTGCGGGCTGAGCTCTCAACACGGTGAGGAGCTGGGATCAAAGGGCTTGGTAGCTGCTCCGCAGCCCTCCCCAGAACAAAGGAAGTTTCCCCTGTGTTTTCCGTCTCTATTTTTCAATCAAAATTAGGAGAAAGCTATCTCAGGGCAGCAATAAAATCCGCCCCCAGAACCGTGTCCCTCCAATTCCTTCTTGCTGCTGTTTTTGCCTCCACATCCTCCCACCCTGTGTGGTTTATCTGCCTGAGTCAGGGGACGTCTCCCAAAGCTGTGGATTAGCAGAGGAACGCGAGGCAACGCTACGCAGCAGCGGGGACTCGGTTTTACCTTTGAAGCCAGTCACTAGAAGCTGCCAGCTTGGAGAAAGGAAAAACCTCCCACCTTGTAATGCCAACACGGCCACTGAGGGCTCCTTCCCAGGTGCAGCACGGGGACCTGTTTGCACGGACACAGCCCACCCCTGAAGGGCATCGCAGGACCTACCCGCTGGAGCTCAGCCCCAGGCACCACCAGGAGAGGTGACACCACCATGATACCTGCAGGATGAACAGGGGGTTACCCTGAAGCATGACATGGAGCGTGTGAGAACTTGCCCCGTACTAAATAGTCAGATTTTCTGCACTTTTCCCAGCCACCAGCTCGAGCTTTTACTTTGTGCCAGTTACCTTGCTTTAGGACCTTGTAAATAAGACACTTCCACAAACAGGGCTTGAAGAAGCACAAAAGGGACGTCTATATGCTAACACAAGTCAAAAGCCAGCAGGTTTTTGACTAGTTTTTGCCCTGTACATCGATTCCCCCCCTATATTCCTGCTTATCCCAGAACCTGCTGGCTTTGGAAAGGGGTTCCAGCCTCTGAGCCTGGATGACAGCACAAGGTAACCAGCAGCGGAAAGCTGTCCCTTCTGTGTTTGTTGCCTTCCTAGTGTTCTTGCTGAACTCTTCCTAGCAAATGACAGACACCTGAGAAACACCCGCCCCTCGCATCAGCTGCAGCCAGCCCAGGTACGCAGGTGCGCGCCGCGAAGGCTGACCCCCTCCCGGAGCACACCGTGTAAATCATCGGATCTCTTGTAAAATTGGCAGGGCAGCTGATCTTACAAGATACCAAGCCCCACACCTGCGTTGCTGAAAGCAGGAGCAAGCCCTCAGCATATGCATACTTTTTCCCCTCCATTCATCTCTCAGATTTATTCTTGTCACTAACGAAACCTATTTCCTCTGCGAGCCTTGCAGAAAAGAAAAGGAATAGGATGGAAATAACGTGATAAATTAGATGTTACTTACAGCCTGATCAAAGCCCGCTAAAATTCAATGCGAGCCTTTCTGCTGACCCACCAGACTTTGGGTCAAGCTTTTAAGCACTTACTTAATTTCAGCCCTGGCATTTAGTCTTCAGTACGGAAACGCCAACTCTGGGGTGTTTCAGGGAGTCTCGCCGTTCGGCTCGGTCACGTTACGGGTTTAAAACTTGTGAACATGGAAAACCAAGAACAAAAGCAGCAAGGAAAGCAAGCGGCTGGTTCCAAACGGAAAAAGCATCAAGAAAGCTAGGAATAGCATTGCCAAGAGAAGTGAAATCTAGAAGTCTGAGTTAGCGCTGGATTATCAGCTGGTCCCAGCACCTCGTTTTAACACCATGTGCTGTGCGTGTTCGGAGTTCAAAGCCATGCACTGTGTGGGACCCAGTGCACTCTTTTCATTTCTTTCTGCATGGTTGCATGTAACAGCTTTCTGCAGGCTATCGGGTAGATCGTTACAGCGTATTTCATTAAGAGCTGCACAGACAGAAAGAAAATAATGAATGATTAACTTGTTAGGAAATTAAAACCAACTTTCCTCTGAGCAGGAAGGTGCTTTTTGTTACCGCTTTTGTCATTTTTTCCAGAAAAACGGAAGCAAAACGTACCACAAAGAGCACTCTACCTGCCTTTAGCACCCGGCTGAAGATGATTAAAGCTGCTGAGCTCTTCTAGGACTGCTCTCCAAAACTGCGTGCATCCATAAAGTTGCTTTAGCTTTAGTACACGTTACTGGAGGCCATAAATGTTCACCAATTTGCAACTAGAGAAAATGTGGCCCTATCAAAGCAAACACGACGCTGAAACACAGGAACTTCACGAACAGAAGTGATAAAAGCTAAAATCAATTACCACTGCTCGTGTGCTGCCTCCCCAGGAACTCCATACATCCCTACTAACTGCACTGCTTGTCCCACGAGGAAGATGATTCCCTCCAGCTACCACAGATTGCCTCAGGTCTCGCAGTCGAACAGCGAATTATTACAACTCCTCCCATTTTTCACATATTATATTTTTCGATATAAAATTAGTCCTGAGCGGTTACCTTTTTTTTTTTTTTTTTTTTTGGCATTTCTGCTTTGAAAGAGAATTCTTACACGTTTCTACTTAAAAATGATGAGGACCAAAGTCGAATGTTAATCTTTGTAATCACGTCGATATGGCAGGAGTACTAACTAAAGGCTTGCAGTAACCAAAGGCGTACGCCAGCTTCGTGCGTGCGATTGCCTAGAGCCCAGGGGGAGAGCAGAGGAGCCAGCAGCCTGCCTCTGACAGAGGCCAGCATGGGAGCTGAAGAAGAAAAAACAAACCAAAAAAAAAAAAAAAAAAAAAAAAAAACACCCCACATTTTGGCAGGAAAGAGAAATCTGCCTTCAAATCATATCCATTCAGGGGGATGGAAGGTGTAAGTGCTGGAATCCTTTATTTTTTTTAATGTTATCTCGAGTTTTATGCCAACTGTAATCACTCCGAGTTGCTTTAGCTTGCAAGGGACAGCTTAAAATAATCATTTCCAAACAGGCTAAAATAAAAGTCTCAGCTGAAGTGCAGAAAACAGACAAAAGCTGTTGTCGTCTCCTCTCCGTGCAGGTCCTGTGCAAATCTCCAGCTCTTTTCTGTTTCTTTTAATTTGTGAGGATATCATCCCTAAACAGAAACCAGCAACACACCCACCCAACTAGCTGGCTGTAAAACTAGCCCCGGACTCTCGCTGCAGCCAGAAGTGCCAGTCTCTGCCCAAATGATGCTTTGACTTTTGGGGGGAAAATAAAAACAATGAAAGATCATTCTTAGATGGCCGTGGTGAAGTATAAGCACCAAACTGAAGCAGTGTGAATGCCCACTCCGTAGGAATTAAAGATATAGAAATAACTTTATGTACAATTCTGTGTTTCAAAAGACTGCAAAACCTCCGAATCCTAAGCACGGACAAACCTCCAGGATTCGGGCCGTGCTGGTGCTCGTCACACTGCGCCCCATGTTCGGGGCACGAGCCCACCACGGGTTACCCCTGTCACTACAGCGGGTCCAAAACGCGTCTGTGGCACTGTGTTAGGAGAGCTGCAACTACTACAGCAAATCCTGGAAAACAGAAACACGCTTCAGGGAAGCTCCTAAGGACAAAGAGAAAACCAAACGACAAAGAAGGACAATCGGAAATCCTTAACACCACCAGTTGTCAGAGCTTTTCCTATTGTTTATTTAATACGACTATGTCATGACACTGAGGAGACGCACGGGATGAATATTAGGCTGTGCTATCTTCAAGTTTGCAATTGTGCCGTGTAACGATGAGTTTGACTTCCACAAGCCTCAGTTTCTCCAACAAGAAACCTCACGCAAACTTTGAAGTGCTTTGCAGCGGCAGGAACGAGGAGCTCTGCAACGCAGATCCTATCACTATTTTATTCCCAACATGGCTCGCCGCCGTTTATGGAAGAAAAATTAAAAGGCATTGATACACCACTGCCTTCTGTCTCAGCCAGGCTCAGCTTCACCTCATAGAGCTAATCCACCACTTACTACAGCCAATGTAAAGACTCTTGTTGCCTCGAGTAGGCTTTGGCTCACATTCCTGCTCGAGAAGATAGGGGAAGTGCACAGGAGCTGCCCTGAGAGCAGAGCTGTCGCTGCTTCAGCTGCCTTTCAACCTCCAAAGGTCGCAAGAAAGACAAAGAAGTGGCCGTGGGTAGAGACATTAGATGCAACTTGCATTAAAAGAGGAACGTTTTTCATGCGTGTAAGCGTAACACAAAATGTAAACACAGGAATTAATCCTGGGCAACGAGGGTGATGTACCGCAGAACAGACACGATATGCTCCAGCGCCCTCAGCACCTGCCTGCCGAGTTCTCCTCGACTTGCCTGGTAGCAGTTGCCCAGTTTGTGGCTCATGTGAAAGGGTTAAAGGAAAATAAAAGACAAATAACGTAAATACCCCACGCTTCTGGCTGTGCAGTGATGAAAATGTTTAGCCCGGCCGTGCGTGGAGCAGGTCTGCCCTTTGGGCAAATCCATCACGATATGTGACAAAAAAAAAAGAAGTCTGTATAAATGCCTCAAAAATAATAGCCAAAGTACAGGCTAAAAGTAAACTGGACACAGAACAGACTTCACTGTCTGTAACTTTTTCATTAGGAAGCAACCCAAAGCAACTAACAGACAGGGTAACCCAACGAGGAGTCAGATCCTTTGTTATGACCTGGCTTTCTCTAAGCACGACCACTACCCCAGTGCATTTCCACCTTTCCTGAAGAAACTACAAAGAGCAAAAAAAAAAAAACAAACACATATAGTTGATATGCAGGGCTGTGCTAAAGCTTAAAAATGAGAACAAGCTGCTGTTCAAAAAGTAAATAATTTATAATAGATTCAAACGATTAGGATTAACCGGCTTAGTTCTTAAAAAATAAAAAATAAAAGGGAAAAAAAAGGATATTTGATTATTCTAAGATCTGTTTTGGAAACCATTTCTACCTTATTTTTCTTGGTAACGCAATTTCATGCTACAAAAAAGGCATCAAACGATGAAAAACGTTTGCTTCTTTCTAGTTCTTAAGTAAAACCAGCAATGTTAAACAGGTCAGATATAATAAATACAGCTATTTCGAGGGAAAGAAAAATGTTTTCCTGTCCTAACTTTGAGTGACAAGAGAAAATTTTTACCAGCTTGCAACTCCACTTTAATAAAAGCGTTCAATTTTATTTAATTGGATATATATGTATATGTTATATTGGGTTTCTTTGTTGCATTTTTCAAATTAATCATATACCAGGGAAGCAACGTTTTCAAGTGAGTAGATGTTCTAGACACCTTTAAAAGTCCTGTTCTGTGGCAGCCACAGTCTCCTAGCCCATATTTTTAAATTTCTGATACTTGGATTACCCCGGCAGGAAGGCGATAGTCCTTGAATAGAGCTTTTTGTTCAGCCTTCTAATAGCTTCCAGCACTTGCCCCAGCCCACAAGATACATACCAAATTTAGTTAGACATCCAGGCCAGACGTGAAGAATTTCTCTGTCAGATCCAGTAAACGCCACCACTTTAACATTTTTGGCTTCTCGAGGGCAAGGAGAAGACGGCGAGGCAGCGACGGTGCCTCGCAGCAGCCCAGTGACACACGGCGGTTCATTAAAGGAGGTTAATTAATGAGGCTACTAACCTCTGCAACCCGCCCCCCCAGACGTTCCTCCTTTAGATGAAAAAAGAAAAAAGGAGCCATCCACATCCTTAGCTGCATCCAACCCTATGAGGACTGGTAAGAGATGGATATAGAAATACAGAAATATGATATTTTTAAGTCAGGCGTACCGTGTAATACTCCCTGAACTCAAATCTATCTCGTATTTCCATGTGAAGACACCAAAGAAATTGCAGCCAGCTCAAAGCAACTCTTCTCTTTCGAACTTGTTTTCGATTTGTAACCAAGAGCTGCGACCTAATGAAGGCAACCAGTAGGCAATTTGTACTCTTGCATTAAGTGATTGTGGTTTCCGTCGCTAACTCGTCACGCTGCCCTCCTCCCGTGCCAGAGCGGTGCGAAGGGAACGCGTTCCTATTGCCACCACCCGACACGACCCAGCAGTGAGAAGAGATTTGTGCCACCAGGACGGGCACAAATCCCCGTGAGATGCCTCTCGCCATGCCCTCCGGAGGGTTTGGCTGTGGGAAGAAGCCTTTCTCTCCGGGCCGGGCATTCCTTTGGGGGAGAACGGCAGATGTAAATGCTCAGGAAACCGCAAGGCAGCGAAGGGGGACCCGCGGCGGGGCCGGGCAGCGCGGGGCCGCCTGGGGACTGCGATGCTGAGCGCCCGTCGAAGGTCCTCGTTTGGAAGCGATTGCCCCGCGCAATCCATCAGGAGGGGCCAGCGAAGATATCTTTGTGAAGTGGAAAAAAAACGAGTTCTTAATTTATACATGACGATTACAGCAAATTGGATTGATTTCGTTTTTATTTATTTATTTATATATATATATTGAAGACTGTAAAATGAACTGCAAGTCAGAAGATCTGCCAAGGCTCCCTTCCCTAATTAAACACATATCTCGTATTAAAACCCTTTTTAGCCCAGCTGCTGAGAGCGTGGAGCTGCGGAGATGTATGGTTTGTGAGAAACATTGTGTTCCTTCTCGAACGCTTCAGCTCTCACAAAAGACAGCACGTGAACGCTTTCCATAAATACAGACCGTGCTTTCTAATTAAACTACTGGCACTTCCACATAATGAGTTAGCAAACCAAACGGAAGTTTAGACAAATATTTTCAGTTAAAGTCATCGGTTTCAAATGAAATACAAGTTCTCACGGTAGCCATACCTTTAGTAATTCCTGTGAGGGTTCTCAAGGAAGAAATAACACGGTAACACCGACTGAGATAGAGCATCGCCACTGGGAGCCTAACCATGGCAGCAGCAGGGGTGTCACACCAGAAGGCACCCCCAGAGAAAGAACAGAGTTACCCAATTTCCTCTAGTAAATTCTTTAGAAAGGTAAAATTCCACTTCAGAAGCAACTTTACTGGCCACAGCTAGATCAGTCTCAGAGTTCGGGTGAGACATGCAGCTTTCTTGTGGAAGACTACTTTTTTTTCCCTGCAACGTAAGAGCTCAGGCTGGTTTATCAGTGTTGACTGCTAGGTAAGGACAGAATAATGTTTGGTCTTGAATTACCTCCATCCTCCTGAGAAGGCACACGAAAGCTGCTGTATGAAATGCTACATACCCCCACAGAAAATGAAGTGCTCCTGTTGTTGCATTTGCTGCTGCGTTAATACCCAGCCGGCTTTCTACAAGAAGAAGAGAGCGCCGCAGGTACTGCGCACACAAGCTTCCTCTGGCTTAGAAAAACAATTGACAAATATCAAAGGCCTAATCCTGTAAAAACAACTCTGTCTTTAAACACTCCACCTGTTTCCAGCCCTAAACGTGCCGGGTAAATACCCGCGTGTTGTGAAAGGGCAGCGCGGCTGGGCAGGGCTAGGTGCCAGCTAACGCAGACTCGTGTCACCTTGGTCAAGCCAGGGATGCGTAGCCAGACATTGCCTTTGGGCTGGCACGGAAAATCCTTCCTTCCTAGTGGGAATCACCTTAAATACCCAAATTAACACATCTAAGGGCAAACCGCCCTTCCGATTCCAACCACCAGCCCTCTTTTACGCTAACCCTTTGTAACAATAGTTTTATTGTCTTCCTACGTCCTACGCTGGTGTCTGACACACCAGAATTTCTGAGTCTATTCGTGACACTAACAAACCGCTTCCAGCTCAAGCTGCTCCCGTGCGACCCTACAGGGAAGGGTCCTGGTCCCGCACAGCTTCTGCCACCAGCTGCGGGTGGCCGGCCGCGGCCACGCAGCAGGCGATGCTAAGAAGCACCCAAGGCCCCCTGGGGACCCAGAATTTCCCCTAAGAACGAATACACACCGCAGAGCGGAGCCTTGGCAGGCAGCTGGGTTTCCGTCTGGGACAGCCGGATGAGTTTTCATCTTTTTTTTTCCATAACAGTTGGAGGCTCTAACGACCAGCAGCAGTGGGTGCCGAGGGGAAATGGGCCCTTTACCCCCTGACAGCCGCCAGCTTCGTGCCTTTGTCACGCGAGAGCCTCGGCAGCCCCCTGCCCAGACATAAAGCTCCCTGTGCACCCCTGGAGCACCCTCAGCAGCCGGCATCATCGGCCCTTCCACACCTGCCCTGCCCCGAGCTATAGGACGCCAAAATCGCTTTTCCTTTCCCCAAGCCAGCTCCCCTCCCACCAGAGCAGCGCTAGCAGCCTGGGAGCGTGCACCGAGCAGGTTTTCCTGAATCCTCTCACACTTAGGTCACCGTTACACAATCCCCAGTCCTTATCGTAAGCGGGCTCCCCACGGTCTTCTCCGTGGAGCAGTGACGCCAAGAAGAGGCAGCGAAGGCTGATGGAAAGCCACTTGTGCATGTGCTGCTAGAGCCATTTCGCAAACCTCGGTATTTGTTTTAAAGACATCTCTCAACGTGAAAAATGCTCCTACCTCCTTGTTAAAAGAGAACGTCGCAGACAGTTAATCTTGACCATTTATTTTATATCATCCAAACCAAAATATTGATACATCTGGACAAACTCAGTCCAAGAAAAGAGCACCGTTCCCAAAGCATTCATGAACACAACCAACAGATCATAAATCGAAACTATCCAGAACTGACCACAATTAAATAATCTGTCAAGGGAGGGGGTAGGCAGCCAGTCTGGCTAGGTTGAGGCCGCTGATAGAAATTTAGAAAAAAGCTAAATTAAAATTATCAACAGTTTGTTGCGCCGGTGTCTCCTGAGTCACCGAGTTAAGGCAGCCTAAGCTCCAATAAACCCCTCAGGGTGGGTCAAATGTTCATTAAATCGTGCCCACGGGACTCTCCCAAACGCAGGAAAAGTCATTTATAGGCTCAGCTCTTCCATCAGAGCGAGTTCAGGGCAGCGCTCTGCCTGCACAGCTAGCAGAGGCATCCCCTGTGCCCGGTGGAGGGAAGCTGAGGACGATTCCCACCTGGCTGCTGATGGGGAAATGGGGGACGTGGGGCCAGGCCCTACAGGGGACGTGGTGCCAGTCCCCAGCCCTGGGGCTCTGCTGCTTTCTGCTGTGTGATGGGAATCATGGCAGCACGTGAGATTCTTTCTATTTTAAGGCAAATCCCCAAAAAACAGAATGATTTTTTAAAAAAAGAACTCCAATCCGTCCCATTTTTCTTCACCTGTATCTTGAAGAACTTCAGGCCTGCTGGATTCCTGCCTTGGAAAGCAAGGGAGGATCAAGGTTAACACGTGAGCACCCCAAGTGCAAGACAATAGCTTCACCTGAATGCTGTTTTAAAACATCACAGCTAGAAAGAATGAGAAATTTCCAGACAAAGATGTGAAGATTAATCCCAGCGCTGCTGAAATCAGCAGGTTTGCCATGAACTTCAAAAAAATCATGTTTTTTCCCATTGTAAAGTTAACAAAATTAGCGTACCTGAAAAGAACTTTAAATATTCCCAACGACATCTCCCAATTAGCAGACTGCTTACACTCCTTAGTAATTCCAAATCTGCATGAAGAGCTGAGCCTGCAGTACCTGTCTAATTGTGAGATGGGCTGTGGGAACCGACAGTGCCTTTGCGAGCCTCTCCTGGGTGCCAGCTCTGCTGGGACCCCCAGGGTGAGGGGTCTCTTCCCCACGCCACTGCCCGTGCAGCTCGCTGGTGCCTTTTTGTCGTACAGCTCCCCAGAGCCTGGGCCGACAAGTCCACCATATTCAGGGGATTGCCACTCTCTGTAAACTTTTTAATTTCTCTTGCCTGGAGCATTGGGTAGCCAACCTAATATTTCCTGTTGGGTAATTTGTGGTTTATGTCTCTGAATTGTAAAGGAGTGGGGGCTTTTCCCATACACTCCACGTGCTCTCTCTTTATCTGTGTACCTAGACTTGATGCCAGCGGTGGCTGCTCCTCATCAGGAACCTGCAGGCTGAGCTTTCAGCTCCGACCATAGCAGGGAAGGACCGAAAGCTCTCCTCTGTTTAAATCAACGGAACCAACCACTGAGAGCTCCCTGCGCTCGTTGCTCTTCTGTGAATGTCCTGAGACACATTCATTGTCCGGTATTTATTTAGAGTTCACTTCTTAACCATAACACAGACTACTTCAAAACTAGGCGGGAACAAAAGTCACATTTACAGAACCCAAAGTATTAAAATTAGGTAGGTTTATAACCAGTGTTTGATTAAACGTCTCTTGCATGGTGAAAGGGAGCCACAGCAGTGCCATGGGATTGCAGTTTGTCCTCTACGCGCCTGTAAATTACAGTAATTAACTTAAACGATGGCCTTGTTACTTCCATTACAGTAGTATTTTAAAAGTGAACACAAAAGCCTGAATTCAGCTAGGTATATCTTCATGTTTATGAAAACACTTCTTTGCGATAGGTAATAAGATCTCACCGCTCTACTTTAGTTTGACCTCAAAAGAAAACGAATCAAAGATTTCTGTACCATTGTGCAAATTATAAAAAAATGAAGGAGCATTCCTTCCCATCAGGCCTTATTTTAAAATAAAGAGGCACTTTCCTGGCATTAAAAACCTCAGCATTTACCACTCCTTTTCAACCATCTGCAGCAAGTCACTCAGCTTGAACACAAAAGTTTGGCACCAGCTGAAATCAAATGCATCCAGATAGCTTGTATCTGTAGCCGATAACAGGTCTGAATTCAGCGACACTTAGTACACGAACAACCTACAAGCAAACCATAGGCAATGGTTAATAATAAAATGTAAGCATCTGCAATAACAAATTCATCAAGTGATGTGAAAAGAAAATCACATTCTTTAAAATAGAAATCCCAGTTTGAATAATGTAACAACAAATTCTCCATCTGAATCGGTCTTCATTTGTTTTCTTTCAAGACAGAGAAGCATGTCCAAATGATTCTGCAAACTTCATAGCTTGTCTTTCCCATCAAAAGGGAAGGAGAGGTCAACTGAACAAACACAAAGGTGAAAAGGGATGAAGGTTAAACTCAGTTTCCTTCAGTTTGAGAGTGGTTGGCAATAGAAAAATTAAAAGAGGAGGAGTACAGGTAGTTAACTTGGCTATCACCATCTTCATCACTATTCGTAGCAGCATTAGGCAAAGCGGTTCCACACAACGCCATTCCTTTCATCTGGAGCACCTCTTTAAAATATTGCCTTTAGGAAATAATACACTTTTTTTCCACTGACAACATCAGTGAAAGCCACTCTGCACAACATTTACTATCATTTGCATATTTGTACATTTATATAGATAATCAGATAATTACAGCCTTTCTATCCCTTCAAGCTTCACAGTTGGATCAGTTTGAAAAAGTGCACAGCTGAATGAGCTCACGGCTGATTTGGAGTCATCTGAATTACGTCCCTTCGGCAGCCCGCTGCTCCTGACAGACCTTATCAAATCGAGGAGCTCCCAGGAACAAACACAGTTATGGATCAACGTAACAAACCCCGACCGTCCCAGCAGCTTCACAGATCTTATCGCTGCGAAATAACGACAGGAATGTGCCTCGTCCGAGTGCCCGCACGATCACCATTCGTACATCTGGGCAGGAAGCACGGCGCAGCCGCTTCGGCCTCCTCGCGACCATTAACGCCCAGACGGAGCTGCAAAGATAAACAGTGCTTTTGACGAGGCCTTCACTTCGATAAAACAAGATTTATTCTCAAGAATTACTGGAGCTGCTCACAGCTTTCAGGAAGAAAATAAAGAAAAGGAAAATACATAAGCTGCTGGAGTGAGACTAATGATGATATATGCTCGACACTAAAACTGCTAAAACCCGGCTGTATGTTGGTAAATTCTGTCATGTGCCTGGGAGCCTGGGTCCTGGCTTTTGAGCCAGCAGCCCGCAGCTCCTCGTGCTGCTTTTAACAATAACTCCTTTTGTTGCCCTTGCCAAGCCGTCGCTCCACTCTTTGTGCTGTGAGAAGAGGCCAGCGCTCACCTACCAGCCGGAGGCTAAGTGGGCTTCCACTGATGTCTCCAACACGCTTTGCAAGTTCTTTCAATTATTATTATGAATCCAGTACTGCAGACAGGCAAGGGGCAATCCAACAAACCTGTGCTCTCTGCAGCCTTATTTCTACCCTTCTAAGTTCAGTAACCCTCATTCTATGGATGTTGGTGACAGTGGTGTGGAGAGCGTAGCTGGGGATGCTGGACACATCACCTCTTCCCTCCCTTCAGCTCAAAGCAGTATCAGCCGTATCACAAGTGGCTGACACCCTAAAATGACCTAAATAACAGCAGTTCCCTACATGCTTCATGAAAGATAGCCCACCGTTCAACTGACGGGTGTCCCGTGCTGCTGTTCAAGGCCCAGTCGCAGTGGACAAGGACAACTACTGCCTTCCACGTGGTTGTGGCTCCTTAACTTACTGGAGAAACACCATCAAGCCTGCCCTCTCATGTCTGCGTGTAATTAATTTAAGTAACAACTGTTTCATCGTCCAGCTCTCCCACCTTGGCCCCCAGTCACGGAGGCTAGGCTTGCTGAAGAGGGCCCGCGGCCCTCCTGGAGAGCCAGGCACCTCAGCCCTTTGCTCTGATCTCAGCTCTTCTGCAACATAATCCTCGAGCAAATCTTCCTTCCTTCCCCACCGAACACAGCTCCACGCACACAACACAACTCAGTGAAGGAGACGTAATGCTCTGAACATTGTGCAGAAGAGCTGAGCATGGCGATACACACCGCAGGGAAAGTTCCAGGCACCGTACATCTGAGAAGCAGGGCCACACGTTAATTATGCTCCGAATCACCTCAGAATTAGGTGTTTGTTTTTCTTAATCAAATAGCAATCATTTCAAAATATTTTTCATCTCTACTCTCGTCTGACTCATTCTGAATGACTCCAACAGCAGCAGCTGCCTAGTCTTACCTTATTTGAAAGACAAAAGCCAACCAAACAAGCATCCTAACACCCTAAAACCAGCACGGAGCAATTTGTCTGGCAGGACTGTGGAGGGGAAGCGTGAAAACTCAGACCTGCCGCATACCAGCGTTTCGCATGCCCTCCGGTGACAGCCAGATCTCACCTCTCACAGACTTAGAGCCGTGCGGTGTGTGCCTAACGTGTCACCACGGATGTTGGTCCGGATCCCACGGGCTTAAAACGGAAGATTTGTTCAATGAAATGACATCTAAGCCACACTTCAAGATTCCTGCCTGCACAAACAAAACCTCAAAGAGTAACCCAGATACCATCCCATCAGCATCACTGCCCAATTAATATCAGCAAGGGAGAAAACTGTAGTTAACACTGCTGTAATTACAAGACAAAGAGCACTGCCGCAGTACTAGCAGCCCACCAGAACAGAACCGCCGTGCTAAAGCAAGGCTCCGCTCCCTCCTGGAGCAGCTCAGACAATGGCCGCATTGTTCAGCGGCCTCATCGCTGCTGAAGGCCACCCACATCTTCCCCACTCCAGGCAGAAGTCAAAATCTTCCAGCTCAATAGACATCCAGTCAAAGGAGAAAGCATCTTTACAAGGCTTGTTCATTTTTCTTGGACAAGAAGGGAGTTCAGCCTTTGCCTTCAAGCCAAGTCCCCGAAAGGAAGGGAATGAGTTTGAAGTTCCTGAAGATGGACATGCCTCCAACGCTCAGGCATTTTGTATCGCACAAGATTGATTTCCTCCGACTACAAGAGGCCTCGGGTGAAAACGATCCTTCACAGCCTCGTGGCCGGGAGCCAGCATTAGGCTGAAACACAAAGAACGCATCGTGCTTGCCTCAAGATGTCAGGGGCTTTTGATAAATTAAAATTCATCTTGGTAAATGAAAAATTCCTAGAATCTTTTGTTCATGCTAACACACACAGTAATATTTCACATTTAAATACATTACACAGAAAAAAAAAAAAAGGTAAAAAATTAGTTAGTCCTTCCAAAAATTGTACAAAACCCCCATTTTTGGAAAGTTTAAAAGGTTCTTTTTACTGGGACTCCCATCAGAAAGGAAAACTAAATGCACCTACCCTAAAAGTGCTGGAGGCTGGGAAAACAACAGAAATAAGCTAATTGCTGAGCCAGATGAAGTCCAGACAAGCTGTTTCCAAAATCACCCGTGGCTCTGGGTACACAACACCAAACCCTTGCCATAAGATAGGGACAATGCCATGAGAACAGAGTAAATGCTGCAGTGCACAAGCTCATCCTGTGCAGTTTTAAGTGCTTTCAGGATTCACCTAGAGAGCAGAAGAGGCTCTGGAAATAAGAGTTGCCAGATGTCTCATTAAAAACTAGGATTTTTTAATATTTCTCCTGATGTCCCATTAACCTCGTCACTACTCGCATACATGCCATCTGGCATCCTTCTCGGGATGTCCAGCAAAACTCGCAAACAAGTGTTAACATCAAAGGGAACAAGGGAGAAGCCCTCATGAGCCTGAATTCAATTCCTTCAGCCTGCCATGCCTGGAACAGGGCAAGGACAGCAGGGAGGCAAAGGGAAACAGCTCTTGGGCAACATAAGCACAGGAACGGCGAGCGCAGCCCAGATGGATGAGGTAGCCCAGCTCCTGCACGTTTCTCAGGAGAGAAAGCTAGCATGGAGCTTGTCTAGGAGAAGAAAAAAAATGGCAAAAAGGATCTTATCACAAAACCCCAAGTGCCTTCGCTACAGCGGGAGGCACAGCAGGGCTGCTTGGGGCCGGCTGCACACAAGTGTCTGCTGCCATAAACAAATTGATTTGTCCTCCTAAAATACAACTGATCAGTAAGCACTTGTCCCTGTGAAGAAAGCTTGTTTTTGTTGTTAAATATTTACAGGAGGTCTCAGGGAAACCCAATCGGTCCTTAGAAAGTATTTAGCAACAGAGAGGTGCACAGAGTCGTCGCTCTCTCCATCCCCTGGCAGAAATGAGATATTCCTTGGGAGCTGAAAGGGACCTAGTTTATCATGTCCACTGAACACCTGCCTCCACGTAACCCTTTGGGGGCTTTCTGCTTCAGCTGCTCTTTTCAGTGGGGTTAGCAGATCAACAGGGCCCTAAATTTTTCAAAAGCTGTTCTCCTGCCTCCTTTTGACAACATCTCAGGCGAGTCTTTCAACACAGGGTCTTCATCCCTATGATCTTCAAAAAGACTCCAACCGAGGGATCACAGAAAGTCAGGACAAGGCAGTTTTGTTCCTGCCACGTGTTTGAGCTCAGATCCCCCCCCCGTTTTCTGTGTCACTCACTTCTGGGCTAGGTCACGAGTTAGGCGCCGACCCAGGTGCAGCAAGCACTGCAGCGATGCCTCCTGCCCTGCTCAGGGAGGCAAAATGCTTCTGCCTCCACGTTGTGCACCACTCCACGCCGTGTGCGACGTCAGTCACGTCTGCAGCAAGTTCAGCAATCCAGCACAGGGCATTTCTGGAACGCAGACCATCTGTCCTCACCTCTACATGGACATAAAATTGGTAGCAATACTCTTTGTGTACTTATGTTTAAAAAACAATTTGTGTGCAAAAGCAACTGTGTAATGAGGAAAAAAAATAAGACAGGGAAACATCAGAAAGGAGAATGATTTGGACACTTCCATTTACCTGAAAGGCAAATTTTGCTGTCTTATTTGGCTGGCCACGTAAAACACTTGACCTGCGCTCGGACTCCAGCGACGGCGTAAGTCAGGCCCCGTGCCTGGGCTGTTTACACAGAGCGCCGCAATACGATCGCTGCTTTGGGGAGAGATAAAAATGACATTCGCCCTAATCAAAACTTAGAGGCTTTACTTCTAAAGAAAAGCTGAGATAAGATTAACCCGGCAGCATTATCTTGGCATAGGAGAGTCAGAGCGCTCTGTTTATTTACCTACTCCGTCCTGAAACGTATTGAATGTTCTTGGTTGTAAATAGCACAGCCCCTTTCCCCTACACACTCTGTTTAAATAAAACTCTCATTGTCTCAGATTTATTTTTTTTCAGACTAAATGCCGTGTAGTCAGATTGGAAGGATGGAGCTGCAAACGTCTATCCCAGTGCCGGGCGTACAGAAAGCTGTCAGTAAAAGGACTCCAGAATTTGGTGGGAGACTCAGCTGACTGCATGCCTGCTCTGAGCAGAGCACAGAGCATCCCCCAGACCCCCAATTAAAGCAGAAACCATCCCCCAGGCCCCCGGCAGAGCTCCCCTGCAGCCAGGGGACTTACCAGCCTTATCGGCGTTAACCCCTTTGTGCCGTCCCGCAGAGCCGCCTCCGGCAAAAACGCGCGCACGGTGCCAGGAAGCGGTGCCAAGAAGCTCTGCTGCTTTCCAGAATCCAGTTCCAAAGTCTGTAACGTGTACGGGCCAATTATTTGAAAATATGGGATAATATATGCGTTCCCAGTCCCGTGCCCAGAAAGCAGGCCGTTATCTGGCAGCGGCTGCGGGGCGGAAAGTGTGAAAATTTGTGTCGCCCAGAAAGACGACCGGGACTTCTGCTCTGTGTTGACAGAATAAGTTTATAGCCAGTTGGAATTAATTCATTCCTTTTTCATTGCGGAACAGGACATGTAAAACACAGAGTGCTCAAAACCGTAATGGTTACCCCAAAGCGCATGAAAAATTGCTTCGAGCAAAACCTATAGAGGAGCGGGGAGTTTGCTCTTCCCGTTAAGTACTACACAGCAGAATAAAAAATGTAAAATGCAGTGTTTCATAAACACCACCTCGTCTGTATGCCTGTATTTTACTGTCTCTCATAATTTTTTATGTCATGCTTATAAGCTGAATCAAGTACCTGGCACTTCAGCGAAGGTGTCAGGGAAAGTACAGGCTCCTGCACGAACTGCTGGGTGCTTGGGATTTTTTCAAGGCCTCTCTGACGGCTGCTATGGGGTTACCTGCCCCGCCGGTGACACAGCTAACGGCTGTACCCGAGCCGTGTCCCAACGTCGAGTGGCCTCAGGTGGAACGTAAGGGAAAACGATGTCAGAGACAGGCTTCGGGATGGTTACACCGCTAAGAAGCATGTAATTACCAGAGGATGGGAAAAAAATGCATCTTAGCCAAAATCAGCCTGCAAGTGCTCCGAAGGGCAGCATGGGTTTGGTTCCGTCGCGTTTAATAAAACGGGTAATTACCTACCCTCTCGATCCCCCCACCTGATATCAGCAAACCCGTGCACAAAGAGAACCGCCTCTAACAACGCACAAGAGTCTCTCGAGGCTGAAGCCTCAAACAACCCCTCGCTTTGCTCACTCTAACGAAATGCTGGCATCCCAACATCCCAACGCTGCTGAGTTCCTGCTTCCCCTGCGGCGACGAGCCCGAGCGCCAGCACACCCCAGGCACCAGCGCTGCCAGCACGGGGATGCACACACAGAGGCACAGAGGATGCTTCCCCTGGGGCCAGGAGAAATGAGTCTGCTGTGGCCACTTAAAATACTTTCTTTCTCTCCTTCGTACTCACTTAAGAAGCTCTAAGCGCATGTTTAGCGCCCGAATGCGTCTTTCCAATGGAAAAAGACATTTAAAAAAGCTTCAATGGCCGTGGGAAAGAGTGCACGTTCAGGAGAGGAGCCAAGACGGTGGCCACAGATCTGCCCTGTGGATTTCGGGTACGGCACAAGAAGAGCCGAGGCTGCCTCTGTTTCTGTGCAGCTGCAGCACGCTGTGCAACGACTGAAAAGGCATCTTCCCGCTCACCGCAGAAATAAGCGGCGGAGCGTCGACGGTGCCAAAGCTCAGAGGATGACAAAGAAACCAACGACAAAATAAAACAACAACAACAAAATCGGTCGCTGTTTTTCCAAACAATTTGAAGGATAAAAACATGGTTTTATAGATTGAAACATTTTTTTCTTTAAGGAAAAAGAGTGCGTTAATACCAAACACTAAATACGAACTTCAGCGTAAGGTGACTTCGAATAGACAAGATTTAAGTACCTAAGGAACAGGCTGAAAGGCGCAAGGAGGCTGCCAGGTGCCAGCAGCATGGATTCACGTCCCCACGAAGAGCTTGCCCCACGGCTGAAGCCACAGTTTGCTGAGTCCTTTTGCCCCAGAGCGACGGCCAAAGGCCCTGCACGGCCCCTCCGGCCCAGGCACGCCAGCAGCCCTCGCTCTGTGAACTACATACGGCAGGGAAATGAGGGAGGAAAAGCACAATATGCAACAACTCTTTCCCACAGAGACTCAGCAGTATCAGAGGATCATACTGGGTTATTTAAATCTGACAGATTTAAAATACGGCTCTTTATTGCTCTGGAAGTCAAAGACTAAGAGCAGCTACCCGATCCCGGGCACCAAACCGAAGGCCGTAGCGCAGCCCCTCCCGGCAGCCTGCATTTGCTGTGCTTTATTTGTCCCTTAGTAAAACAAACAAACAAACAAGCACATGCTGCCAAGTGCCTTGGCATTACACGCTATTAAGCGAAATCTTTATTTGGGGTTTTTCCAAGACCACCGCCAAGGCTCACGTTACAGAGACTTTGCATTAAGTAGGTCGTGTTGGTTTGTTTTCCTTTTGAACAGAAAAATCTTGCAACTTTAATGTTAATGAAATAGTTTAAACATGTCTACGAAAAATCAAGAGAAAAAAATGCACTCCCCTCTCAAAAGGGGAATCCCTTTTAATCTCATGAACAAGATACTAAGGCAGCATTTGCCAGCATCCATCGGAGACCAATAAATAAAACCAACTGCAAGCAGAGTCCCACCACCCTTCCCATCCTCTGCTCTAGGAAACCTGGAAACCTGCACGGATGTTTACACACGGCTGAGATCACAGAAACTGGAGCAACATCTTCGGGCAGTGCAGGTCTGACCCAGAGCGAGCTGAAAGACCCCAGTGACTTCTCCAGGTGCCAGCCCAACGCGCACATCCCAGCCCCTGCCAGGGAGGACCCACTGCCTATTTCCTGCAGCGCTGCCCAACTTGAACACCTCAAGCCAAACAGCTCCAATAACCCCCCTCACAATATTACTCAGTCCAACTGCTCTTGAAATTTAGGCTTCCTTGTCCGCATTTCCTTCCTCCTGTTTAAAGCCACGTCTTCCTCTGCATTGCTCTCAATAACACCCCCTTGCCTGCTGGTAATGCAAATGAAATACATGCAGGCAAAAAGATCGCTCCTCTTAACTTCCTTGTGCATTCCAAGAAATATATATATATTTTTTGGTGTTCTTCCTCTCAGATTTCCCCCCAATTTGTTGAAAAGTTTTCTCAGATCAGCTTTCCCACAGCTGCGTGCAATATTGTAAGCGTGCTCCCATGACAGCTGGAGCAAAGGCCCGCTCACCTCGCTGATCCCCTGAATATTTGCTTTCAGGTTCCTTTCAGCCCGATATCAGCAGTCAGACAGATTGGGGCACATTTTGACCACCGCAAGGTCTCACAGACAAGTACCTATTCCTTGTTCGCTAAGTCCCTGCTTCCTCCTTTGCTCAGCACCACGCAGAGAACGCCGGCAACGGCTGCAGGTAACAAATGCTCACCAAGCTGCCGCTGGTCCAGCTCCAGCGCTGCACGAGAAGTGGTTTACGTGGCCTGCACGGGACATGGTGGGAGAAGGAACTGTATTTAAGCAGTTTATTAAGACTGTTCATTTGAATAAGCAACATGCAAGTCGCATATTAACAGCCGCCGTGTCCGTGAGCAGCTCGACCAGGAGCTGAGACTGCCCGGAGCAGGAGAGGCACGCGCTTCTCCGGACATCTCCTTCCCTGCTTCCTGAGCCAGGCCATGAGCTTACCAGCACCACAGCCCCTGCACGATGTCTCTGCTCCACTTGCAGCTTTACAAGGCCTTGAGGAGCTACCAGAAGAAAAACAGCGAAACCCACGGAGAGGAGTAAAGTGCACGTGCGCGATGCAGCAGGGCCCCTCGGCCAGCACGACAAGAATCGCACGATTCCATAAAATCCAGATATTCTGCAGCCTGAAACACTGTGTGATTCTGGCAGGGCCGACTGATGCCATCATACACAAGATTTCTTACCTCGAATCTAATTAATAAATATTAAAAAGGTGAATCTGATCCTTGGGGAACAGCAAGCAGCAGCAGGCTTCACAAAGAGGGTCACGTCGGGGGGAAGTTACTGGGGCAAAAAACGTGCTGGGGTTTCCAGTGGAAGGCAGAAATGTTAAACATCGCCCTCTGACTCATGAGGCTACAGCTCAGCCCAGCTAGGGAAATCACTCATTTGGATAAAAAATGGAGTATCACAGAAAAAAAAAAAAAAAAAAAAAAAAGAAAAAGGAAGGGACGGGGCAGCATGTGTATGTATGATGGGGAGGGGAGAGAGAAAGGGGAAAGTAATACTTGTTATTTGAGCAGGGCATGCCTTTTTTTCTTGGCAATCTCTGCCTCCTCTTTTCAACAGACACATCCTTTGGGGCCTAAATTGTGAGTTAGACACATGTACGTAGAGAAACGGGCCTCTGTTTTCTGTATAACGACAGACTACTTATTTTTCAGCACAGACAACCCCTCATATCTGGTATTTAACTTATATGTAAACTAGTCCCAGCAGAGCTACCCCTCTTAATGGCTCACACAACTTTGGAAGATGGATTTTTTTTTCTGCTCTTGGACTAGACTCATCACTGATGCATTAACTCAAAACGACAGTGAACCTAAGTCTATTCAGTTTTGCGGGTTGGTGTTGAGTGATTAGGCTTCTTGGCAGCCCCGAACTACTTGGGAAGTCAGAAGTGAATCAAAGACTATTACAGAGATACAGAAAAAACATTAGAGATTCTGACATACTCAATCCTTTCAAAATGTTTGATGCTTTGCTGTTCTCAAGTGACTCCTGTGATTAATAAAGTAGATGTATTTGTCATCTCCTTGGACGGGACTAAAAACGTACTTTGTTACGAGGCAAGACTAATAGGCTTCCAGAGACACACCGCAGGTGAATACCACCCACAGCCCCGCCGTCCTCCCCCGGCGTGCAAAAGAAAGACGTGCAGTGCCGCAGCATCCTTCCTTGTGCGAGCAGGCCCGGGAGCTGGGAAGAGGCAGGCTTCAGGATGTGTATTACCGCTCAGGTCGGAACAAAGTTTGTTACCTGTGGACTTCCACAGCAGAAAACGCTTCATGCTCCACCAGGTCTTAGGTGAGAACGTGGTCGGTACCTGAGGTGTTTAGGTACAATACCGTGATGGTTTTAATTCACGTATATATTTGTAAACACCAGAAGAAATGGGATAGGGAGTTGTTCACAAATTATTCACTGAGCCGAGGGAAGCTTGCTTCCTCAGGATCTTTTCTGAGTCACCAACTCACCTAGGGTAAAAGAGATGTGGCTGAGTCCTCGTGCCATCTCCCTCGCCAAACCCATTCCTAATAGATGTAAATCTAACCTCTGTTAAAGACCTTTGCTGTCTGTGAAGTCTGTGTTGCTTCCCAAGGCTGCAAAGGGCTTTATTTTCTTTACCCTGGGAAGCTTTTCCTCATATCTAAATTAAATCTCTTCTCCTGCAAATGAAGCCTAATCTCTCTTGTCCTAGCAATCACTGCCATTGCAAAAACGCTGTCCTCCTCATCCCTCCAACAGCTTATGTGCCGAAGACTCGTAATATCTGGTTTTTTTTTGCTTGTTTAGTTGGTTGGTGAATCAGCCCCAGCTCATTGAGCCTTCGTGGGTCATGTTTTCGTAGCTCCGTGACAATTCTTGTTGTTCTCACTGGTCTTTCCCCGGCTGATCCGTGTGTTTCCTAAGATGTGCTTCCCACAACCAGGCACAGAACGGCTCCAGCTGAGGTCTCGCCCACGCTGAGCAGGGGGACAGACGGCTTCTTGTGCCCTGCTGCTTCTGTTGCCGCTGCCGCAGCCAAACACAACGTTTGCCTTCTCCTCACAGTACGCCACTGTCAGCTCCGCTCCAGTTCTGTTCCACAAGACTCCCAAATCGTTTCAGAAGAGCTCCAACCCAACCGCACTCCTATTCTGTAATTCATACAGGTGATCGCTCCTTTACAAGCCCAATAAATCGCACTTACCCCGTGTCAGCGTATTTCTTCGGACTGTTTCTCCAGCTGAGCGAGGCCGTCAGGACCAACGCGCCCGCCGACACGCTCCCACCCACGTGCTCCCGTACAGCCGCGGCTCCACGCACTGGGCTGTGCTCTGAAGCACCAAGGAGCTCGGCCCCAGGCTCTGCTGGCCCCGAGACCTACCCTCGGCATGCCCTCAGTCCCGTTGTGCCTTTCCACCATGGTCTCACTGCAGCCAGGTGCCTGGAGATGGCCTGTAGGAAAGGCACACGAGACGTGACACCAGCAGCTCACAGAACCCCAGGGACGTTGTCTGCTCATCTCCTTGTTATCTTCCAGCTGCTTGCAAATAATCAATCTGATGCTGAGCAGACCGACGTGGACTTGCTTGGCACTTCTCTTCCGCAGGCTTTGTGTTTTCCAGCTCTCCAGCAGTGCGCACAGCGAGCAGCTGCCGCTCCCGAGACTGGCTGTGACCGACCGGCTCGGGGCTGTGAAAGAACCCACAGGAGCAATCCTAAAACATCCACAATATCCATCTCGAGCTTTCTTTTTCTTATTCTAGCCTGAGATTACAGTCCTGCGTTCATCGTCCCTCCTAATTTTTTCAGGGCAGGATCAGTAGAAAAACGGGCATTAACCATTTTGCCCTTTGGTTTCGCCTACCAAGAATTGTTCCTCTGCTCCAAATTCAGGTCTGCAACGCTCCTCCTCCCTTTCTCTTTTTCTACTACTCTCATCAGCAGTTAGAGCTTAGGCCCTATCCTGTGCTTTAGCTCCTCTGATTTTATTACTTTATGTTTATCGTAAGCTTTTGTACCCATCTTCAGTAATCTCATTTCTAAGTTTCAAAGGCTTCCCTCTTGTGTTTGAGGCCGCTGCCTCCATCGTCTGCCCCCCTCATCATCCCCACGTAGTAAGAGAACGTCGTCACATCAGACATGTAACCTCTGGGAAGTCACACGGGATCTTATGAACCAGATGAGCCTCCTCCATCACAGTATTTTTATGTCCTCCCTATTTGCTAAGGACTTTAAGCCCCATCCTTCAGGACTGCTAAGCAAAACACTTTTCGATGTCAGTAAAGCAAATCCAAAAGCACTTGGTTATATTTGATAGCTGTAAATTCAGCTAAAATTTGCGCATCACATGGTACATGGACGTGCTCCTTGGAGAACAGAATCAACACACAGCCATTTATCATGTTGGTGCAAGTCCAGTTTTCGATTTTTTTTGGTTGTTTTGTTGTTGACACAGCATCTCAGTCGTGACGCTTCAAGAAGTGTTTCCTGCTACTTACAGGACATTCTGAGTTCTGTTCTTTTTGCAAGACATATTCCTACATGGGAAGACATCACTGTTACGCAGCTGTTTATCTCCTTTTGCTAGACGAGGCTGCTTTTACACGTCTCAATATTGATATTATCAGTCCAAATTTACGTTACAACTGTTGACATGCCTCATCTCGACTCAAAATACAGAGGCAGCACCACAAAGGACCCCGCTCTTGCCAAGGTGCTGCACACCAGGGCCACGTCTCCGTTTCTCTTGGCACGCAGGTGGCAGCCACAGCCACGGGTAGAAGGCAGTGGTGGAGGAGGTTGGGCAAACCCAAGAACAAGGAGCCACGAATGTAAGACGACTGCTTGGGTACCAGGTGGGAAAGAGCCACGCATGGGCAAGGCCTCAAACTGCTGCAAAATAATACAGTGCCTTGATCTTAAATTTCTGTTAAAATGGGGGCATCTGGAGGAGAACATCCCTGGCTTTTATTCCCTGCTTTGGGCTCTCTTTCAGGTTCTCAAAAAGTGATTAAACCCGTGCTCTTCTGCATGTACCTAAATGGAGAACACGCATCTAACTCACAGCAATAAACAGCGAGGAAATATTTTTAAAAAATGTTTATAAACATTTTTGAGATCCCTGGATCAAACCTATATGAAAATGGAAAACTTCTGGCTACAATCACTGAGAGACAGCAAAGAAATAAAAATGGTGCGCGGTACAATTCTTTTAGATGGAACATCGAAGAGATTTGCTTTTTTCCTGAAGCCTGCCAAACTGCAATAGGAACCATATTTTCTGCATGAAACTTAACACCCAAAAGAAACTGTAAAGGACCAGAGGGTCTCCTGTCCCTATCCAGTTATTACTGCTGTGAGCATATGGCAGGAACACACTCTGCTTTGCCTTTCTGGATGTAAATACAGATGAATACATTCATCTGTATGCTGAAAAAGAAAAAAAAAAAGTCCTACTGACCTTATTGAAAGAGTTATCACACACACACACACAAAGGCAAGCAGCAGCAGTACGTTATTGCAGTACATAAGTTCAGGCATATCATTTTTTACACACTTTATATACTCCAGTTTTTACGGGCATTTTCCTCTGGCTGCGCTGCCTCTTTCTTTCAGGCCTGGATGGAAAAAAAAAGAGCCCGAGCTCAGATTCCAGAGGCATCAATGCTAAGCGACAACTTATCATCAGCCTAGAACATCTTTCAAGGAACAACACCAAAATACGCCAGGTGTTCAAAACATGCTTTTTGTCTCTCTCCTGCTCTCCACCGCCTGGCTTTACCTACTACAGAGTCCGATAAGCCGGAGAAAGTGAGTGCGAACGTTAACGATAACGCACACATCGCGCGGGTGTCTCCAGGAGCGCCTCTTCCACGCCCAAACCATGGCAAAAAAAAAAAAAAAAAAAAGCAGCTGCTCCAGTTCAGAGCGGGGCAAATCCCCACGGATTACCCCGAAGTACCGCTTCGTGCGAGATTTAGTAAAGAGCACAGCAATGGCACGGCTGATCCCCGGCATGGCACGGGCCGCAGCTCCCTGCCCTCAGCGATCCTTGAGAGCGCACCGCCAGGCGCAGCCGTGGGGATGCTGTTGGCAGCCCAGCCCTGATGTGAAGGCTGCCAAGGGCTGAGGTGTCTGCCACATCACTGAACGCCCGCTTGCAACACACAGCTCCTTAAAAACGAAAAACTTGCAAAAGACAAGTGAAGTTGGCTGCCTACCTTTAGGCTCACTACCTCTATTTCAAGCTGTAGATGTTGTGGAGAGTATATCTACACTCTTGGCCACCTGAGCACACTGCTGGCTACACCGCAGACCACACGGAGAAGCACCTGAGGACGCTGGCCCCAGAAGAGGAGCTCCAGAAGGCCCATGAGAGCTAGGAGCACCGCCGCGCAGGGGAAACCTGCTTGCCTAAAGCACCAGGCACCCGCGGTAACTCACGTGCTGTTATGCTGAACAAGTCCGATTATTTTTGCAGAGTTGAGTCTCCGTATTTAAAACCAATTCTGAACAAACCTCTTTTGTTTGTAAGGGTTTGCTTCCCCGGTAATTTCAGCGCACTTGTCTCTCAGGACAGCGTTTCCCAGACGTGCCGGTGAATCCCCTGGGAAGGCACCGGGCACTCCAGGACTTGCAGCCACGTCGCCGTGCCTACCAGGATTGCAAACCTCGGCACCCGATTCTCAGCAGGGACCCTGCAGGCGGATCCCAAGGAAGGTAGCTGCATCAGGAACGTGTGCTTACACCAAAAGAGTCGATCTCAGCATCAGCCCTCACCCTCACTTTGTGGGGCCTTGCTAAAAACCACAAAGTGAGCTTAAGTCTGCAGCAGAAGCAGGATTACACAGGCACAAGGCAAGGTACAGAAGAACAAAAGCTGCTCTCGTGCTAGAAAAAACCCTGCCTCCCCCTTCCACCCGTATCTCCCCAACTACTTTTGTGAAGTTTAATCAAAATATATATTATTTTTTTTAATAGTGCAGTCCTGAAGTTTGGTTGAACCCAAGTGAAATCCCGAACGGACTGCACACGTTAGCGATACCGTGCTCTCTTCTGGCCTCCTGCCAAGGAGCGAACAGTGCCAACATTTGCAGACTTCCAACAGGAAATTAAATAACTGCCCTGTTGGAAATATAAACCCATTTACGGTGGTCAGACTTGCATTTTCCAAAACAATGATACAGTTTGTGCGCTAGGAAAATTTGTAGGCGGATTTAGCCCAACAAATATGAAACAAAGCCTTATGAAGAGGTGTTTTACGCAGCTCCACGAATTATAGCTTTGTCAGGTGCACTTCCTGACCTGGGGCTTAGCTAGAACACTCACGTGGGTCCTTGCTGAGCACGGCTGTACACACACACTGCCCACGGCTGGGGACGAACAGAAGAACCGCTTATTTCACCATCTGTACTCTTTCAGGTCCTCCTCGAGGAGTGCTGTGGGCAGCTTGCAGGGTGCCTGCTGGACATGTGGGAGCCTTCGCTGTGTTTTTAACCTCTTATGGGACTTTTGGTCAAGTCTCTGCTCCAGGCTGCTCTTCCTCCTCACACTTCACCACGTATTTAAGGCAAACTCCTCCCCTTACTGAAAGCAATGGGGTTTTGCCTCTGACATCGCTGCCATGGAGATTTAGATTAGAAACCTGCCAGAGCAAGGAGCCTGCTCCTTACCGGGGGTGTACACGCAGCATGGGCTGTGGCGTAAGCCTTGTCTAAGCCCTGCAGGTACTATCCACAATAAAATGATACTATTGAGCATTATTCTTTAGGAAATTTGAATCTTATCTTCGTTCCTCTTTGTCACCCTGCTACTGGGACTTTTGTCCTCTGCCAGCTCTGTGCTGTTCGATACCTGCAGCTGCCAGCCAAGAAGCCTGTGTGAACACAAAACCTCCTTAAAAATTCGGAGGTGTAGCTCTGAGGAACAAACTCAAAGGCATACTATTTTCCCATCAACATATCTGCTGTTTGGAGTCAAAAGCGGGACGGACACAACCAGGAGAGACACAGGAGGCAGGCGGTGCTCAAACACAATGGTCCAGGAACAGCAGCTGCTGCATCTCCACACCTGACAGGATGAGAAAATTGCCCTTCACATTCTTCTCAGACTTAGTGAGAATTGCAGTGTTATTCCCTAATATTTCCTTTTAAAGCAGCATCATGCCCTAGCGCAGACCCCATGCACCTTCCCTATTTGTCAAGGAAAACTTCACCTCACTCCCTGTAAACAGTTCTGAAGTTGCAGGTACAGATTTCCCCCCCGCCCCCCGATAGTGCTACCTCGTGTTTCTGCACAGTAGGGCCTTTCATGCAAGGACCTGGCCTTGTATTACACAGGTGGGTAAACATTATTATCCTACTTCACACAGATGGGGAAGGAGACAAATTGTTGCTGAGTAATTCCACGGAGAACCCGAAGCAGAAGAGTGCTCGAGGGGCAGGCAGCACCCAGGGGTGAGGGCAGCCACAGGGGGATCAGGCCCTACAAAATGCTTCTAGCATAGACTGAAGACTTGAAAAAAAATGCAGATTATCTACGTGGGATCAGATACATTTTAAAACCTCACCTACGGTTTGATGTGTATGAACTTACAGCCATGAAACAGAAACAAACCTACACGTTGCCATTTTTATTGTTCCTCCTGTCTTCCTCTTCCACAGGGTTGAGGCCCTTGGATAACGTGATCACTCACACCACTACCTGGCCCGCGGTGCATTACCTGCATTTTTAGAGCCACGTGCTCCCAAGTTCTTTGACTTGAGAGCAAACCGGTCAGCGAGGAAGAAGCAGCATATCTGCAGGAAAGGTAGCGGCAGGGACAGAGCCTTGAGAAGGCTCCCCAAGAGCTCAGCTACCCCAGGACACCACAACCACTGGTCAGGTCTCACTTCCAGGCCTCACTCTTGTAAATGAACAACAATTCAAGCTCTCACTCACTTAGGCCCTGATCCAGAAAGGCACTCAAGTGAATATCTCACTTTAAACACAAAAGTAGTTCCATTTAAATCAACTGGATGTCTCGACTGTTTACAGTTACAACGTATGTATAAGTGCTTTGCTGGATTGGGGCCTTAAGCAGAGATTGTTATTTAACACTTTCTTCAATGTATCTCGCCAGTTCCTTGTGCCTCGACAAACTTCATCAATTTTCCATCCACTGCATCTCCTGTTGTTTCTTGAACAAACACAGATGTCTGCGCGCTTCGGATCCTGCCATCGCAGTCATCTAGGAATCAGCAGATATTCAATTAAAAAGCAGGTTGCCATTTCCAAAGCTCTGCTCGAGACAAGATCTAATAAGAGATACTCGCTGTCAATAGAAGAACAAGGGCAAACACGAGGAGCAGTGCGTATGCTGTGGGGCAAAAGGAAAACAAAGCAGCCCCGTGGAGGAGGGAACAGCTTGAGGCATTTTTCATCACTGCAGCAATTGCCTCTGTAAGGAGATAACCAGGAGGAATCCTCGCTCCTTGCCTTAGCAGATAAAGCACCAGGCCTTGCTGTAAGACTTGCCTGCTGAGGAGCAGAGATGTCTGCACAGCGCCATGTGGAACAGCTTTTCCAACAGGAGCGGAGCTCTCCCAGCACCAGGCAGCACAAGGCGGCTTCTTCTGACAGCTTCTCCTTGCTCTCAGGGTGCAAAGACTCATTTACAACAGCCCCAGCCCAGGGTGACAAGCCCAGGATGCATAAAAACATGCCCCGGACGGATGGCACAGCCCCGGCACCTCTCGCCTCCGCTCCTCCCCAGCCCTTCCACCCCGAGGAAGCTGATCACAAGGGCAGCAATGGAATTACTTAAGTAATCAAAGGGAATGGCTCCTTTTAAACCGGAGCTGAAGAAACTGCTTAGACAGACCTCAAAATAGTCAGCAGGGGATCACTTTGAAAAAACAAGACTCCCAAGGACCGTGAAAAAAACACAGCGGAGAAAAGATTAGAAAAAAGGAAAGGAACAGCATGCAGAGGAAGAAACTCCATGTGCTCTGCTAACTGCACCTCTTAATTAAAAGAATACAACCCTGGCCCCGGGACCTGATGTTGCTGCACACCCCTGCTACAACGCACGTTTTAAAAGGGATGCATTCCTGGGCTTCACAACGCTGAAGGACTCGCGTTCATCTGGCTACAGCATGTTACAGAACTGAAGACATTACAAAAAGATAATCTCTGGAAAGCCTGGGCTGTTCCTCATATATTGAAACATAAGTAAGATATTATTGGTTTGGAAGCTGTCAAGACACTTCTCTTTGTGCGCTGCAGCAGAAGTCAGAACGAGACATTATCCAGCCCCTGCGAAAGGTTTCCATTGGGCACTGGGAAATCAAAAGCCAGAAATCTTTTGGGGTGTTGACATTACTTTTCTAAACTAAATCATTACAAGTACAGTTCCCATTCACATAAAGCTAATTTTATATGAGATATAAAGCTTCTCATATAAACAACGTTTCTGAAAGAAAAATAGGGCAATCATTTTAGCTGACTTGCCAGAATTAAGCGGCAGCCCTATCACTTGCAATACCTTTAGAGGGTCTGGGCGTGAGAGCATCTCTAATTCTGCTGCTCCCCCAGTGCATTCTTCCCTGAAAAAGCAGACTGCTACAGATGGATTTCTTAATTTTATTTCTCATAACCCCGGTCTCTAAAAAAAAAGTGGGAAGTAAGAAAAAGCACTGGAAACTGCAGTGTCATTAGAGTGCCTGCACTGTATTAGCCCAGACACGTCTCTGCTTGGAAACAAATTGCCTGCATCTCTTGGTAAATCAGTCACACTGTGGGTAATATACCGAGCGTTCCCTACATTAAAGAATAAGCATCTGCTTACAAACACAAAACAACTGAAGAGCTGGCACTGCTGCGCTCCTCCGTGGTACGGTATGCTGCTCTGCTGTTCATCATGCGCACATGAGAACCGAACCGCACCGCGTTCCTAACGCCAGATCAGGGCGTTCATTTCAGACTATAGCTGTCCCACGCTTCTGGCACGTGTACAAAAACATGCATTTAATTTATCATATTTTTTTTTTGGTTTACAGAAATGTCAAATATTTCATGAATCAGCCGTCAGTGACGACCACTTCCTGACCTGTAGGTGCGTTCTTCCTTCCGTCTCTCCTTCATGAGGCAGCCCAGGTGAGCGGGCAAGCCTGGCAACGTGCTTCGACGGTCAAGAGATTGGAGCCTTGCTGAACCAAGGGAACTGGGAACTTTCAAATCACGGACCCTTCACCAAAGACAAGGTACCAGCATCGGTCACAGCATGCATTTATTCTGCATTTTCATTAGCATTAAGGTAGAACAGGTTTGGTCAAAATATCTTCCTGTAACTTCAAAGTTGCAATTAAGCAAAGCATATCCCCAAATTAAAGGGATGCTAACAGAAAACATCCAAGCAGATGGTGGCTGACAGAAGAACACACTGAAACCCAAACAAAATCCCAGGACTTTGAATTGCCAACAGAAACAGTTGGGCAGCACTGCCCCAGAGAGCACTCTGCTCCTGATAAAAGAACACGGGTGAGAAATGCAGGCGCGCTCTGGACCAGATGATGCTTCCAAATGCTCTCAGCAGCTCTGAATAAGCCTTCTGCCAAAGACAACGTAAATCACAAAGGCCAGCATACGCCGTTGCACTTCCAACTCTCAACAAACAGCGGAGTTCCACAGAGGGCAAGATCGTCATTAGAGCACAGCACAAAAAATAACAAAACCACTGCCTTGGCAAGCAGGCAGTGAATTAACAGTGAATTTCCAAACCTCGAGTGTCTGTGTTCTCCAAGGGTGACCCTCCTGCAGACTGCATCTTCAGACAAACCCGCGTCTGATTCTGGAACCTCCCAGCGTGAAAACTGGCCCGGGACAGAAGCTGCTGGTGCAGACCAGAAAAGGGCTCCCAGAACCTCACCTGCCTGGTGCACCCATTTCCAGGGCATTTTTACCCAGGCTTATATCCACCACACACCACGGAAGCACCAAATCCCAAAACATCAAAGATTAATGAACATAAAATACCAAAAATGTTGCTTAGTTTGGCTCAAACTAGCAAGTTCTGCAGAACTTGAGCAAGGAGCACATCTTGTGCAACAGGAAAAAGCCACTTTAAGCTGTTTTCCCTTTCACATCATTGAAAAAAAAGTTTGATAGATTCAGGCAAAAACAGAAAAAAAATGGAAGATTACAAAATCCTTCTTCTGCATATACAAAAATCACTCACATTTCAGAGCTCTGAAGTGATGAGAAGACTAATAAAGACCAAAGAAGCCACATGGGAGACGAAAAAACAGGAGCTGTTTTCCAATTAAGAGAGCTAATTTAAATATACCACATTAAACGCTTCCTTTCTTATTTATTTATATTCCTCTGAAAGGTGAAAAGTAAGTTCATGCTCAGAGAGCTCCTGCTACTCTCCTCCAATTGCACACGCAATTATGACACACAGGCTGCGAGAGCAAATATTGTTCCAAGTAGCAACAGCTTTCATCAAACCCCACAAATCTTTTCCTGACGTACGCATGAATCTAAAACTGGGAAACAAACCCGCTGGTTTCAAGTCCCACATTCAGCCTGAGAAGTATTTCTAGGAGAAATAAACAGCATCTAATCGTTGGGATCGGACGGAATTCCACACTATTTATCGCCAGCCAAAGTGAGATGTCTTTTTAATTTCCTGGCATATATTTCTTTAAGGAAAAGAAAGATATTATGGCTAAGGTTGGTAGAGGGCATGAGAACACAGAGGGAACAAGCAAAGTAACCATTTGCATTTGGCTGCTCGTTTTAACCCCATTATGGTATGAAAGCCATGCAAAGGAGGTCGGATAATATTTTGTTTAGCGAAATCAAATACCCCCCGAGCAGACATTTTCCTGTATGCAAAGCGCTCGCTGCCTCCCTTCCCCCAAAGGCCGTGCGAGAGCAGACACTGGTTTCTCACATGGCGCTTCGGATGACAGCCGTCTTTCATCCCCGAAAGCTGAGACAGCCCCACATCGCCGGGCGGACGGCGCTGATCAAAACTGGCCGTTCTCCCATGGCATTTGGGGCAGGAAGCAACGGCAACACTATATGCTGCCTGGAGACAAAATGCAAGGCGTTCAGGTTTCACGCGCGCTGCACATCTCTGGGAAAGGGGCAGGGGCAGAACCCCGGAGCACCGCCAGCTGCCCGTTACCTTCCCTGCGCCGCGCAGGACATCCAGCTCGGAGGCACCACCGCGCATCCCAGCACCGATGCCGATGGAAATACTCTGGACTTGTACCCAGCTCGGTAACGTGGCCCCAAAAACGTATACTTCCCTGGAGTTAAAGCACCGCGGGTGCTTTAGGTGAAGTCACTGAGGACAATGGCACTGCCCTGCTCCTCAGGATGGGATTCTCTAGGATGCTCAGCACCAAAACCGCTTCCCTAGAAGGGCTCCCGCTGCTCTCTGCGGCGAGAAGCGTGCCTGGAAGCAAGCAGCAGAAGTATTTTCTATGAAATAGATTGGACATAGAGGGATCTTAAAAACGAGGAGAACTCGTGGAGGTAATTTTTCAGTTTAGTTTCAGTGTCTAGTAGGAGACAAGTGCCGTCATTAACCAGGGCGAGTTCCTGCTGTTTAAAGAAGCATCTTTCAGGCGATAACATCACCGCGCCTTGCACTGCACAACATCACTTTCACGTTGGAACCTCTCCTTGACTTAGAAGTCCCAAGAAAAGCTTACAGAGGGATTCCAGAGGCCAAAATTAGGACGGCTAAAACATTTCAGTTCAGAGATAATTCACTTTTTACCTCTTATTTAAATAAAAGTGGCACGCTGAGTAGCTTCAGACCCTTGTCTTTCTTAATATCTTCCAGTTCAAAAGACGGAGCTTGGAACCCGGGAACACTGCAGAAAAAACACAGTTCTAGGGCCTTTAACATTGTTGTGTTTTTTTTTTCTTTTAACAAAAATATTGTTTAATAGAAAAACCTACTTGTACCCAGGAATGTTCAGGCTATTTTAAAAGATTCTGAAAACAACAATACCTTAGGGAAAGACTGCTGAAAGACTAGACTTAGTATCTGTTGTTTGGTTTAGGTTAATCCAAAGTTTTCCAAGGTAATAACCTAAATTCCCAGTTTTGTAAAATTGGAGACAAAAAGAAGATGGATACAACTTTCAGGGGATGCTGAAATGGCCATTTCCGGAGCACAAGGACGCATTTGCATGAGCTAACAAGGAGGTAAAGGCCGGACGGAGAGCCAGTGCCTGCTGGTGATGACTGTGGATGCACGGGGGATAAAATAACTGAGAATTTCTGAGTCAGCAAATGCAGTGATTTCACTCTTCAGATTCAGATTTTATTCTGCAGAAACCAAAAGATGACCATTAGAGAAATACTTGTAAGGAGAACACGCAATTAATCGAGCCTGTTATTTCCAACACAACCATATTTCCTATCCCGAGTCCAGCACAGCAGGGATTGTTTTAGATGGGAAACATTTTAGCTGACTGAAAGCGATTGCCCACTGCATTTCCTGGAAGATACATCTTGTATTCCTTAAAGGACTTGGGCGGGGGGGGGGGGAAGTCTGGCTCAGTTGCTCAAATTGACTATTTTAATCATCCTTACTTAATCACTGAGCCCCAGAGGATCATATCCACTTGTAGGATCTTTAAGACGGCAAAGCAATTAGAGATTGAAAACTAATATTTCCTTCCTGCACCGGAGTCATCTTTGTTGTAATCACCAACCACCTCTGCTGTTGGTAATTTACAGTCTAAGTACAGCAACAAATAGCAGGATAATATCAGGCCTTAATACCCGATGAAATGAGAGCTAAATTAGCACAATAATCCTTCAAGAACATAAGTGCCTTCTCAAGGAGCCTGACACTCGCTTATACAGGCAAAGAGAGAGGGGAAAAAAGTGCATTAAAAGTGCATAAAAGCGGCTTCGGTGAGATAACCCAACCAAAGCCAAAGAAAGCCGAGCCTGCGTACCACCACGCAACTACCCTTTGCAATATTTCAAATGATTTTACAGGTCTTCTGACAGCTATGTACAAAGACACCTCCCAGCAAATTACATCGAATATATACACACTTAATCCCCTGCTTGCAGAGTCGAGACAGAATTCTTCCCCTTAGGCCTTTTCAGTTATTACAATTAGTCCACGCGAAGTTACCCTTGATAATCTGCGGAGATAATAAGTGGCAGGGGGAAAAGCGTAACAGAACATCCGACAATTACAGGCTTTGGGTAGGAGATTGCTGTACGGCTGACAAACAAAATACCTACAGCACAAAACTGTGCACAACTCTTACAGACGGCAATTTTCCCAAATCAAAGGCAATGAGAGCACTGCTCTTGCTGCTCTGACCCTTGCTGGGTGCACGTCTACGAGGCCTGGGGCAACAGCTTCAGTCCTTCACCAGCACAGCGGGAAGAACGATGCCAGGTAAGACGTTTGTGCTACATTCAGTCCAAATCTTTTGGTCCCGTGGATTTGTAAAATATACGGGACCGGTATACCCAGAGGTATCCCAGGATATCCGTAATGCAGGACAACAACTTGTGCCCAGTCCTTAAGAGCTCCAAGCCCAGCGTCTTCAGATTGGCCTCAAATGGGAGCAGAACCCAACAAGCCCCTTGAATGATGAAAAAGGGACCGTACGTGTTCAGGTTCCCCCAAATCCTTGTATTTAGAGGATCTGTTTCCACCTGCAGCACTCACACAAAAGATTATATTACCCAACCACGAGCTCTTTTGGCAAGGAAAAGCAGCAAGTCTGCTGGTCGTCTTTTTTTTTTTTTTAATTGAGCAAATTCACTGGAAATTAACTTTAACAGTTAGCTTAATGCCCAACCTCATGCATCTCTGTAGGACCAAAAAATAGACCAAAAGCAAACCCGTCTGACTTTGCCATTCCCTGCAGATTTTCAGCCTGACATGGAAAAGGTTGATGGCAGAACTCCTCAAGTCTGGAGCTGTTTGCTTCGCTGCTACGACAAGTGGGAAACCAAAGATCTTAGGAGGAACCCACACGAAATGTTAAAATTTCTGCATGGAAAGTGTTCTCCAGGTCTGTGAGCCTTGTGGTGCTGGTCAGGCTTCATTATACCGCCAGTCCTAAGAGTCAGAAATACTCCCCAGGATTTAAAGACAACTGTACGTTAAACAACAACAAAAAAAAAGCAGAATGTGAGACCATAAATCACATCCCACAAAGCGACTCTCCAAGGAAAAGCAGCAAATCAGATATCATCTCCCCCTGCATAACTGGAGAGAATCAGGAGAATGTCTTCTTTTGATCCCTGATGAATTAGACTTTCGCTAACGACTAAGATTCCTCTATAATGAGAGGATGCCTTTGCAGCTTCTTCCCTTGCCTGGGCCTCTCTTTTGAGAATTTACCTAACAGCAGGGGCTAAAAGAAGCAAAAAAATCTTCACCGGTTGTCTTTCGTGGGGCCTCTGAAGGCCTTCCTAGAGCTCCACGCCGCGCTAAAAATCTGGTTTATACACATGTCAAATGCTACCTTCCCTAACGTCCCGAGGAACATGTGGTTTTCAACACACAGCAACATACTGTACACAGGAAAAATAAAGGGGGGGGGGGATAAATAATGACAACATCCAGCGCAGGCCAGCGGGGGAACGACCCGTAACTTGGGAGGAACAGGGCCGGGCACTGCGCCGGGCCCTCGCTCGCTCCGCTGGGGACGGCCCCGTGCTCCGCAGCGCCTTCTGTGAGCCCACACCAGGTTTCAATTATTCATCTCTTACTCAACTTCAGATTTACTTATTTAAAAGGATACAATTTTAACGATAAATCTCATGGACAGTGTTAATTAAAAGCTAAATCTTGCCCTGAGCTGGACTTCTGAAGTCTACAAGAATGTTCGCAGCCCATTTATTTATTCCAGCATTGTGTCAGTTATTAAATTACAGCAAATTAAAAACACAGCGATAGACCAAGAGCTCTAAGAAGTGAGGCTTGTTGCATCTCACTTGCAAAGGTTGCCAGGCTTGGGCTCTGACTGACTGCCAAAAAAGTGAATTTAGAAGTGAGGGGCCCCGAGCTCAAAAATGTCTTACCACGAGCACGACACGCTCTGAGGTCCAGCATTCCAGCACTCCCAGGCTTATCCGAGCAATGGGACCTTGCTCTCAAACCCCACCTCCGGACCATTCAGAGCTCTACAAAGCACCAGCAACGCGACCAAGTCCAAAGCTGGACTGGAGAATTTGGAGAAGAGCTTTAGAAGTAGGAAGGGAAATAATTCGGAACTCTAGAAAAATAAGTCAATGGGCAGAAGCCAAGACTGACCTCATGCTATCTAGCTCTAGCGTGGCCTTCTGAAAGTTTTTAATGACATAACTTAATTTTCCTGACAATCAACTGGGAATTAAATGACCTCTGCGTGCTACCCTGGGTGAAGCACACTGAGAGCAGAGCTCAACATGCGGCTCTCCCCACTCAACTTGTTCTGGAGACAAAGGGATGTCTCCGGCAGGTTACTAATTTTTACTAAATTCACCAGAGAGAGAACGTATTAAGAAAATATATCAAACCATATGGAATGAATAATTAACATATAAAATAAAATTAAAAACCTAAACGCACAGAGTGCTTGGTACTTATACAGCACATCAAGAATTCAAAGTAAACAAAACAATTACAAAGATACTTCCTTTTATTTGGGGCCAAGTTAATTTTGAAGAAGAGATGTTCAGCCATGATAAGCGACCTCTTGCAGGAAAAATTGAGAGAGGCAATAAAAACTGTTGTAAACACGGCATAGACTCCTCAGCGCTCAGACATACAGGAACTCTATAAAGGTGTCACGGACGAGAGCGATAATCGCTGCACAACGAAGATGGTACTTATCCACGAAGAGGAGGGTGGGTAACAGAAGTTTTGCAGCAAGGACTCAACTAAAAATGTGTCTAATCTGAGCTCAAATACTCACTGTTTTTGTCTTTTTGCTCAATTTCTGGTCTCTGCTGGAGTACGCGGTAACAGTCATCTTTGAGGACACAATTACTGAAACTGAATTCAGCTGTTAAAAAAAAAAATAATCCCTCTCCGTTCCACAAATGTTCAGAGGTTTGGATGCCAGGGTTGTAAGAAGGGCTCGTACATTTCATTTGGCTGCTGCCACAAATGCAGTGGTGGCATTACGACACAGCTTCTCTGCCAACCAAGTCATAAAAAGTGACTTACAATTTTGGGTGGCTCAGAGCAGACAATTTTTCTGGAAGTGGGCTGAAAACTTAAAAAGCTTCATCAAATGCAAGAATCTAATGACAACATCCAACCCCCTTCCAATTTGTCATGAGAGAAAGACAGGAATACGCCCACCTGACCTCACAGGGTGTACTGAGGCTGGACTAATCCTTTCTGTTTTTTTTTTCCAGATGTCTGAATATCTCACAGACTTCAGTAATTAGCAGTTCTATAACATGTTAATATTTGGGGGAAAAAAAAGCCTCTTGCAAGCTGTTTTAGATTACCCCAACCTACCCAGTGCATGCCTTGTAATAAAAACTGGTACCAAGCTTAAGAAAGACAGAACCTATGTAGGACTGGAGGCTTCGCCAGTATTTTTCAAATATTTCCACAACTTTAATAATTTAAGGTAAGAAGGAAAGGTGGTGGTGTTATCATCAGGGCTTATTAGTGACCGTTCTTGTTTCCAGGTCTGAGCCCACGTTCTGCACTCAAAAGCTGGGCTCATGAAAGGCAACGCTTCTCCCTGCGGATGTCAGCCCCCTTCATGTACCTAGCTGCGGTCAGAAGAGCGACTGCAAGGCCAGGTTCTTTTCAAGGTGATAGCAGCCCAACAAGAGATGAAGGGCTCTTGTAAAACATCTCACTGCATCGCCTCAAGGAGCTCCACCTCTCACGGGGCTTCTGAAGCCCTTGGACCGATCCATGCCTCCATTCTGATGAGATTTTGAGAAGTGGGCACCTCTCCAAGTCAGGAGAGCTCCAAGGAGCTAAAGGTCCTCCCGAGTTCTGAAATTAAGGCCCCGCAGGTAACAAAATCCCTCCTCCTCCAGCACGCATCCTCAGCACAAGCAGCCCTGGTGTTCTGTACGGACCAGGCACGACACGGGCACTTTGGCAGCATGTTATATACCTGCAGCACTGATATTTAAAGCATGGCTTTAGCATCTCAGGGAGGAACTGTGCCACCTCCTTCAGGGGAAGGCAACGCAGCTGCCTTGAGGGAACTCTCACGCTGTGAATCTGGAAGGACGTAGCCCCCCAGAGATAATCGCAAGTTCCAAGGATAAGAAAAGCATACCCTCATATTTCCAGTCTCCAGAGGGGACGTGCAATGAGCTTATAAAGTTGCCAAGCATTTTTCCTTGCTTATCTCTGATCTTTCCATTTCCCATGGCCCTCCCAGCAGACGCTCGGAGCTCCGCACGGTGCGGCTGGGAACGGGGCAGGAGCACACGGAGCCAACAGCCCTCAGAGGAGAGGAGCAGGAGGTCGCAGGAAGCCATGCCGAAGGATCAGTTTCAACATATGACCTGACCGGTCTGAAAAAAAACACTTTTAATAAAGCACAGGCTTCCACGGAGGACTCCGCCGACTGTTTTCTCAAGAGCTCATCTAGTCGTGAAACCGGCCCGCTGCGTTTCGGGATGCCTGAGTCCTAATGGAAACCTGGTACCAAAGACTTGTTTCGGAATGAAAGCACGACTTTGCACAGCACAATGCAGAGCAGGGCATCGGCAGCAGTTATAAAAACCATACAACATCTGCACAAAGTTACCAGCGCTTTGGCTTCAGCTCTGAAGGAGTGTGCCTTGCCTCTATCACAATACCTTACTGCAATTTTTTTTAATCATTTTTATTTTTTCACCTTCCCTGACACCGAGGCCAGGTATCTCCTATCCCTTTGGTGCTCCCAACGTGCCCTCAGTGTCCCTGAACATGAGCACGGAGAGGCTCGTGTGGATTAAGCCACGCTTGGGCCGACCCGACTGAGCTGCTCCCGTCCTGCCCAGCCCACGGGGATGCACAGCCCCGTGCCATCCTCCAAATCCACGTCCATCTCACAAACACTCACCAGGGGATTCTCTTCCCAAGCCACCAGCCGTTTCCTTTCATTAACTGCTCCGCAGATGTGCTTGCAAGCAGCAGCACAGCGACGTCTCCACTTTGGGAGGGAAAGTAATGCTCCTCCCTGCGGGATGCTGGCATGGAAGTGTGCTGGGAAGGCTGCGTTATTGCTTTCCCTCACCAACGGGCTCCTTTCTAAAGCTACCTTTTTTTTTTTTATCCCAAGCTGTCCAACTTTGGCCGAGCACCATTTCCAATATCACATTGCACTGGCCTCCAAATATGCAAGTTATTTTATTTATATCACATCCAGTAGAGAACCTCAAAGACTTCATTAAACAACGCTAATATTTAGAGCCGTGTTATTATATAATACGCCAGCAGTCTCTTTTTAAGCTGAAGTTACTTCACTTTTTCCACTTAGCAAACTTCAGAGCCTTTCCGTGCCTTCAGTCATCCCAGCCCCACTAAAAGCCATGAAACAAGGCCAAGCCTCTCACCCGCCGCACCGCTGGTGGCTCTGCCTGGAAGCAGAAAGAAGCAGCTAACTTCTTCCACAGCACGTGACCAAATGAAATTTTACCCCAAACGTAAAATTTCAGGAATTTTAGAGTGCTCTTCATTAATCCTAAAGCGTGTAAAACTGGTCACCGAACCTATAGGAGAATCCTTTGCTTAATACTGTGTTATTGCTTACAAAGAATCGCGGGCTCGTGCTCCCATTTGCTCATTTAACTATTGTTCCACTTCTAAACGAAGAGATCCATTGTCTTTCATTATCTCTGTAATTAGTATGAAAAAGAAACCCTGACGGAGGAAACCCCACAAAGCCACTTAACCATTCAGCTGCCGTCCCAACCCCAATCAAACCAAACACTTCTTTAGGCTCTGCTCCACAGCCCTGAAATAACTTATTTCGCTGGTCACCGAAGTGTCCCAGCCCAGAGGAGACCCCACCAAAACGTGAGCCGCGCCGTCACCGGCTGGGGGTGACACCTTCCAGCTTGGCCCTGGCGCAGCGCCTCACCTCTCGTGGTGCGGGGAGCAACCTCGCCAGTGAAGCACCAGCACGTACTTTGGGGTTTCTTTACTTGGGTACCTGCAGCAAGAGGTGAACATCACAGAACAGCAGCTAATGGATATTTATTTGCAGCCCCAGTTAGCTGCAGCCCACAGCCTATAGGATTATGAAACAGCGTTTCTAAAGACACAGTTTCAAAAACACGCGTAATTGCCTAAACATAAAACTTGCCACCGAGGGCATGACTTGACGTTTTTTCTGGGGTTTGGGGATGAGAAGGTTTTTTTTATTTCTGGCTTGCAAGACAATCGCTACGTGGAAAGCAGCTGCATTTGGTTAGAGGCTTTTTAAGAGGGTTTTCAGCTCTGGGGTGCTTTTTCAGGTCTCAGAAGACTACTGCATTTCTGCATGTGTTTCCAAAGAGCGGTATCTAGTGTCACACCTCAGGGAAGCTTTTTTTTTCCTCTTGGCCTAGGTTTAGGTATTTGTATTTAAAACCCATACACAAGCTTTCAAATGCTTCCCTGCCCTGATCTCATTTGCAACCCTTTAAGGAAGTTCCTGTGTGTGCCTAATCAACACAGCAGCTCCAGCAGACTTTAATTACAGAAACAAACAAACGATGTCCTGGAAGACAATTTGCTGATACTTCGAGCAACTTTTGTCGAGAAACGTGAGCCCACAGGCAGGCTGAGTGAAACAGCGAAGCCTTCTCTCGCCCTTTGATAGGCTTATGGCAATGAAATCATCTTGTTTGTAAACTCCTGAGAGGATGCCAGCTGAAACAGCAGCCTGCCGACCTAACGACAGAACAGTTAACCACAGCAACTTACCAAGAGCTGGGGAACTTTATCCCAAGAGGCAACTTTCAAGGAAATCAACAGCCCTCCCTAAAATCTCAAACATCATCTAGAGATCTGTACGCTTTCCTGCACGCTTTTAAAATGTTTTAATATCCTTCAAGCTTCTTCCAGTGCGAGCCCTCGCACAGTTACATGATGCAGAGCAGTCACGAAGCTGAAGAGGTAACACCAAAAGTCACCTCAGACGCTGCAAAGAATAAAAACACACCCAAGTTGGAGTTCCAGTTCCTTACATCCACATAAACGCTGTGGTTTTATTCGGAGTGCTGCTGGGCCAGCCTGCGAGCGCCCTTGGGAAGAACACGCGTTAAAGACGGCGCAAACGTACAAAGAAAATGTGCTTTTTGTTTTGCTGTGCTCTCCACAAGGAAAGGTCACTGACAAAAAGGAAGCAGGGGATGACAGGGGAAAAGTGAAAAGGGCAAAAAAGAGCTTTTGGAAGGCAACAGCAGCAAAACAGTTTTGGTCACTTGACAACATCTCAGCTAAATAGGTGATTTCATAAGAATCCCCCCAAAGAGCCGTGACAATAGCTGCTCAGCTTCCTGCCCTAGGAGCAGATACACATCCTACCGAGCCGCATCAGCCTGCTCACAGGAGGACGTCTGCACACATCTGCATATGTTTACTGGCTCCCAATCGAGGCAGGGCTCTCTGGAGTGCCAGCCGGGTCTCCGCAGGTGTTTGGACCAAGCACAGCACAACGAGGCTCTCATCCCTCCGCACCTCTGGGAGCTGACAGCCGAATCTGCTCTTTAATATTTATTTCCGCTGTGGTAGACAGACAGATCTTGGACTCCCGGCCCATCAGCACTGGGGCTTGTCTGGGAGAAGTCAGGCTGCTGCCAGAGACGGACTTGCGTTGAGGTCCTTATTTGACATGCTCAGGAAAAATAATGTCCTTTACTTATTTAGCTGTCTTTTCAAAAAACGTGAAGGGTAGGGATTGAAGGGTTCTGTCTAGCTGGGTGGCTTCCTGGTGGAGAAAAATCTATCCACTCAGCCACTCCAAATATCTTAAAGAAATTTAAAAACACTTTATACTTTTTTTTATTATTATTACCATTTCAGATGCTCAGGTTCCCTAATTCTCCTACAAAACCTACATTTTAAATATGTTTGGGGAAAAAAAAAAATGTAGGATATGGTTGTAACATAAGTGATGGATGCCTGTCTATCAAAAACATCACTTGATCTGCCCATGAGTCAATGTTGTAAATTCTTGCCAAAGACATTGGTTACAATATCGGAAATATTTCAGTGCGGAGGGTAGCTGTACTTTAACAACTATATCAATGGTCATTAATTACCATACGTGCTGACAAAAAAAGTGAAGTCATATCATGAAAGAAACTTCCAAGCAGAATTCACAGTAAATGAAAATGTCCCGTTTTGGGCCCAGCATGCTTCGTTGCTTTATGTTTGTGGGGCTTTCTTTTCCTCTGGGCTCCTAGAAGCCCATAAAACTTCATATTATAACCCTAAATTTTGAACTTGCACTAAAAAAATACGAGGAGAAGAAATTAAAAAAAAGTTGAGTATTTGTTTTAGTCACATCCTCTACATGTTCAATATTGTGCCGTCCGCTGGGCTTCTTCTCCCCCTCCTCCCTGAAATGCAGCTATTTGTTAAACATGCACAGCATTCCCTGGAGAAACTGGAAAACAACATTCGAATTTTTTCCCACTGAGATGTCATGGAGAACTCCCGTCCTCAGCTACGGCATCAGCCAGCCACTGAACCCGTACTGAGAGCCTCCTGCATCCAGCCCAGCCCCGCTGCGGTCTCTGGGGGGCTTTCAGAGGCATCCAGCACCTACCACACAGCTCCAGGTAATGGCATCAGCGGGGACGCTCCAAAACACGCAGCAACCCATGTACGAGGGTGCTGTATCCGTGAGCTGCAGCTGGCTTTTTTACTGGCAGCTATCCTACAGTATCTGTACTTCGGCTTAAAGGTTTTGAAACGACAGCTTTTTCACTTCTGAACCCCTGAGCATTTAAACTCGTCAGCTTTATGCCTCTTTAGCGTTCGCTTTTTTATTGCGCTGATACGAGACACGGCCACGGCATCCAGCAGGACTTCGAAGAAGCGACTCGTGATTTGTAAAATACCTTCGAGGAGACCGAGCCTGTGCCCATCCACCTCTCACTGAAATCCTCATGCAGCCGTCCACAATCACCACTCGCTTTTTACTGGCTTGGCCCAAGAAATAAGTCCTTTTTCCCCAAAGCAACCCGGGTCGCTTTATGCACGCGCTACGCTGCGGGTTAAACGCGATTCACGTGCCAAAGGCTGAAATCGAGCCCCTGACGGAACAGAAGGGCTGCAAATAAATATTCCTCGCTAAAACTAAGCCGAAGAGGCTTTCTTTAAGGTCTGAGGTCATTGTTTAAAATGAAACACTGGGCAAACGAGGCAGATCACCGCCCAAAGCCGGCACCACAAGCCGCGCCACCGCGGGTGCCACCGCCGAGGGGTGCCACCACCGCGGGTCGCCCCGAGCCGGTGCCTCGGCCCGGCCCTCGGGAGGCTTCCACAAAACCGCCGGGCAAGGTTCGGGCAACCGAGGGGTAGGGAAGGGAGAGATCCGGAGCCGCCGGGCTCCTCGGGGCGCCCCTTACCTTGCGTGGCGTCCGCCAGCTCGGCCCGGCTCCCCGCCCGCAGCAGCAGGAGCAGCGGGAGCAGCAAGAGGCTCCCGTCCCCGCCGCCCGGCCGGGGCGGCTGCTGCATTCCTGAGCCGGCGCCGCGCTACTCCGACATCCACCGCGCAGCGCCGGCGTCCCGGGCCGGCCGCCCGACCCGCGCTCCGCCGCGGGGCCGCCTCTCCTCCTCCTCCTCCTTCTTCTCCTCCGCTCCGCCGCCGACCCGTCCCGCGGCGCCGCGCCCTCGGGGCTGCGCTCTCCCGGCGGGCGGGGAAGCCTCAGCCCCTCACTTGTCACTTTCCGCCAGCTCCGCGCCGAGCCCGGCCCAGCCCCGGCCGGGCCCCCCCCCCGTCTCCGCGGCCACCCCTCCCCGGCCCCGCCGCAGCCCGGCCGGGCAGCGCCCCCTGCCGTCCGTCCCGGCCCCTAGCGATCCATCCCGGCCCGCCCGGCGGCCCCAGGGGGGCGCTCGCCTCGCCGCGCCCGCCGCCATTTTGCCCCCGCTCGGCCTTCGGGTGTCCCTCAGAGGGGGCTGTTGTGTTAAGGCGGGGAGGTGGGGAAGTCCCCGCGTTAAAGCTGCGATTTAACCCAGCCCTGGGCACCAGAGCCTCCCAAAGTGCTCACCGACACGGGGGTGGGTGGTGGTGGGATCCACCCGTGCACATCAGAGCCATGGAGGCACATAGTTGATGCCAGCAGCCTTCTGGCCTCCCTAACAGCACCACTCGGGGTGCGGCTGAGGCATCAGGGAGGGCAGCTGGTCGGTTTTATGTCAAATTTATCCTGCTGAGCTCTGTGGATGCACTAGTCTACGTTTAAGACCATTTTCCACTGAAACAAAGCAAAGAAACCAAGCACATACAATGCAGGGAAGCTGTTCCTCATACGTGGCTTGAGAACTGTAGATTTTTCCCTCACAACATTTCAAAGTTACTGTGCCTGTCCTTCTGTCAGTCAGGACCTCATAAGTCCAGGTGGCATCTTAGCAATCCTTTTCAGCCCTCATCTGCCACAGAGAAATCAACATGTATCATACCAATTCTCTCCTGAAGAGCTTTTATTAAATAAATTTTTTAAAAAAACTAACTTACCTGAAAACATCATCTGTCTGCTGAAAGGAGCATTTTAATTCTGCTCTGTTCCACCTTTCCTCCATTCTCTGTAAGCACCAACTCACCATACTTTGTACCACAGCTATCAATAGTGGGCAGTGCTGTTTTGCTGGGGTCGAGGGATGCTGCAAACCTTGGTCAAAGCTGCTGAGAATGACGGCCGCTTTCCATTCAGGAGAACAATCACATTCCTAGGATGCTTACATTAGGTTTAGGATTTCAAAAGTCACTAACTGCTTAATAAGAAGTTCATTTGCAGAATGGACCAAAAGACAAGATTAAAGGAATTTCCTCCTTGCTTCCTGCATTCCCCCCAGCCCTCCCAGGTTCATTTTCTGCTATATGAATCTTACATTTCTTGTCAGATGCTAACAGTTTCAAGACCCCCACTGTCAGCTTCCCTAGGTAGCTACTTGGTCTTCCTAGTCTTGCACATGTTTTCTGACACAAAGAGTCAGGAGCTGAGGTGGTTCAAGAGCTAAGCTGACAGTTATCTCTTCAGAATAGACATGTTTCTCCTATTTTAAATCCTCGAGCCACTTTTTTGTTTGGTCCTTATGGGACAGGGAACGCCACAGTTAGCAGGACAAGAGCATCACCAGCCAGAGGCTGACCCCTGAATGAGGTGAAGGAGTAAAGCCCAGGTCCAGACAGGGGTCCAGATCATCAGGCATGTTCATGATGGTGAGGCAGGTCTGAAATCAAGCTAAAAAATTAAGTCACAGGTCAGAGCAAGGTCCGGTGATAGTCATCAGGTCAGACAGGCCCATAGCAATAAGAGAGGCCCCAGATCAAGCAGGGAGGTCAGCCCAGAAACCCACAGGATACACGACCGGGCACAGCTGAGGTAACATCACAGACAGGTACACCTACAGCATAGCTGAAATGGGCTGAGGGCTCAGAGCCGGGCTTAAATAGAGTCTGTGGGCAACGGGGGTGTGGGTGGAGGCCTCAGGTGAGGCTGGTCAGGGCCCTTAAGACCTATGAGTGCTCTCAGGGCCCTGACACTTATAGTTACAGGAATATTAGAGTAAATGCCAGTGAGAAGGTCAGCCTGTACAGCTGGGTTAGGTTTCTGCAACACCAGCCCAGACTCGCTTGCACTGGCCCTCTAGGGTGACATTTCGAGTTACTTCTAAGCTGATCTAACAGCAAGCGGCCCACAATAAAAAATCTCTTTCGCTTCTCATATGTTCATCATGACAAGTCCATTCAGCCACTGGTCGCATGGAAAACACCCTGTGATGAGACAAAAAAGAGCAAAGTTCCTCCAGATCAGCCAGCTGGGTCACTGCCCCCACAGCTGCTGGGGTGTCAGGTCCAGCAAAGGCGAGTGGGACCCTGGTTCAGGGGTGGAACCGCTGCTTTTGGCAGCAACCTGCTGATGGACTCGTTTAGCTGTTACAAAGGATTGTTTCTTATTCTCCTTGTTTGTTGTTTAACGAAGCAAGATGGCCGGGAGGTCCAGACACCTACGAGCTGGGCCCAGGGATACCTACCGTGAGTGCCTAAAAATACAAAAGATGTCTATGGCAGATCAGGAAACTAAATGTAGATTCCCAAAGTCTTGGGTTAGCTTCTAAATGTTAGATACACACAGTGTGAAAGGATAAATCGTTTATAATTAAAAAACAAACCACTTATTTTTAGCTGCAAATCTACCAAAGTGCATGCAATTAGCAAATATAAATCACTTCCTGGCTTGAAGACTGTTCAGCACAGCACATAAACGAAAGCTAAAACATACGTTTTGGGAATACATCGTACATCTGCTCTTAATCTGCAGCATTTTGAAATCAATACAAATATTCTCCCAACTTTTCCTTTAACAAACTGCAGTCTGTCATACCACAGTGGAAGAACTAAAAATATATTAAACAAAGGAACTAGGGTGGACACAATCCTAAACAGTACAAAATGAATAACACGGAGTATTCATAAGGATCTGATGGCAAAAAGTAGCCAAGTTAATGATAAGCACTGGGCTGGACGGACAAACTAGAGACAGCTTCTCCTACGTGGTTTGCAGAATGCTTGGGAGATATGGTGCTCAGATAAAACTTCAGAAGGTAGCTCTGGGGAGAAGAAATAATTGTTTGATGCATGTCTACATATTCTAAAACAACAAAAGGCTTGTAGTCAATATCTTTCTGGAATTAGTTCCCGCAGGGAAAATGTATTACATGCAATTTTTTTATTATTCTTTTTTTTTTTTTTTTTTTTTTAATGAAAAGATATCTAAGAAGCAGGCTGTCTGGGAATGATTTGTAAGTACAATAAACCTAACAAGAGGATGATAAGCAAAATATTGTAAGAGAACGGTGTTAGAAATACAGCAAAGTAGAAGAGAAACATTGCACATTTGTTCTTACTGACAATGTGTGCTCTTAAGTATCATGTCACATTAAAAGAGAGCTCTTGTTTTCCTTTCCATCCCTCACTAACACTCCTATTAATCTATTCCAGATCTTTTTCATTTCAACTACTGAGGCTATAACAACCATCCTTTGCCCATTTGAAATTCAACTAGAATTAGACCATGGCTTCGTTAGTGGAAGTTGAAGATAAGGCTAGGCCCTCACATGTATTCCTAGAATCTGTGCATCCATGGAAAATCTGCATTTAAATCTGATTTCACTGCTGATTTTTAAACGCTGACACAATGTAGGAAACAGTGGTGATGGTTTTTGAAGAGTAGAGATTTACATATATCTTGGCTTACACTAACAATTCTTTGGGGTAGGAATTGTGTCTTACATGTGATGAGATTGTCTCAATGCATCCTTCATTTTCTATCTGAGTTTTCAGGAGCAAATGCAGTACAAATAATGACATATTTCTTTAAAATGAATAGAAGAGTGAATGTAAATTTTATGAATTCTAAAAAAAAATAATAAATAAATAAATAAACAGAAAGGGAAACAAAAGAAAATCAGTTAATGTATAGAGAGTAGGCATGTACAAGAAAGACATCTCTCTTGCTATGCCACTTTTTCCAGCATGTCAGATTCCTTGTAAAAAGCCTGTTACAGGCAGTTTAAGAAATACATATATTGGCCAACACGCAGTAAAATGTATTGCTTTATATGGTCACGTAGCAAAAGCTTGTCCTTTTGTTCATAATTACATGCGAAAACGGTTGATAAACCTGGTGATCATGGCAGAACGTTATTAAGCAATTAAGCCTGCTTTCAGTAATTGTGTTTGCAGCAGGGGTAAGAAAAGACACCAAGAGCACGGAGGTAATGGATTGCTCTTGATGTGTTGCCTCAGTTAAGAGATAAAGCCAGCACTGGTCCTTGTCAGGACGTTTCCTGGCATGCCTTGCATTGCCTGAGCCCGGCAGGTCAGCTGCAGAGACCACGGAGTAGCCCCAGGGTGTCCGTAGGAGGTGGGATACGCAGCCCCTCCGGGGCCTCAGGTTATTTTGAGGCTGACAGGTTATGCCAGTGAGTGGGGGTGTTCGTGCCGGTGTGTTCAGCAGCTCTGTCCCCTTCTCAAGCTGAAACCTGTGCCGTAAGGGGAAAGCAAAGGCCTGGGTAGCTGTAGGGAACAGTGGGAGAGGGCACTGTCAGGGGTCAGAGGACAGGTTGTAGCCCTAGGGGATGATAGCAGGGAGTATCAGGAGGTTCAGCACGATCTTGTTCAGATAATCTACTTCAGTTCTGTGATCTGGGAGTACTTTGAAAATTGGCAGGAGGCTATGGAAAAGATAAAAGGAAAAGCCTTGAAATAGACCACAATTCTTTCCCTTTCATATGTGTACTACACTGGAATTTTATATATATAGCAGAAGGACTCTGTTCTTTATATCCTTGAATTACATAGCTCCGTAACATGTAATGTTACCCTTCTGGAAAAATGAGGGTGATAGAATGGGACACAAACGCTAACAACTACTTAATAACACATGCAAATATCAGCATGCTTGTTATGCATTATTTTTGTTGTTGTTTTTATTTAATTTTCATAACTGTGTGCTGGCACATCAGCGTTTCATTAGGTGCTGTATCCATTGTGCTGGGCACTTTCAGAGCATTAATTTAACAACCAGACAAGGTACAGAGCAGGACAGGCAACAGGAGGAGCGTGCAACAGCGACGCTTCCAAATAGTCACACAGGCTGGTGATTTACATTTCAGATGCTGGGCTTTGTAGTGAGCTTTCGGGAGGAAAGAGTTACAATTGTTTTATCTCTGACTTACTCATTATCCCCAGAAGTGAGCCTTGAAAAGAAGGTAATGAATTTACAGCTTGGTTCAGGCGTGACAGGGTTGTACTCTGTAAAATATTTCAGGTAATTTCAGGTGAAACTCCTTGTTAACTTCAAAGGGGCCACAATTTCTCTTACAGAGTTTGTTTGCTTTTTGTAACAGGGATCACTTAACCCAACCCTTGAAAATCTAATTCAGGGAGGAGGTCATTAAAGCAATACTCTGGAAAACTGAACTACTGTTACACTCCGCTGCCTTGATCCATGACTTCACACCGTATGAGACAACTTCGCAGGTAGCCCCAGCCCAACGTGCAGTAAGCAGTCCTGCCAGGAAAGGGCCGTGGCATCTGGGCTTTGCCTCCCAGTTCTCAACATAAATTCGTCAGGACGTGGTCCTGCAGTCATCAGCATGAACAAGGGAGATTTCACCACCTTCCTAAACAGTATCATCTTTGTTGCCAGGCCTGCAAGGCAGTAAAACACTTCAGTCATTAGAGGATGAAGAATGTCACAGATTTTGCAGGAGAAAAATAGATTCCAGAATTCACGGTTTGGCAGGTTAATAAGAAGGCCTGTACATTTGCCTTTACCAGTTATTTACTTGTAAGTCTACACAGGGATTTTGTTAGGGATTTGGCATCTTAAACAGGTTTTTATTCCAACAACATTTCAATTCACCTTTAAGACTTTCAATTAAGACAAACTCAACTAGAGATCCATCAGTGGAATTTGCATGGAAGTTAGTGGGGGGTTGCCAAAACCATGATAGCAGGTTTTAGGTATCGGGTTTATGGACTTGTATCGTACTATCTAACATCTCGTATTTTCCACTCATTTTGCATGTAAAACTTTTATTGATATCAGCGTGAGTTTAGCACGCCACTAAAATGGAGACTATGCCCCTAGGACACAAAATGATGTAAGGTACCCCGGTTAGTTATAACAATTTGGCTGCACTAAATCTTGATGTTGAATGTTTGGTTTAGTTCCCCCATAAACTTCGTCTGCTGGATTTATGTATTTTGGCTCCTTTTATTTTGACTCTAGTGGCTAAATTTGCAATGGGCTTAAGTGAATGCAATTCCACTCACACCAGCAGCAAATCTGCAGCACAGTGGGTCTTGTTCCATAAATACATCTGGCAAGGTGCTGGGTGGACTGACTTGTTCGGCTGTCCATGAGATCCGAGAGTGCTCTGCACCTCGAGGGAGAAATTCCAGCCCTTGCAGCAGCCACATATCTGTGGTCATTTTCTACAGCCCTTTGTCAGGATCAGAATACACAGCGTATTTGCTTATCTTTTTTTTTTAATCGCACAAAAAAAAAATGAAAGCTCAAATATTTATATTCCTGGCTCTTATAATAGCACAGCTCTATCTGCAACACAAAGTCTGTAAATTATGGGGATGATGCAGCTTTTCTCCTCCCTGAAATTTAGCTTTCACTCATGTGGGTGTGTTTTTTGAAATAAAGCACTATTTCAATAATGGTTTCAGTGGGACTTTTTAATTCTTTTTCTCTACTTAGAGGTTTTTTGGTTTTTGTTTCTTTTAAATCCATTTCAATTCCAGTGGAAATGTCTCTGATCTGATAAAGGAGATGAAGTCACTGCATAGGCTTACCATTTTATTTCCATAAGGTTTGAAAGTTTTGTTCCCTGCAGTGTTTTGGAGCCCAGGAGTATTCATCTGTTTTGTAAAAGGAAAGTTCTATGGAGCAACATTTGGTCACTGTTGTCTGAATTTCATTATTCTGTTCTCCAGACTAGCAGAGGGGAAAAGTGCAAGTTAGCTGGGTCAAGACTGAAATGTGAGAGCAGTCAACTTTTTCTGAAGTTTATGGGAATGAAAGGAAATTTAATACTGTTCAAAAGAGAGATTTAAAGTTGCATCATGTGAAAACAATTGGAGAAGTTTAATCCTGGGGTCTTGGGTTATTTGGTAACTTACATGACCATTTGTCAGCCTGCAAAAGATGAAGTTGGCTTTGCCTCTGTTAACAGTCGGCCTCTGTTTTGGAGTGGTATTGCGATGCAAAGGAACAAATACAACTTATATTGGCTTTATAGACCACGATTAATTCTCTTCTTCTTTATCCTTTTCAGCCCATGTCATTTCTGCTTGTCTCCTCTGGGTTGCCAGCGCAGATCTCCCACCAATCTCAGCAGCACGTGCTGACAAGCTCTTTGTGTAAAAGGGACTGCAGAGCTCGAGAGTTTGTTTGAGTTTTTAAATGCTGAATACAGAGCCATAATTTAACCTTTACCTCCCAAAGTGCTTCAGGGCTCATACTTTTCATGGTACATGGAATAAAAGCGATGGGACTCTGGGAAGTAACTGAACACTTAATATTTTGTTATGTTTCTAGTCTACTATTTATGTTAAAAGATGTTGAATAAAACATTCGTTACACTTATGTTAGTTTCTGTGGAGTAAACGCAATTTAAAATCCACCGAGTTTTATATGTATAAAAATTAAAGATATTTCCCACAAACTCCATCAAATAACCCTTTGCAAAATCTCATACTGCTAAGAGAATTCTCCGAGATAACAGCCCACGCCTCCCCGTCCCATCCCACCCCCTTCTCCTACCACCGACGCCTCCTTTCAGCTCTTGGCATCCCACTGCTGCCTTCTGTGCTTGGCCACCACTCAACGTCTCACGTGACCCAGATTTAAAATACTGCTAGTCATTATTAATGGGAAAAAAATGAAGGGGGTCAAAATAAAGAACAGTTGTTCTTGAAGGATATTTTTGTATGTTTTTAACTGTTGTTTTGAGCGAGTTCAGTCCCACAAGAAGACTAACTTTTAAGATCTTTGAGCTTCGCATTGGTACCAAGCATCACTGACCCGTGCAGCCGGCAGGAGAGCTAGAGCCAGGGAACAAGACCTTGTGTGTAGCACAAAGAAACATCCTTGTTTCTACTTTGGGGTTAAATATTCCTGGTTGCTCGGCAGTGCCTGAGTGCCCCCGTGCATAAGCTTTTGCCCACGTTCAGAGCTGGGCGAGTACCGAGCTGCTCCCAGCAGCGAGCACGCAGGGTCGTGGTCATGAAGCCGCCACGCAACAGGACAAAGTGTGGTTTAATTCAGCCCACTCAAGCTTGTGGTGCCTGGCAAGCCTCTTTCCCACTGACCCTCAGTGGGATTCGTTTATAAGTTGCTTATACCATTTGTGATCGTTTGGCTTTGCGTGTATTTTTTTCCAGTCAGTGCTTCATTACTCCAATTTTCCTTGCAGCAGGTCAGTACAGACGGTCACCGCAGTGCCGTGAAGCGCGGGGCCGAGGCATTCCCATATGCTACTGCTGCTACAAACACTGCAGTTGCTATGGAACGTGTTCCTTGCTTTAACATACCCGTACATATTACCGCATCTCTTAGGAGGACAAACCTACACAGCTGAGGCTATATGGCCAAAACTCTCAGGCACCTCTTTCACTCGCAGCCGGCCCAGAAGGAGCCGCGGCAGCCCCATCAGCCAGGGGAGCACTTTCAGGGGACATTATAAAAACTGGATGTCTGGTCAGCCTCTTCTGCCTGCTCTCCTTAGTGTGTACAGTAACTACATAAACATCTGAGCTGGTTGTATGAAGGGAATTTTAGTCAATGCTGAAAGCACAGAAAAGTGGAAGGGTGGCAGGTGGTGAAGGTAAATATTGCTCTTGAATTCTGTGTTCCTGTACCACTAAAGAGAAAAAGCTGGAAGGGAAAAAATATGATGCATGAAGAAGATGGAAAGTTGGAAAACAGTGAAGGAGAACAAAGAAAAGAAAAAGTTGGATGCAAAGAAGGAAAAAAAGAAAAGGAAAAAAAAGTCCAGAAGTTAAGGTGGAAAAATGAGCCAGTATGCAAGCACTGAGCTACCAAACCATCACACATAATTTTGCAGGAATTAGTGCATACTGGGAGGAACCTGCAGCACTGAAAAGCAATCCCTATAAAATAGCCAGCAGTTATATGCTGTTCAGCATCAACCCACTCGGTAATGGCAGAAAAAATTAGTAGCATATTATTTATACATGAGCTGAGGTATATTCTGTACCTTCTTTCTGCCGCACAACAAGTTTAACATACACACACAGGGGCATTCAGCTACTTAGTGGGCTTTCAAGGCCTGTATATAAAATTGAAAAATGCAGCTCAGCTGCTTTTTATAAGACATTTACAATAATCAGTTCAAAGTAGAACACACAATAGCTGCTTAAAAAATGACTTTGATTCCCTCTATGACAGAGAGCTTACCAGTACAGCCTGAGCATTTGAAACCACTAATGTCTACTTTAGTTTCTGCTACGTTTTAATTTGCATGGATCTAATCCATCTCTTTTTTTTTTTTTTTTTTTTTTTTTTTTTTAGTGAAAGCAGAAAAATAAAACGTCCTACACCGCTAGTACTGACATGACTGTTATCAACAGGAAATGCTTGAAACTGTGCCAGAAGCTCTCCTGTCCCACCTGTTACTGTGAGCTGGACACTAATTAACAGCGCTGTACATGTCGCAGTTTTGCTTTGTAACAAAGCAAAAAATAAACAGCTTCAGTTGACGTGAAGCATTCTTCTCAATAAAACAAAAAGTACAAAAATCAGGAAGTTTTTCTGGAAAATACAGGAAGCTCAGCTTAAAAATGCCTCCCTGGTTTTCTCAGACCAAAGCAGGCAGGTACCTGCAGCACCACAAAGTGAAGAAGGAAGTTTTTAAACAAGCTGCAAACAGCACAAGTGACACCCTGCAGTTTTGTGCCCCTCATCCTTTATACTCGCACCTCAGAAGCCCCCCACAGTGTTTCCAGCACCCATCGTGACTCCAGTGCCACTTCCCACCTCCTTGGGCAGCCCCAGGCCTCTGCCCTCTCCATCCGCACCCCGTGCTCCTGCTGCGGCCGGTGCTGAGCTGCTGGTGCTGCTCACACACACGCCAGCCAAGGGGCAGAGCAGGCAGAGGCTGCGGTCACACCACAACCTATCCCTTAGGGAAATAAGCAGAAAATTGAGTAAACAGAAACGGAAAAAAATAAAAAAATAGCCTTCCAGCAGCTCCTTCTGCAGGTGACCAAGTGTGGCTGCTCATTGGGCTGGGCCTAAGGAGTTATGGCATCCTCTTTTGTGGGTGTTAGCACAAAACTCCTGCGTTTGGAGGGCTCCCACTATGTTAGGCATCATGGAAAGGAGGCTCAGTGATGAATGACCATGACCAGGGACAGGCTGAAGCAGACTGGTGTGAGCTCTGCCATGCCCGCTAGGAGAGGAGGGAGAGAGCGGAGCTGGGCCAGGGGCCCTGTGCAGCCCCACCACCCCCAGGGGAACAGCAGGAGATGGGGGGAAGCACCAGAACCTCACACCTTCCTTCTGAACAGGCCATTACAAACCAAGTACCTCTACGGGCACGAGAGCCAACAGCACTCGGTTTCTGAGGGGTCTGTGCTGTGGGCGTGCAGTCCCGTGCGGGTTCCTGGTGCCCGGGAAGGGCTGAGCTGAGCTCCCCGAGTGGCCTTCAGAGCTCTCACCAGGGCTTCTCGCTGTGCCAAAGTAGCACTGACAGCACTTAACATCTTTGCTAACTCTGCATCTGTCCCAAATTGAAGCAAGGCAATAGGTTTCCAGGTGAAAAAATCGGAACTCCTGACAAAGGAGACCTAAGGGGGCAGTAGCCATTTTAGCATTCTAATAAACTCTGATTGTTACAGAGATTGTTAATTTGTTGTTTAGAATAACACTTACATACCAATTCATTTCTTGAGCCTAAGCTGCATATAACTGAGGCTTTCATTTTGCTTTGGTTCCCCTGTAAAAGGCTGCGCTTCATGCGAAAAGATGGAGGCATCTGGAACTAGACAAGGCCGTCATTTAAATATATATAATTTCTCTGCCATCCAAGAGGTCAGACTCTCGCATTGTGAGAGTTCAAATTTCTTATAACAGGAGAAACACCTTCAAACTGTTGCTGAGCCAATTTTTTTTTATTATTTTTTTTTTTTAAAAAAGTTTAAAAATTGTGTTCTTTCATTTTGTGCCATGGGTTGTTAGAGCTGAGCATCTGATTACTGCCATCATAAAATTTCTTCTTTGAGGTTGACGGTAATTACAGAGCATTTCAACGCTTTTATCTTTGGGCTGCACTGGGACAGGGTAGATTTGTAGTCTCTGTCTCCTGTTTCATGCAGTTTTGCATAGTCAGAAGACGACTCAGGAAACTTTCCCTTTCCCCTCTTTGAGGACTGATGCGTAGCATTAACGTAGCCAAAACAAGACTTCGGCAAAACACTCAGCTCAGGGAGGAAACACCATTAGCGACCTGAGCAGGAAAGTGCTTACAGACATTTGTCTTTGATCCCAAAGCCCAGGGAAGCCTCTCTCTGCCTAAGGCCTGCAGATGGCCCCAAGGGGAAGGCACAAAGCCTGCGGCCTTCACCCACCCCGGGAGAGCTGCAGCCATGTCGCTGCAGGCCGGTGCCAGGCACCTCGCTAGGCCGAGCGCCGTGCGGGGGCAAAGCTGTTTCTCCTTTCAGCAGCAGCTGTCTGGAGCGATTCAACCTGCATTTGTCAGGTTAATTCTGCGTGGCTGGATCCTGCTCCACCTTACTCGTGGCTGCGGCCTGCAGTCCGAGCTTTGCTGCCACCAGGAACAACCGAGCAGGTCATCCTGAATGGGAACGGCGGACAGGAGCGCCTCTGAGGGTCTCCTGGCCCTGCCATGTCATTGTGAAGGGACACACGTGGCTGGTAATGTGGTGCCAGAAACAACACAAGCACTCTGCTTGCGAGCTTCCTGAACTCCTCCGCTTCCCTCCAGCTCCCCCCTGTCTCTGAGGAGCCGTGGATAAACATGGAGTCAGATGGTTCCGAGCTTCACGTGCTCGCTCGCTGGACGCAGGGCTCCCTTTGCCCATTTATTCCCCTCCAACTGACTGTTTCCTTCACCTTTCTTTCTGCCATAGGAAAAGAAGCAGAAAGGTCAAATTTACAGCAAATTCAATCTGCCATGGGTCAAGGTGATGCAAATTGTAACTTCTGCCATTGGAAATGAGCGGGTGGATATTTAATAACGACTTCAGGTGCTGTACGAGTCCATCCGAGTGGACTGGCTCCGCTCACGTGCTGTTACACAAGCCCAGGTCGTGCTGCTGAATATCAGATCTGGGCTGTTGCTCCTCGCTAGGAGGCCTCATCCCAATTAAAACTGAATTCATTCCCTGTAATCAAGCTTCATGTGAGTATATCCTATCTTTTATCCACAGAGGAAAAATTGATTTTACAGAATTAAAATCCAGGTTTACAACACATTGCAGCCCAGGTGCTTGCTTAAGGACCTCCAAGGTGTAATTTTGGCTCGTGAATGAACTCCTGGACTTCAGCTGAAATCACCCAGAGCCGAGGTGTAGCAAGACTCTGGGTCCATTGCGGTGCCCTGGGACTCCTTACCAATACTGCCATCTAGAGAGAAACCATCCATCCGAGTGGAGCACGGTCAGGTCCTCCAGAACAACGAGGCTTCAGAGCTTTTCTGCCGCCAGCACAAGAGCTTGGCCTTTGCTGCAGGGGCTCCTGCCACCAGCACGTCCAACCATCGCCCGAGCGCTGGAGTCACTCACCGCTGCCCCGGCCTCTGGCACCGCCGGCTGTGAAACGCCCAGCCTGGGGCTGGGACAAGAAATTGGGGCAGTAGTGCTGATTGCCACTCCTTGAATGATTTCCACTCCTTGAATAGCTGTGCTTGCTTTTGTCAGGGAGACCCTGTGATATATTTTCATTTTTTGGGCGGTGGGAGCTGCGTGCAGAAATCAGATATTGCATTACGTAAAGTTGGGGTAGAGATTAAAACACGTACGAATAGTGAGACATCTGGATCTAATTGGGCTCCTTCGGGACAGGAGTCTATAGCGTTAGTCTGAAGAGAAGCAAAGAAAGAGCAGGAGGAATTTTTCATGCAAATATCTGTATGCTCAGAGGGGCTGAGTCTCTGCGAACACCTCCATTGCCACGTCTTTGTCCAACACGGCCCATTAGGTGCCGGGCGGGTGGACCACGTTTCTCTGGTGGTGCACACGTTCACTGACTTGGAAGGAGTACACTATAATCCAGCCCAAGGGTAAAAGTGAATTTCCTGAGAAAATTATGAATAACCCAACCTAGTAGCTCAGAGCGGAAGTCTCCCTTAGTCAGAGCAATACGAGTTATCCTTGGCAATCGGCCGCTTTTGCCTCACTTTCTGCATGTTCCCAGTAAACTCGCTGGCACTTGAGCTGCGTCCCGCCCAGCGAACCAATGGGGACAAACCCGCATGGGTGTCACCTGGGGTGGTGGCACCGACCCCGCAGCACCCCGAGCCCGCTCAGCTCCGCTGTGGCTGCTCTGAGCCCTTGGCCCTCGCCCACCCGAGTGTCCCCATGAGACCAGGGCGAGGGCAGCACCAGCAGAGGCAGTGCTTGGTTTGTGCGGGGCGAAGGGCACGGACCAAGGGCAACAGTTTGGGCTCTGCTTTGTAGGGGAAGCCTCCGATGCCCAACCCCACCAGGTCGGGTCACACAGCACACAAAGCGCCAATTTACAAATATTTTATTTGCAATTCCAGCTTGTTTTTATAATCACATCGGACCAAAGCTCTATGATGTAAATGTGAATCCTTCTGTTGTCTCTCAGAGCACTTTATAATCACCGATTTACTTTGTTTTCCAGCTTGTTATTATCTGGCTGAGCGATCAAATGTTTCCGTGCCGTATGTGTCCCTCCAGAAGAAACTGTCAAGCAGATTTAGGCTTGGTCTTTTGAGCTCTCAGAAGCAAGGCAGCTCCCCGCATTAATTTGGACACTTTCTTGCTGACTGCAGCTGCCCTTCCCTGGCCGCCTGGCTGGCACTGGCAAACCCTTTCATTTGGCAACAAGTCCCAGCAGCGCCCGTGCTAAGGATGCCTGAGGCGTGGTGTCAAAACGGAGCCCTTCGTTAGAGCCCCAACACCTCGCTCAAACAACAGCGAGCCTCCTCTGCAGATCAGGAAGGGGCGAGGGGCTGGCCCCGTGCTGCAGGGCAGCAGAGATGGGACATTTTCCTCACAGCCCAGCACTCAGGAAACATCTCAGGGCATCAATTACAGGACTGAAATCACTCCTTGCCAGGCCACGCGTTAGGAAGCAGAAAGGAGCTCTCACAGCAGTGACTTGCTTGAATAGAAAAAGGGGTAGATGAGCCCCACGCTAACCCTTTTGTGCTGGACGAAGGGAAGGGGCAGAGGTCTGCCAGGATAGGCGAGAAGCAGCGGGTTTTGGTCCTGTGCCACCGATGCTCCTCTGCCACCCCAGCAGGAGCTGGCCTGAAGCAACCCCCCCGAGATGCTACGAGGGGGTGAGGTGCAGCTGGTGCCACCCAGAGAAGGGCTGGAAGCAAGGATTTACAAGTGAGAGGCTCCGGGTTTCATCACCACGCTCCAGCCCCAGCCAGGCATCCTGTCCGACAGAGATCAAAGTCCCAAACGGAGCACCCCGCTCACACCTTGGAGGTGCCAGCATTGCACAATTCCCTTTGAGACACCTTCCACCTACCGAGGACGTAAGCAGTGAATGTGGGCTGGGCCACGTTTAACTGCCGTTCAGATATAACTCGGTTGGATTTGGTGTTTTCTCCTTCGCCTCTGTTAACGCAGAAGCTGCAGCATTTGCTGGATTTCTGTATTTCCTTCCTTGTATTTCCTTAAGTGACACAGCACGGCTTGAGCTGGGTGAGGCTTCTGCGCTGCCTGTGGGCAGCAGGAATCAATGAGCTCCCCGGAGAGCCCAGCGCCTGCACAGAGTGGTTCTGGGGGCAGCCAGGGCCTGCCCAGTGCTCCCAGCACCTGCTGAGCTTCAGACTGACCTTCGGCAGTGGGTTTTCCAAAGATCCCCATCACCAAAGCTCCTCTCCTCTATCCCCTACCACATACCAGGTACTCCGGTCTGTCTCCGTACACACAGAAAACATGTTGGTGGCTTATGTTCCTTTTTGCCCCTATGCCACCACTATTTTTCTTTGTAAGCTGGAATCTTTGCTGCACAGCCCTGCCAGCACAGCAGCTCAGGGAATCAGACCTCCAGGAGCAGGGCTCAGCACACCACGAGCAGCAGCAGGGCGTGGGAGCTTGGTTTTTAACATGCCCTGCGCCAAAACAGCTCTGCTGGCAAAGCTGTTAGCGTAGATTCAGCAGAAGGTCCGTGTCAGAAGAGACACCTCATCTCTACAGGAGATGAGATAAAGAGCTTCTTGTCAGCACATCTGCATCGACCTCAGGTTTGCTGGCAGCGTCCTGGTTAAGGCGAGGGTCGGATGTTTCACATTCCTGGGAAACAGAGCTGTTCCCTCAGGGCAGCCCAGGGACCCAGCCCGAATTTGGGCTGTGTGGGCAGCGCTCCCATGACCAGCCTCATGCCACCAAGCCCAGTGAGGGCAGCGCAGGGCTGGGGTGACAAGGGCATGCCAAGCAAAAGAGGGAAATCCCCTCCTGTCACTCCCCCCACTGCAACTACTTCTGTTAACACAGTTTAAGCCGTAACGGCCTTGAAAAAGCAATAAACCAGGAGGGTCTTGTGGATTTACCTGAGGGTATCTGCCAGAGCCCCCCTTGCTGGAGCCTCCGTGGATGAGGGGCACCCAGTTGGCAGCAGGGACACGTCCCATCCCTTCCAACCATCCTGTTGAAACACAGCTCGCTCGAAGGGGATGGCCTCCAGCTAAGGGGCAGGGAGCCGTGTTAGCATCCGACAGCTACAACTGCTCCCAAAGTGACCCCTCTGTGCCCTTGGATAAGATTTGGCACATGAATGCCTGCAAATCTGATTATTCCAAGAATCTCACCATGCACGTTCAACCCAACAAGAGCTCATCAAAACAGTCTTTTGCTCTTCAAAAGGGAGCCTGTCATGATGCAAGGAAATAAAAGAGCGCTGAGCAGTAATTGTAGCCCACACCACTTTAATATCCTGCAATGTTTGTTATTGCTTATTTCTGTGGGGAGGGTTTGTTACATTTTTTTTATACAGATAGCATGGCAAAGGGACCAATTTACATAATTGGCTTTTGAAAGGGGAAAAAAATCCACACGAGTAAAAAATACTCGGCCTTAATACACAGCTGTTGCTTATTTAGAGACATCAAATTTAAATACAATATATTAACAAGGGTAAAATGCGCTTCTTTTCCAGGACAGTTTCCAAGATAGAACCAAAACCCCTGAATTATTGAAGAATTTAGTCTCTTTGTTATTTCTAGAGCCTTTTGTTTAAGCAAAGAAAAAAAAGAAAAGTGCATATGCTAAACCAAAAGGCTGTGCTAACGAGCACCATACACAGCTTGCCAGCAGCGCGGCGTGACGCAAGAAGGCAGCACAGCAACGTGCGCGCACATTGTTTACAGGGGCTGGTTTTTATTGTCTAGCCGTAGCGGTTCAATACTGTACTTAAACACAGAGGTAAAATTAATTTTCCCTTTACGGTGACAGATTTGACAACACGGGGGTGACAGGCTGCCTTCCCTCACGTGGCGTGCTCTCCTGTGCGGTGCCAGGACCAAGCCTTTATGTTATGACAGTCGGGCCACTGCGGCCGGTTCTTTCGTGAAGCTGTGAAAGTTTCAGTGCAATAGAAATGAGAGGTGCCAGCATGACCTGCAGAGAGGGAGAGATGGCTCAGAACCACGGAGCAGAGCAGCGCACGCGCCCCACGCACGCTGTGCCCACCCTGCCCCTGCTGCCAGCCCCGCACGCCCCAGCTCAGGCTCGGTCCCTGCCAGCAAAGGGCTGGTTTGGGTCCACCACGGGAGCTGTAGGACGGGCGAGGGAGGCACTGTTAGACACGCAGGCTGGGAGGGAAAGCCTGCACACGGCTGCGGGGTTGCTGCTGCTCTCGCTGTGCAATCCTTCGAGCCCCCTTGCCCAAATGGCTCAAGCTACTCGGTTTAGTTGCTGCCTCCCAGAACTTTTTCCCCTCCCTAAATATTCTTTGTGAAAAATGGCACAGTAAGTTGTGCAGAAAGAGGTCAAGATTATTGCTGCAGAACATAAAATGAGGATTCTTTTCTTCCAGTATCTGCTAGAGAGCATTTTAAAATGATGCTGTAAAGAACATGCACCAACCTTAGGATAGAATGAGTCAGTGTCACCTTAAATGTGACCGCACCTTCCTCTCACCAGCATTTATTTGTTTTAAACAAGTATTTCCTGAATTCTGTATAGGAATGAGCTCATCTTATCCCTAGCGATGCAACATTTTGCCTAAAAGGTCAGTTCAGGTCTGAAAGTGTCCTTCCACACCTGGAAGCAGCCACAGATGCAACATAAACAGAAAAACTAATGTGCAACTGCAAAAGAAGCTGTGAGGGGTTCTGAATAAGCAATGCTTGTTCCGCACAGAGCTTTTTTAAAAGCTATTTGCACTGGGATTACAGATACCAAGGCCCTTGCTTCCAAAACGCCTAGCGCCTCCACGCTGCTTAGTGCTGCGGTGCTTAGGGCCAAGACCCGTGCGCACGGGGAAGGCTGGGAGCCGGCGCTGCCGTGACTCAGAGCAACACCTACCTGGGGGTCTTCGTATATCTTCTGGGCGTCTTTCTCGTAGCTGTCTATGTACAGCCGCACGGTCGCCCCAGCGCTGCCAGTACCGCTCAGCCTGAAGATGATGCGGGAGCCATCGGAGAAGATGAGCCGCAAGCCCTGGTAGGAGAGAAGGGAAGAGCCTCTCAGCCACGTGCCTCTGGGGTACCTGAGGTACTTCCCATGGCACCCAGCGTGGCCATGCCTGACCCGCGCCATCCCTGAGCTCCGTCCTCCTGGGGAAGCTGCAGATGGCACCTCTGCCATTCACTCCTGGAGGAGCAAAAGCTTCCTCCTGAGCCACTCTGCACCTCATGCAGCAAGTTCCCTCGTGCAGGTCAGGATCCCACTGGCAAACACAGGGGAGAAGCAGCTTTTCCAGGGGTCAAACGCAGTGCTTGGCTCCCAGGGAAATGCAGACGCAATGGACAAAATTGAGGTTGTGTTCAGCCCAGGCGAGGCTGTGCCCACCTGGTTTCTGGAGACGCTTCCATCCACGGGATCGTTGTACTCAAAGTTGTCGGCTTTCTCAACCGTGTAGACTTTGTCACCAGACGACAACTGCTTCCCCACAAAGGAGCGGTCGAACATCATGGTCTCCAAATCCTTCATCATTTTATTAGCTGCATCTGCATCCACCTCCTCGTAGTCGTATCTACAACCAGTCACCAGAAAACAGAGGTTAGGAAGGTCTGTAATTAGTTAGCAGCGCTTGTGATGCCCTTGTTTAACACCACTCTGGTCAGCCCCACGTGATGTTTTCTACTCTTAGTAGGGAAAAGGATGGGAAGAAAAGAGAGGAGGATCCGTGCAGCAGTTTGTGGCTCCAGCACAAAGCTGTGGGACACACTTAAACCTATCACACTTAGCATTACGAGATGAAACCTCAAATTGTGCTGCCTTGTGCTAGGAATATTAAAGACAGAGAGCCAGACTCCACCAGTGCTGACTGCAAAGCATTTATTCTAATTCCGCCGATAGGATCTTGACCGGTTCCTCATGATCACAACTTTCCCTGAGCATCCTAACTCGTGTCCCACAGCAAAGCGAAGGGGTGATTGCAGCACGCGATAACACACCGGTGCCAGCTTTGATCTAATGACTGCTGCTAAGAGAGGCAGCAGAGAGCTGCAGCTCCCGCATTTGCTGAAGCACAAATCACGACCTGAGACTTTGTACTCGGATCGCCTGTGGGATTTGTGTGGTTTTTATTTGCCCAGCCAGCTAGATGGAGCATGCAGGGGCTTGCTAACCTGCCTACTGCTTGCTTGCTAGGCAGACATACCTCTGGTGCTAAAAGACTGCCTTTTTATTCTAGGCTTTGGCATTTTTTCCACAAGTTTAAATGCCTTAGATGTATGCTGGCTTTGTGGTGTGAAGGAGGAAAAAAAAAAAAAAAGGAAAAAAAAGAAAAGGCAAGTTCTTTCACTTGGCAATTTGAGACAAAATTTTCATGTTTTTCATGTAGGTCTTCCAAAGTGAAAGATTTCTGCCTAACGCTCTCCCTCCAGGCAGCACCTCCCCTCCAGCCCATGTGCAGCTTAGCTCTTCCCCTTCCCTTTTCCTCTCCCGTGTCTGCTATAGCTTCAATTGGAGCAGTTTGCAACTGGACAGAAACTCAACCAGGTAAGTAACAGCCTAGGGGCTGGATGCCCGTTCAGTGATACGGAGCCATCGCTGAAGATACTGCAAAGCGACTTGTAACTGGCAGCCTGAAGAAACCTGCTGCTCTAGCAGCAAGAAACACCTGCAAGAAAAAGCCTCCACTACGAGAAAAAAGCTACCCGGCAGGCACAAAAAACATACACCCTTTACAGAGTTTGATACTGAGCAGACTGCATTCGGAATAACAAATCCTAGACTGGACATCACGAAGGGTGAAGGTGAATGTCCAGCTGGAATCAGCCCGGATGCATTGCACGCTGCAGCAAACTGGTCACGGAGTCTGAAACTGCTGCCAGTTTCAGCCAGCCCCAGCTGCCAGCCCCAGAACTGGGGCTCTGACCCCCTTGTGACGGCTTGTCCTTGGTCAGCCACAGGACAGAGGGACGCGTGAGGTGTCAGCAGTGCTTTCCCCACCTGGTGAAGAAGTTCCTGCCGTACTTCTGCCAGTGATCCTTCATGATGTCCTCCACGCTCTGCTTGCGGGTGGCCAGGATGGAGAGCCAGGCCAGGACAGCCCAGAGCCCGTCCTTCTCACGGATGTGGTCGGAGCCTGCAGAGATCCACAGCAGAAACACGTTTCCCACCTCCTGCCAGGAGAGAGCCCGCGCTCCGGCTCTACCTTGCCTCCTCTCCTCCACCAACCTGGCATCAGCACAGCTCGCAAATGGAAGGCATTTTGCAAGCTGGGTCCCCGCTGCATTGTTAAAGCGGTTCAAGATATCATCTGCCTTCAGCCATGGCCCAAATAAAACATTCAGCCCCTTTTAACACACGCTCATTGTTCACAGATCCTTAATTCTGTTCCCAAGGAAGCGACGGGGAATGCACATGGAAAAGGTCATCAAAAGGAAAAAAAAAAGGCAAACGTAAAGCTCGAGAAGTACTAACAGCAACCTCCTCCAGCAGCTGTCACGTACCGTCTGCCAAATCAGCACACCCTGACCGGCACATACGCTGGCCGAGCACCAAGAAAAATGTCAGCCCTGGCTGAGGAAGCCAAACCCTAACGACTCCGAAATTATGCGGCAACGGAGGGCGCAGCCGCCTGTCGGGCTGCACCCGGCACCAGGGCCAGCAGGCAGCAGCACGAGGGGGGACGTCGTTCACACGGGGAAATCAGCTCAGGCCGGCCCCGAACACCTAAATCAAGCAGGGGATCAAAGAGCAGCCCACAGCACGTCCAACCCAGCCCCCCTGTTCCTGGCTGGCGCGTTCGGTGCCGTGCCCCGCCGACACGCAACTGCTGAGCTTCATCCTTTGGGCTCTGGCAAACCTCCAAGCGGGCATTCCCCAAACCCCAAGGAGCCAGGGTACGGCTGCGAGCACGGCGAGCACGCCCCAGCCGCCCTTTTACCCTCCCAAGAATTGCCAGGGTGGGCGATGGCCCGGGGAGAAGGGCTGGGGCCACGCGGTGCTCGGCACAAATGCCACCATTGTGCCCGCGGCGGTAAGTTATCCTCACGGTCCCGCGCAGCCGGGAGAGCCGCCGGGAGGTGATGGAGAGGAATGCTACACAAACAAAGAGTCCCATGTGAGGTATCAACTTCTTGCTGGAATAAAATCCCCCAGAAGGCGAGCAGGAATTCTGTCATGTCGCATTACTCTAATTGCTGCCCGACCCCGGTCCCACCGGCTCGCAGTTTGTTTCAATTTTTACCGGGTCTGCGTGGCTGCTCCTTCACCTCGCTCCCCGTCAGCGCTCACGCTCTGTCAGACTCCACACAACCCCTCATTAACTTGCTATCCAACGGCCTCCCTCGTCCTTTTTCCTTCTTTCAAAGGTCTTTGCCAGATGGACAAACTCCCTCTGCGGTGCGGGGAGCCCAGCACCGGCTGCCCGGGCCCTTTTCCCGCTCTGTCCCTTGCAGAACTGCTCCCAGTCGCTCTGATGCGACGCAGCACAGCCCAAACCCCAAACCTCCCTCCCGGCCCCTGCTGCACAGGGTCCCAGTCACATTTACTTGTAAGGCAGAGTCACCAGCTGTGGGATGTGAGGAACTCTGAGCTCACGGCACACCCAACAGAAACTGGAAACCATTTTGGAGAGCTGCTCGCTAGAGACCCTCTCCGATCAGCTCCACGAATGACGTGCTCCTTGTTGTTGTATTTACCAAAACGCTGGTGCCCTCTCAGCAGCCAGGGTCCGTGAAGTAAACTTAACGCGTGCTGGAAACAGGCAGGGCAAAGACTCCCAAATCTTTCTGGCATTTTAGGATGTAAGGCCACTCTTGCTCTGTGAAACATGTAGGAGCAGGCTAAAATGTTTTGCTGAAATACGGGGCGGTGGGAGGAAAGCACAGAAGGCGTGAGCATGAAATCATTCAGCCTAGATTCCCCCAAGCCCCTGCACCTCACGTATCCTCCGGGCTGCCCTGTGGTCCTCAGACAAAGGAAGAACAGGACTCGAGGAGTACTCCGAGCAGATAAACCACGGCCTTTGTGCAGGCACCAGGTGCTGACCTCCTTCGTGCAGGGCAGGCCCCGTTTCCCCCGTCGGGACGCCGCCACCACGTGGTGGATGCCGTGGGATAACTCAGCCTCCCGGGAACGCCGCGCATTTTGATTGTGAGCGAAATCCGCTCGCTTCAGCCTCCCTGCACAAGGAACTGCCGTGCGTCACGTGTGCGCCCCTAGTAAATTCCTTAAGATGTTCGCTTTGTTTCTCAGTAACCTAATAACTCGCTGCAACTGTTCAAAGGCAAGTGTTAATTTAAACTTTATAAATCATACCTTGTTTTTAGAACAGGAAAATGAGGGCCCTATTAAGCTCAGAGATTTAATAGTGACCTGAAACCTCCCCTAATAAAACTGCATGCTCCAAACCATATTTCTTTCCAGAAATGAAAACATTTAGAAGGTTTTCCTGGCCACCAAGAGTTGAAAAATACATTTAACACTGCACTTAATCCCCACAGACTCAATGACCGGGCTAGTAAAGAGGCCCTTAAACTTCCTGCGTATCGACGTATGCCTTCCTAACTCACTGAAAGAGAACGAGCTTTTGCCTGACAAAACTCTTAGCGTTGTGTACGCTTCCACCAGGGATTCTTGAAAGCTTTTTTGTTTTATTTCAGAAGCATTAACAGCTACCCACAAGAGATAGATCCCAGGTTACCCAGCAGAAGAATTAAGAGGAGGAATAGCGCCTTCGTTACTGAACTCAGGAACACCCACTTACCAGTACCAAAACTCTCCTCTCCGCACAGAGACAGTTTGTTTGCATCCATCAAGTTTCCAAAGAACTTCCAGCCAGTTGGAGTCTCATACAAAGCAATCTTTGTAGCGTGGGCCACCCTTCGAAGGCAAGAAGGCTACGTCACACCACAGCTGGGCTCTGAGTGCACCCATGTGAAATACTGCCACAGGAGCCTGGGTTGTTACCAGCACCTCTTTTGGGGTAACACTGCAGGCAGCTCACGCCTCTGCCTCTTTTTGTTTTTTAAGCGAAGAACTGCTCTTTGTGTAGCTCTATTTTATCCCGGTGCTACCTTTTGGGAGATGGCTGGGAAGCACGGCTAAGGAATAAATACAAATACTCAGCCCTTCTCAAGCAATTTGCAGTTGTAGATGTCAAAGCATTTAACAAAGTATCACTAACAGATTTAAGTTAACAAGGGGGGGGGGGGCATTTCTTTGGGCTTATCTGTAGAGAAGAAAGGAAGCAAAGAGCAGAACCCAACCCTGCCATGTTCCCAAAGAGGATTTAATGCGGCAGCCCAGCAGTGCATTGCCCTTCGGGAGGGCCACACGCTCACTCCCCACTACAGGCACGTGTCTGAGCACAGAAAGGGGACTGTCCCTCCCCTCCGCCACCCCGCGCAGAGGCAGGTGCTACCTATCGAGAGCCCCGCTGGTGGGCATGCTCCGGGCGAAGCCGCGGACTCCGGTCTGCTGGAAGTAAGGGATGCTGAAAATATTGGCAGCGATGACGGCAACGGAGTCGGAGGGGTTCACGAAGAAGCCGTGCTTCCCGAGAATCATGTTGCGGTCCTGGAGAGGACAAGAGAGAAACAGCTCACGTCCCTGCTCTGTGCAAACAGGCTGCAACGCAAAGTTGTTCGACTTCGCGGGCACAGCCTACAAACCCCGCGACACGGAGGTTTTTGACTGCACTGAACTAAATATGATGCTTCAAGCAGTTAAACAGCAACACCTCTACGGTATTTCAACCTTCCCGCTAATTTTCCATAACCTTTAAAGCTATTTAAAAACAGTTTGGACTTCGTTATTTACACAGTAGCCAACTACTGTCGTGGTGGTGAACTGCAGTGAGTGGTTCACGCCTGCCTGCAGTTATGGCAGGGAGAGAGGAAAAGGTCTTTGCCTCCATCCTCCTCTGCTGACATCCTGATCAGAGAGCAGCCCATTTACCCCATCTCCATCAAAGGCAGCTCCGAAGTCGTATTCTCCCGTCTTCATGGTCTGGACCAGGTCAGCAGCGTAAGTCAAGTTGGGGTCGGGATGGTGCCCACCGAAGTCCTCCAGCGGGGTGCAGTTGACAGCAGAGTTCGCCGGGGCTCCGAGCTCCTCACACAGGATCTTCTTCACGTAAGGGCCCACAACTGTCACGGCAAAACAAGCGAGTCAAGCACGGGATAAAGGAGGGCTCGCACCCCAGGTGCACCGGGGGATCGGCGTGACAGCCCCGTGTAACAGGGAAATAAAACAGATGCCTGACTGACAGGTATCCAGCGGTACAATAGGATTTTCTGCTCTCAAACACCAATAACAAAAAAGCGAGAGACCCACGGCCACCCGTACCTCCGTGCATTGCGTCGATGCGAATCTTGAGGTGGTTCTTCCCCGAAAGCAGCTCCTTCAGCGCGCTGAAGTCGAAGATGTTCCTCAGCATGTTCGCGTAAGCTTCTACCGAGTCCACGATTTCCACTGGAAAAAGAAGAGGAGAGAAACTACCCCTGACAGTCTGAACTCGACATAGAAAAGCAGTTTTGCTCCACGTGGCACTGTGCTGACAGTCCTCCGTGCAAAGGGCCGGGGCTTGGCATAAAGCCTTTAAACACCCCCTAGAATCATTTCATAAAGACAATGATAATGGTCCTATATTAAGAGCCATTTAATTACAGGCTGCCACTGCTAATCGGATTACAGACCAAGCAGAGCGACAGAATCCTGAAGACAAACATTGTTCCCAGCTCTCTGCTGGTCACAGCCTCCATTCACAGCCCCAGCCCCCCGGACATCCTTTGAGAGGCCTCTGTTCCACTCTGCTTGTGTGTAGAGAGGGATTAGAGGGGAGAAAAAAAAAAAAACATATATAAAAAGATTTCCACCAACATGAGCACGAACTGTGCACCTCAGAGTCTGAAAAGGTTGCACCTTTGCAACTAATGGGCCACGTTAAAAAAAAAGGCAAAGACAAAGCTATTTACACAAAAACCCTGGTACGTAGAAATGGAGAATGAGACAAATGAGGATTTTTACCACTTCTGATTTAATTTTGTTTACAGTGAGTGATCATCAGAAGGTGGTGAAAATATTTGCAGTAACTTTTTTATAAAAAAAAAAAAAGATTTATATTTTTTTTAGATGTATTTTTATTTTCACTGCTAACTGGCAAAAATCACGCGTGAAATGTCACAGCTCTCCAGCTCTCAGGCAGTTCTTTTATACATGAAACTATGGAAAAGGTCAGAAAGATTAAACACCAATGCTATAACATTTAATCCGGAAAATGAACTTGAACTGCAGATCTGTCTTTGTTTCCCACGTACATGTTAACGGGAGCCTTACAGACACACCAGTCTGATGTTAGTGAAGCTCAGAGAATCAGACTTCGCTACTTAAGTGAAACCTTTTGTGGGACAGAAACAACAGTGCAATTAAAGTATCTAGACAAGGTGAGATGCAAGCAAAACCAAAAATCCACAGCAACCAGGACAGACAATTTTGCTTGGAATACCCTGCAGCTGAGAAGGAGAGGTCAGAATGGCCACATCTGTCCTTCAGAAACACCAAGGGTCCTTTCAGGGCAGGTCCACGCTAACCTCACCTGCAAAGAAGCTTTCCAACAGGAGGAACAGTCCTTTACCTGTAAATGGTTTAAATTTGTTCTCCAGATCAAACTGCTGTTTCCCAATGGTGCCCAGGTCCACCTGGAGGTCGGGGCAGATGGCATACTCTTCGATTTTCTTGCTGATTTGGAAAATTTTGTCCGTGACACCTTCAGGAGCAGGACCTACAAGATATAATGGGCGAGAGGGAAGAAGTTAGAGACAGATTGTAGGAGAAGTGCCTTCCAGAGGTACAGCAGAAGACGAGGGGCTGGGAATACCTTGCTAGGAGAAGAATACTGGGGAGCAAGGGGAGCACATCAATCACTCTGGGCATGGACCTAGGCAACCTGCTCCAGGTGGCCCTACTTGAGCAGGGGTTTGGACCAGATCACCTCCATAGGTCCCTTCCGACCTCGACCATGCTGCGATTTGGTGTTTGGGGGAACCCAGTGCTCAGGCCACTGACCCTCTGTGATATCAAGACAGTTTCATCAGGTTCCTTGGCACCAATAAAGAACGGGCAAGTAGAAAGCAAGCAAATAAAAGAGAACTAAACCTTACCTCCATTGGCGGTGTTGAATTTAATACCAAAATCTCCGTTGGGCCCTCCAGGGTTATGGCTGGCCGTCAGAATGATGCCGCCGATGGCCTTGATTTTCCTGATGATGCAGGACACCGCTGGAGTGGACAGAATGCCGTTCTGCCCTATGACCAAGCGGCCGATCTGAAAATGCAAGGGCAAAACAAACGACTGTGAGTCCCAGATTCTAAAAACAGCAAAAGCACCAGACCCCCAAACGCTGGCAACAGGCAAAGCAAAGCCTCCTAAGGAGGCTCAACTGGAAATGGCAGCCTGCGCTGAGGAGCTGAGCTTTCCAGAGCCATCTAAACCAAACAACACAAAACAAAACAAAAAAAAACAACACCCTTTGGCTATGGTCTTGGACTTTGCTTTCAAAAGACACAATGGGATTGAGAGAAGCCAAAGCAAGAACAAAATAGATCATCATCGCTGCTCCCGTGGGACCAGATGTGAATTCTCTTCCTCGCAGCGGGTAACACACCTCCCTCCATAAATTCAGCAATATCACCGAGATTAAATCCAGACCGATGTGCTAAGCAGTACAAGGTAATCAGGATCCAGTTGCTAGAGTTCATGTAGTAAAACAGAAGATAAATATTCTCCTGGAAGAACATGCCCCTTACCACAGCCCCCAGATGAGGTGACAGAGATTTAAAAACACACCAGACTACTCCTCATCAGCCAAGGAGATTAGACCCTGTATACGACTGAGGAAAGAGGAGGAATTTCATTCAAAGGCAACACAAACCAGAAAACAAAAGCCAGCCTGCCTGGAGCAAAGGTTCCCACGTGGTGCTAAGCCAGCGGCATGGGATGACAGCAGTTCCTGCCCCGCAGCACCACGGGCAGAGACCTGGAACAGCAGCTTATAAACCCAAAGGGAATGCAGCGAGGAGACTCGTATCCATACAGGCTGCTCTCTGATTCGGGGCCCTCCTCGGCTGTCAGAGGTTTCTGGCTGTCATTTCCCAGCAGCCCGGTGCTAACTCCTTCGGGATAACCACGGGAGAGGCTGCTGGGCCTAGCAGCGTGCCGAGCTGCTAGCACTGGGCATCTTTTTCAGTTTTCTGGAGTTTCTTATGAGCCAAAGCTACGTAACGGTGCAGAAACACCTTCCACAGGATGCTCCGGACAGCCCCGTTCACCCGACCTGATTCCTGCGGCGATGTTGGGTTACGGCCCCGTGATGCAACCCAGGCAGAGCTTCCACCTGGACTTCCCAAAAGCCCCACTAAGACACATGCAGACAGCGAAGGACTCCTGCGGGTCCCCTCCAGCAACACAGGCTGATGTTTTCCGTGTTTTTCACACCAAACCCATGTTTTCTAGCTGGTGTGCACAGCTCCACTGCCCTCCTGTACGTCACAAGAGCAACGCCCTACACCGGTTACAGCCCCCAAGCCCAGACCTTCCTGCCCATGCAGGTAAGCAGACAAACAAGCCCGGTCCCTTCCTTTACCCAAAGGATCAGCATTTAAAGCAGGCGGCGCGAATCACCCTCCAGCAGCACGGCGAGCGTGCTTGGCGCCGCTCGGAAATCCTGCTGATGCCGCGTTTGCGGAGGTGACAGCACCTGTCCCTGGCACATGCCGACAGAGACGCTTCTGCGCATCCAAAACATGACAGGCATGCCCTCCCCGTGCCTTCTTGTATTTTAACACATCCTTGGACTCATCCCTGCTGCTCTACGGAGCGAGGTTAGCACAACGCTGATTAACAAAGTCACGGGTTTCAGCCAGACCACGCAAAAACAGCCAGTGAAAAATATCAAACCCAGAGGTGGAACTAGATGTGAGCCAGACACGGGCCACGCCGCTGGAAAGAAACGCAGGAGAGAAGCCTCATCTGGTGAAGATCAGCTTAATCTCATCTTTACCATCAGGAAATCTGTCCTGGTGTCAAAAAGCCCGAGCAGCAGGCCTGGCTCCTACTTTGTGCACATTCCCCAGCTCTCCGGCTCAGCCCGTACACTGACTTAAGTGGAACGCATTAATTTGTGATGCCAAAGGGTTCATTTTTCCAGCCTGGAAAACACGTTGGTTTAAGAAAATTCTCTCCCCTTATCTGCCTGCTCGTTACAAATCACCCCGCTGTGATCGAACAAGCTTTTCTGCCAAACAAATTCCTATGCCACATCCCTTAGCGTAAAGTTTTGCTCTGCGTTAAGAGGTCCAGGACAGACGGCAGAGCCTTTCCTTCTTCAAAAGCAAAAAGAAGCAAAGACGCAACCCAAGAGGTTTGCAGCACTTGAGCCACGCCGTGCCCTGCTTCCAGCACAACCACACGTCTCCGTAAGGGCTCCCCCTCATTTCTGCTCTCATTTCAGTTTTCAGAGGCTCCCCGAGTACTCACCTCACAGCCACAGCTTGTACCTGTGGAGAAGCAGCAGAGCCTGCGTTGCTTCTCGCAGCAAGGCTGAAGGAGCTTTTGCCAAGCTGCCACCGAAGGGAGAGACGTGCCTCTACCACCTACCCCTCTTCCTACCGTTATCAGGGTTTTACGGCCTGATGGAGATACTACGAAGTCCACAAGTGCCAACAGCTTGAGGCATGTCGAACCACAGACTGGGAACGCACAGAAAACGTGGGCTATTTACGTTCCTTGCTCCGCGTGTTTCCCCATGCCTCTATCCAACTGTACCACTTCAAGGTGAACAAACAGTAATTTCAGCATTTCCAGTTGGATTTCCTGTTACAATGTTAACCGTTAGCAGTTAGGGACTAATTTATTACGGCTTTCTGCATTTATCAGCTACGTAACCCCAGGAATTTAGTCATTTAACAGTTACCAACCCCGTTGGCTGCAGCCATTTGGACTATCAGCTCCACCGCAGACTTATTCAGGTACCTCCCATCGCCTCCGACTACCATGGAAGCTCCTTGTCGATCCCTTAGATCTATGGAAAAAAATATACTCTGGATAAAGTTCTGCATATAGTTGGTCTTGGACTCAAAATAAAAGGTCTTCTTCCGTAATCCACTTGTTCCTGGCTTCTGGTCGCTGTAAGGAGCCGTTGGCATGGTCAGCAGAGGCAGAGGGGCGTCTTCCATGGCCTTTTTTCATGTAAATGCATTTAAGAAGTAAATTATGATGAAACACCAAGGAAAAAATACGTAATTTAAAAAATATATCAGTCTTGACACCAGCAATGGCACACCTACTGGACAGAAGCTGAGTGAAGTTCTTGAGCACCCAAAAATAGCTCCTTGAACACGGAGCCGAACGTGGGTTCTGTAACTGAAGATGTTTCTTCGCACTTGCTGAGGAGGATCAATGTCACGGAGAACACGCAACTCCACGCCGCCGTCCCGATGGGCAGGAAAAGGCGATTTCTGCCTCCTTCACCACCTTCTGCTCCCCGCAGGCACGGCTCCTCGCCGCTCTGTGCTGTCGCCCGTCCGTCTGCCCGGGTCTCCGTCAGCGCATGGGCAGCTCGGCACCCCGCTCGGACACCCCGATGCGCTGCCCCAGCATTTTTGCCAGCCAAGCAAATCTCTGCAGCCGCCGCAGGCCCCGGAGGAAAAGCCTCCGGCAGGCACGGCAGCACGCGGCCGGAGGTGTTTTGCGGAGTCCGGCGAGCTAAAGGTCACTCTTAAAATGGAAGGCAGCGGATCTGTTACCCACAGGTCGCTTACACGAGCCCCGCTGCGACAACCCGACTGCCCCACGGCTGCCTCCCAGATACGGGGACGTTGTCCCCAGCGAAGAGTGGCTCAGCCTTTAATTAACAAGGAAAACCCAGCACGGCTAAGAGCTGCTAAAGGCATGGTTTCAACCGAATTCCCCCACAGGTCTTACCCTGGGGAGCATAAAGTTATTAAAAAAACAACAAACTACCAAATACTTTAGAACACAGCATGATAAAGTTATCGGGTCTGGAACAACTTCCACGCAGAAGAGATCCAAATGCCAAGAAGCTTTTACGAGGCATCGTCTGCCTGAGCTCGGGGAAGGTAACTTCAAACACGGGGCTGGAATCACGGTCTCCTCCAAACCCCTTTAATAACGCTCAGAGTCCCCCGTCCGAGCTGCTGGCAGCATTTTATGGATATTACTGGAAGATGAGAGACCGCACACTTCATGATGCCTCAGTTCATCCCATTATTAAAAAAGGGGAGGAGAAAGGAGCTGTGTTCACAGCTGGATTGTGACAATTTACCGAGGCTTCCACAGGACCGTTTCCCAAGGTGCTGCCTCTGTCATTGCTCCAAAAATCGACAAGGGGCAAAGAGATGCTGTTATGGCCATCTTTATTTTATACCAGCAGCGAGAATGCCTGGGGTAGGCAGCCAGAAACAATCAGCATGCATTTCAGACCTCCACACCAGTCCAGCATCTGCTGTTCCACACCCTGCAGCTGCGACGCCCTAGATTTCCATGCAAAGGCACAGGTTTCCCTCTAGTGGCACACAGAACAAAATCCAGCTCCCACAACGAGCCTCCCACTGAGCAGCCTCCCTGGCAGGGTACGGCCTACGCAAGCTCTGTCCCTTCTTCTTCTCCCCAGCTCCGTGGAAAGCTGTGGCACTGGGGGACAGGAGGCCACCTCCCAGAGGAGATGCCCACGCGCCGACCGGGTTGGGAGCTGGGATGAGTAATTAAGCGCGCACGTTCTGGCCACTCATGATCTGGGAGGCATTGCTTGGGTGGAAGGGAACGCAGCGGCTCGCCTGCTCCCTCCCCAAACCTGGCGTAGGATCCAATACCCCCAGGGCACCCCTCGGACAGTTCACGTAACCCGTTCTTTAAGTCTTCCTCTGCAGGTAAGCGGTGCCAACGCAGAAATCGCCTTGCAGCTAGAAGCGTGTCCCTGCGAGCTGGCCTCCGTCTTCCTCGCCGTGGCTCAAGTCCTCCCGAGCTGTCAGAGAACAAATTGACCCCAACCCTCTTCCTGACAACTTCTTGCAAGGTAAAGAAATCCTTTAACATACAGAGGCTGAGCATCCTCTCTTTTCTGCAGGAAACAACCCCGATTTCCTTGGCTTTCCCTCGTGGCCACGCTGCCTAGGTGCCTCACTCCTCACGTTTTCCCCAGGCAGGGCTGTTTGCTCCCGCAGGTCCCCGTTTACAGTCCTGCACTTCAGACATGCAAGAGCAGAGCCAAAGCCACGAACTGCCGTCCTTTTATCATTAACCAAAGTCAAACAAGGCTATTTTGAGAGACCTTAAACTTCAGCAAAACCTTGTAGAGCACGCAGCCCCCCCCCCCCCCTCGGCTCGATACTGCTGGCCCCTCGCCCCATCCCTTCTCCCTGCTGTGGCCGTGCCACCTTCCCTCATCCCACCCCATCCCGTACTGTGACATTCAGGGAAGTAACAAAGCTGGAAGGGGGATGAGAACACTACGCAGAATCCAAGGCAGCTATTTTGCAATTGTTTCACAGCTTCCCTTCAGGGCACCAAGCACGTTTCCCGAACTCCTGCCCACGGCAAACCTGTGCCCCGTGCAGCGCCGCTTGTGCAATCCCTCTGGAGGGGCCGGCAGCCCCGCGGCTGCCACAACCACGCACCTTCTGCCTGATTACAGCCCGCTGCCGGCGTGACGTTTGGCACTGCCAAGGTAAACGGAGGCAACGTAAAATAAACCAACTGCGAGCCCACGGGTTATGCAACTGCAGGAGCTCTGCTTGTACGATTCTTTGTTTCCGTAGGAATTAATGAAAATCCAGTTTTTGGAGCTGAAGAGGAGAGAGGCAGTGTGTTTGGCACCACCTGGACACACACGCAGGCAGCCACGTACGTGCCGGTAACTCCAGAACTGAGACGTGCTGCTCTGTGCTGACCGAGCACCCCGGCGAGGATCAGGGGGCAGAAAGCAGATTCCTGACACCCTGGGAAACGAGCTCTGCAGGGCTAGGGGGGAAGCTACCATCCGCAGGGCTGCTGCGGACCCCACGAAGGGCTCCAGGTTTGTCACGCTGGCAGGGGCTCGTCCCCCCCGTGCCAGAAGAGGAGCACCCAGCAACAGCCACGACCGCGAGGGTTTCTGTCCAAAGGTCAGCTCTGCAGCGCACACCCAAGGCTGCCCGTGACCGCGGGCTGCCCTGGCATTTGCTGCCCTTCCTGGCAGGGGGGCACAGGAGAGGGATCTCAGCTGGTTCACCTCCACAAACCCACCAGTGAGCTGGGGATCCTGGCCCCAGCCCGCCAGGAGATCGCCCCTGCCCCTGCATCCTGCTGCGGGGGCTTTGCGTGGAACAGCGTGGGTAGAAACGGGGAGAGGGAGATGCACGTGGAGCTTTTCTCGCAAAAGTACAACGTGCTAGCAAGGCTTAACCTGCAGGCAAGCAGCAGGTAAAGCACAGCGGTAGGGAAGGGCTGGGAGGGCTGTGGAAAGCTCACCCAGCCCCTGTCCTGGGCAGGACCAGCTCTACCCAAACCGTTCTTGCTAGAGGTTTTCCCAGGCAGACATTTAACAACCACCCCCAGGCACTCTTTCCATTAGCATTCAGCTTCCAAAAATGCTTTCTAACGTCTAGCCTAAGCCTCTCCTGCTGCAATTTTAATTCTTGCCCAGTCCCCAGCTGACCAGAGGAGAATTCACCTTCTTCTCTGCAGCATCAGTGCAGACTGCAAGCATTTTCCCAGCTCTGGGCTGACTCTCCCTGTGCTTTCTGGCTGACCACATGCGCTCGACCTCAGGATCTCTCTGCTGCTGCCTGCTGGGGTCTCCCCCACGCACCCCGCGTCCTCCCCAGGGGTGTACCCACACCAGGCACCATGCTCCTGGTGAGAATTATTTCCAGTTTTCACTTACAACAAGCCTACTTGAAAATATATTAGAATGATATCATTTGTCTGGACACCTGTATGATACTGACAGTAATCTTTGTGGTCTACGCTGCTCCCTGATCTTCTGCTCAGTGGTTACCCTGCTGCTTGTACCATGACTGTAAAGCTCTGTGTTATATTCACATTGCATTTCTTCTGCCCATGCATCCTTCTTACCTTCTTTCTGCTCATTTCTAAGATATATTTGAGTTCATCATCTGAAGCATTAATGGATACTGATTAGCTCCGAGAGGGCAAGGAGGCACCGTCGTGCTTTCCTGGAGCTGGTCTTGCACCAGCTCAGCCCGGCTGTGAGGCCTGCAGGCAGCGTCTGCTGAGCTCAGCTCACCTAACCCAGACCTCGGTGCGACAAAGAGAAGGCGTCAGACCCTGCAGGCTGCCTCCCAGCACAGCCAGAGCTGAGGCGTCTGCTTTGAGTCTCACTGCTCCAGGAGATTACGGCTTAAGCCCCTGTTAGCGTGGATTTCAACACTCCGTCTGCTGGATTTGCAACGATTAACTACAAAGCACCCTAGTTCTTCCCTTCAGCTGGAGTTTCATTACTGTAGAGGATAAAATTCCAAGAAGCCCCCAAACCTGGACAACCTCACCGCTGCCTTAATAACCTTCAACCATGAACTGATATAAAATGATGAATTTGAGAGGCAAAGGGAAGGTAAACTAGTGCAAAATTTGTCTCCGAGCTGCAGGGAGCTGCTGCATGTATGGTTGTCTTCTAAAGCCCACCATAACCTGGAGCCAGGACATAGCTGCAGGGTAACGCTGACTGCACGCTCGGGCTCTATCTCCTTACTCCAGATACCAGATCTCACTTTCCTCTTCTGCTTCTGAGAAAAACAGCAACGTACCAAAGGCCAGAAATTGAGATTTCTTAGCGGCCTGTAGGATCCAGCATCGCTGCATACAGGTCTGCTTCATAGGGTTTGCTTTTTTGCAATAAATTTCTTCAGCATCACTTGAATTTGATGTTTTTAGTACCAGGAGCTTTTACTAACTGGGAGGATCTGAACCTGAGGACTGACAGCCTGTTCTTCACGGTAGCGTTGCTGGCTGCTAAGTGGATGAAGGGCTGTAAAGCAACAGGACGGAGGTTGACCTCAAAATCTTGCGCAGAACCAGGAACAGCACAAAATTAAAGTGGAGCAGAGCTACCAAAGTAAGCTACTACAGAGCCCTGGCAAATAACAAGCTGCTGAGCAATGCAGCAGAATTTAAACACTTGGTTTCCCTGGGATAATTGGGTGGGGAAAAGCTTAACAGCAGCCAAGCCAGGAAAGCAAACTTTCTGGGGCAGGGAGCAGTATTTCTAACAGAAGTACCGTTTTGTCCTGCAGCAGTGAAACAAAACCAGGCTAGCATTTAACATGCAAAGCAGCGTCTGGCATTCCAAACACCTTCAAGCAATTTGCTTTCACGCAGATACCTTGCAGCACTTTTGAAATCTCTTTATTGGAGAAGGAACCAGGGGCACGGTACTTTTGTTGAGTAGCAGGTGACAACGTCAGTGAATCGGCCTGATGCTAGGTACATGATCAGATCTGGGTATATAACCCCAGTTCTGTAATTCCTGCATGCTTCTGACTTAAAGCTATTGCACAGCCACAATTCTACCCCAACAGGTGACGACTGGAGCTTCTAAGCTTTATTCGTTAATTAAGGAGTCAGACTTGCTAAATATGTGGGGAAAAAAATAAAGGATGCTTGGCACAGCAGACCAAAACAAAGCAGGAAGGCTGTGCTGGCTGCCAGCTGAGAATGGCGAAACCAACAACTGTTTTAGTTTACTTTTATACAGTCAAACTTGTAAATGGGGTAAACACTTAATCACAGAACTACAAATTGAGGTGTTGCTATCCAAATACCAGCATTTAGGTACATATTAGCTTTGTCTTCGCCTGGAATGGTTAACTCACTTCAGCATCCTCACCTTTTACTCTGTAATACTAACAATCATGAACCGTACTCCTGTTTCTCCCGGGGCTTTGAGAGGACCGCTCAGCCAGATCTTAAAGGCCGAGGATTTTAAAGCAGTGACCCCTTCACCTCTTACGCCCTAGGACCAGAAATCAGGCTCTCCAGCACTGCTTTGGCACAGGAGGCGGGCTGGCTGCTGTTAAACAGGTGAGAGCATCCTGGTACCACATACCTTGGTGATCAAAACAAGCAGAAAGGCTATGTTAGAGAGGCCTGTAGCCCAAACTTGGCTTATATCTTTACTCCCTCCTACTTGTTTTTCAGTTTTACCATGTTCTTAGCATCCAATGGACCTATACAGTGGATCCCCTCGCATGCACTGTAATAATCACTTCCCTACAGAAGTGATTATTTCAGGTGTCCAGCTTTCCTCTATATTATTCAGTATTTCTCACCGTGATATTACAGAGCCTTCCACTGTGACCTGGCTCCCAGAATCAGGAGACCCCCACAGGTCCCAGCACTTGGGCCAAAACAGTTTCCAGGCACCAGCTGCCACGTGTTTGCAGCACGCTTTCTTACACATTAACCGAAGTAGCTCACCCTTCTCTGTGAAAGGTGGGTGACCTCCAGTTACTTCACATCCCTTATGAAGAAAAAAGGTTTTTCAGAGCTACCACGGTGCAGTTGAGTAAGAGCCTACCAGAGAACTAGCACTTGCAATTACAGTGCAAAAAAAAGAGCAAGCATCCCCGACCGCTCCAAAACACAAAGGCAAGCACTAGAAATTCATTAAAAACAAACATTTTGCATTGAATAAAGAAACTTTCTGTCTTTAGGCACCACATTTCTTGGGACCTGAAGGTTTTGCCACACCCGAGTATTGCATTGCCAAACTTTAAGTCCGTGCAATTCAAACTTAGCCAGCAATTGTCACCGAATCACAGGATTGTCACAGGATTGTATCAAGCTTTCAGTACCCCTGCACTCTGCAGAGCACTTCACCGTGCCTCCTTCTGGTTCCTTATTCAGATTTATATCTGATCCTCAGTTATTAAAGAACTTGAGGGGGTAGTTTTCTCATTTCTTTAATGACCCGTTGAGGTCTTTTCCCCCCTTTTTTTAATAGGATATTTAAATCTATGATTTTGCAGCATTTTTGACCTGCCAGTCCTCCTCAAAATTTGGAGGGTGGCTGGGGAGGGGGGAGCTTATTTCATGGCTCCCTACATCACTCCAGAAAGTTCACGCCACAGTCTCTATCCTGCTGCAACAAGGGCATAAAGAACCCGCAAGCAGCTGAAGCAGATGACCGGCAGTGCTGTCATATCACTTAATTTCTGCTTGAAGAAGTCTAACATTTTGTCTCAGGCCACGGCCGCTTTCTTGCTTTATAAATTAATGATTCAGAATGAAAAGCTTTTAAAGTAAAGCTTCCCACTTGGTATAGCCATGTCTTGGCTCTTAACCCACATATTCACCCACCTGCTTTCGCCTCCTGTTTCCTCTTGCCTTTCCAGAACATTTCTCTTTCTTTAGAGCCAGTTCTGTCCTAGCACTTGGAAGCAAGTCAGACAAACCACTGCAGGGCATATGCCCGCTGGTGAGCGGGCTCCTGGACGCTGCACGGCCACGAGCACAGGACTCGAGCCCCTCCTGAGGGGTCCCCAGCTCAGCCACAGCCTTCGGCCCCTTGCCCACTGTGGGGCCGAGGCGAGGAGCAGGAGGGGAGCCCCCCAGGCCCTGACGAGCCGCCACGTCCCAGGGTGCGCCCAGACACCCGCACCAAGCGGGGCTGAAGCCCCACGTCTCCCAGCCTGCTCGGTCACTGGGACCCAAGGTGCTGTCAGCGCACATTTCAGCCCCAACCCTCCTCAGAACTGATAAATAAAACAATACTGGGTTGTTTTTCTTCCACGGAAGGTCGCATCGTTCGTGTCTGCGGGTGCTGTCAGGGGGCACGGGCTGACGGCTGGGCACCCACCCCGGGCACAGAAGGCACATTTCTGCAAGGCTTCCAAAGCCACTTACCCACTTCCTTATTCCGTAAGAAAGCAGCGAGCTCCAATTTTTGCCCCCCAGGTGGCCTGGCCACACTTCTGCCCCCTAATTACAGACACCGAGGCGCCCCATTTCTGCGGGCACGACAGGCTTCACCCCAGCGCCTGCCGCTGCCCCCCGGCATCCTCAGCTCCGCTTTTCTGGAGGAGGCCGGGTGGCAGAGGAAGCCTTCTTCCTCCTCCTCCTCCTCCTCCTCGTCCTCCCCGGGCTCGGCCCCGAGCCGCACGTACCCCGTTAGCGGCGGCGATGCGGACGATGAGCCGGATGGCGTCCCGCATGTAGTAGCGGCCGTCCCCCCCCACTACCAGCGTGGCCTCCTGGCGTTCCGCAGGCGGCAGGGTGGCCAGCACGCTCTGGATGAAGTTCTCGGCGTAGTGGGCATTGCTCTGGAAAACGGAGACCCGCTTGCGGAGCCCGCTGGTGCCGGGCTTTTGGTCGCCGTACGCCTTGGTCTTCACCGTCTCGATGCGCACCATGGCCGGCAGCTGCTGGCAGTTCCGGGCCGGCCGCGGGGGGAGCGGGCTGGGCTCGGCACGGCTCGGCTCGGCACGGCCCCGCTCCACGCCCCTTAAAGGCGCAGCCGGGCCGGGCTGGCACCTCTCGGCCCCTTTCGGCCTCCTTCAGCACGGGTTGGCCCCGTTGGGCCCGGCCCGCCGCTGTGAGGCCGCCCCCGGGGGTGCTGAGGGAGGCCCGCGCGGGCAGGCCGCCGCCTCCTGTCACGGCTCCGCGGTGTCACGGCTCCGGGCTGTCACGGCTATCGCCACTCTTTGCCCCCTTGGCCTCCCCCCGAGGAGGGCAGCCGGTAGCTGAGTCCTTGTGATCGGCCTCAGGTGGCGGCCAGAATGGTTTTATGGAGCCTGGGCTTCAGGCAAAGGGGAGGACACCCAGCAGATGCGGCTGAGGTCTCGCTTCTCAGCTCCTCCTGGGCAAGAAGGGTGGAAACTACCTTGGAGTGGAGAACTTGTTTATGTTCCCCCTCAAAAAGTCAGATAATGAGACTTCCTAACAGCAAGATCAGGACAGCAAAGGGGTTCCATGCCCTGCTGCTGTGTCATGTTTCACTACACATAACTACAGCAAAATCGAGTCCTGCTGCACGCACTGAGTTCTCAGCCAAGAACTTCTCTCAATTTTAAGCATTTCTTTCCTGAAACGCAGGAAGAACAGCACATCGATTCCTGCTGCGTCCACCGAGACTGATGTCATAAACAGAAGAAGGGCAAATAAGGGAGAGCTCGTTTTGTACCGTGCCTCGTAATTTCCCTGTTCCTTCTCCGAGATGCAACTAGGAACTTGCGATGTATCCACACGCTGCCTGAGGCAGCATTTACAGAGCTCGGTGTTGTTGGCTGGAAGTTACCAAGAACGCGTGGAGTTTCTTAATACAACTTCTGCTTCTTCTAGACAGTTCTGGAGATGAAAAAAAACGATCTCCGCCGTACTTGCGGGGGGGGGAGTATGAAAAAAAAAAAAAAAGAACGATCACCAGTAGACCTCCTTGAGCACCAGTTGCTGGAGCGCATAAATCACAGGCAGCCTCTAGCAGCACTCCCATTTTGTAACTGACATTTACTTTCCCAGTGTACGATTACAGCAGAGGAACACCAGAGTCCAGGAGTTGCTGGCAGATAAATATAGCTTTTCAGGACTTCTTGCTGCCCTTGCAGATGAGGTCACATACATTTAATGGCTATTTTAAACTCAAGCACTTTTTAAGCATCCAGTGACCAGGGTCGTCATTTTTTTACATTAACAGACATTTAAAGGAACTAGAAAAACATAACAGCCTGGATATTTTTAGTACCTCAGAGTTGTTTTTCATTTCTATTGCAGCCTGTATTAGTGGACTTCAGCCTCCTTGTTTCATTTACCTTTGAAATAATTAATTGCAGTTAATAGTCAGGAGCACAAAATAAAATTGCCTTCCTCAATGAATGTTATTTCCTTATCACATGTGAAAAGCCAGACTCTATTTTATATAAAATAATATAAAATCAGTTGGTAATCATTTAGAACAAGAGTAAGATAAGTATTATTAAATTACAAAAATAAAATCATATTTAAAAAGGGAAAAACATCAAATCCTTTACCAGGTGATTAAAGAGCCCCACCCCTTTATATTTCTCACATAAAATTCACAGGATCGTTGAATTAGGAATCCATCAGACCAATTTAACAAAAGTTTTTTCTCAGTGAAGCAGTTCTGGTATGTCATGTAACTCCCTTACATGTTACAGAAAATAAGGGCATACTTAGGGAAACTAGCCCTTATAAAGCAAAATTATGTTACAACTGTCAGCTGTATTACTGAACAGTTCTCACTTTTATTGTCTCTCAATGTTTTCATGCCAATGTATTTCATTATGCAGTATGTGAATATTCTACTCTGTCAAAGGATTTTACATACTTACAGTTATCCGTCCCTATGCTATTGCTGTTCATGTTTCTTAAAAGCCATTTACAAAAATGGGATACCAGAAATAAATAAGTACTTATGTGATTCACTGGCTTTAAAAAGGCCAGCTTTTTTGGCTAAGTTGGACACCTTACAGCAAGCAGCATTGTTGCATGGTGACAGTATCATAGAATATCCCGAGTTGGAAGGGGACCCACAAGGATCATCGAGCCCAACTCGACGATGCAGCTTCATGCCATTCCCTCAGGTCCCGTTGCTAGTCACCAGAGAGAAGAGATCCTGTTACTTGAAATCCTGTTTCTCTACATACCACCGATTCTAAATCCTATCTTATGTATAAAGCAGCTTCTATAAAATCAGTTGAGACGATTTTGGTAATATTCCATTTTGTCTATGTAAAAACAGATTTGTTTTTAATAAAAGCCCACAGATCTCAGCAGCAAGTACCACACAAGTC